>NW_027437201.1:8332500-8730000 GCF_033239565.1 Halichoeres trimaculatus
GGCTAATTTCAGTTTTCTTTGTTGGGCTGTTTCAAGCATTAGCTTGTGTAAATGGTTGCTAGGCGCCGCCCTGTTGGCTATGGCTGCCTTTTGCAGCAGCTCTCTCTTCTTTGTCCGTTTCTTGTGATTTTTCCGTCTCTTTTTCATAATCTTAGTATTTGGAGTGGATCATTACTTTGTATAGCTCATTTGTTGGTCATGGACACCAAACTTTTTGTGGTTTCAGTGATATGTTTACTACTTGTTCTCCTGTGTTTGTCTGGAGATCCTACATGTAACCATGGCTGCATTGTTTACAAGTGAAATCAGCTGTAAGCAGCCAGTAGCATGTCAATGCTAACTGGTGCAAGGCCTGATGTCTTCCCACAAGGTGAGGAGAAGGAGGTGAGGATGACGTGCTGGTTCCCAGGGGCAAGCAAAGAAGTGACGATATGTACCTGTCCTTCCATCTATCGTTATTGGGAACGTAAGATCTATCTCCCATATGATAGACGAGCTAGCCGTGCTAACCCAGCAACAGAGGAATACCAGAGGGCAGAGTAGCATCATGGTAATTATAGACATGGCTAATGGAGCGAACATCAGACACCAACACCACATTGGAAGAGCTTCACCTGCTGTGAGCTGACAGGATCTAGGAGACAGAGATAGAGCATGACTGAAGAAGCTCAGTCCTGGACCCTGTGGAGGTGGAGGCTGGCTGAACTGGAGAATGATGGACAAGCTGTCATCACCTATTTTCTGATGGACCTTTTTGCACTTTTTATACACTTTCTTACTTTTGTTTTCTTGATTGCTGCTATGACTTCAATTTCGTTGAACTTGTTACAATGACAATAAAGTTCTATTCTAATCTATTCTATTCTATTCTATTCTATTCTATTCTATTCTATTCTATTCTATTCTATTCTATTCTATGTCTTTACACTTGGATAAATAGGAGATGACCAAGCACTAGCCCTTGTGGGACACCATGTGTAACAGAAAAGGTATGTGATCTGCAGTTATGATGGTAATGTATTGAAATCTGTCTGAGAGGTAGGATTAATATCATTTCATTACACTAGAGAGACCACACACTGTACAAGTGCAACCTTCCAACCACCAAAACTGCTGAGATGGGACAGCTCTGTGAAATTAGCGCTCAAGCTGCAGGGCAAGTGTCCACAGGGACTGGGTTAAACCTCCCACTTCCCCCGTCTCCCTTCTGCTGTGCTGTGGTAGGCTCCTCTCTTTTGGAAACCACCTCTGTCTCCAGAGCATCAAGCCGCTCTGCACCAGCCAGACACCCAGCAAAGAACTCACACCCTGAATATCAGTGAGGACTGGCCCTGCTGTGTAGACCAGGTAATTAATAGCAGAGTCCTGGTACTAAACAGCAACCCCATCAGTCGTGGTGCAATGCTGCAACACACACCTAGGTTAGAGGATTAAAGGCTTTAATAACAACCAGTGTGGAGAGTTACATTTCTAGTTTCCCTGTCGCTGGCCCTCTCCATCTCTCGATATAGACTGTGGTCAATGTCAAGTAACAGAGTTGATCTGGGTCTGAAAAAGCTGGCTGGTGCCTTAGGGGAGACACTACAAGTGTGTTAAAACCAGGTCCCTCCACCTGGGGGGATGTAGTCATCTCTTTCTTTTAGGTATTTCCTTTCATTTCTATCCCACCACTTTCTCTTCTCCTTTAAAGATGACTCATAATCGGAGGCCATCTATTTTCAATGCAAGGCTTTGGGGGAGAGCAGAGAAGCTTTCCTGCCACTCACCAACAGTGAGGGCTCCATTCTTACGCCTACCCCGAGCAGCAGACACAAGAGAAACCTTTTTTGTGTCAAATGTTGATTTCTACCTGATCGATCAGAAATCCTGTTGTGTGGGAGGGAACCCTGAGGACAGAAAAGCATGCTTCCCAAGGGTTGCCACAAAGAGCTGAATGATAGCTTGACGGGAAGCAAACTGACTGAGGAGGGAGGCACTGGAAACGCAGCTATGGCAACAGGAGGACCAAGCTGTTGATTTGTGGCACAGTGTCCTGTAATGTCACAGTGAAACTGACAGGGAGAGGAGCTGAAATACTCCAGTTAGTTAAGCAGCAAGAAACACTTGGCTTCCACTACCGCTAACTTGAATTTGGATGTGAGAACTTTTTGAGAATCAGGACTTAAGTTATCTGTGAATAAAAACTCTTACTCCACACAGAAACTTAACATCTATAATAACATCTATTACCTGTCACCATGCGTGACGTCTCTGACTTTTCCAACATCTGTTAAGCTTAGACTGTATTTTAGTTTCAGGAAGTGGTAAACAGCGTGATCTTGTTGCAGGCTGCAGTAGAGGTAGCACCTGTACAAACATCCCATTCGCTGCTGTGGCCCAACTCTACCAGCTGGTGCACCTGTTCCTTCATCTCAACAAACGCAACCACAGCACTGTTCATACGTGCTGCAGACTTCACGGATAAGCTCTTCCACAGCCAGAGGATTCATTTCAACTTCGAATAAAACTGTAATTCAAGCCAATCGTACCTCTCTTTGTTTCTCTTTCTTCCCACATGCAACTGTGGGATAATTCATTTGACATGGGTTTAAAGAAAAAAGAACTTGAAGACTGACAAAAGAACAAAAATTACAAAGAGTAACAACAATAAAAGACTGGAAAACTTTGAGATTTTGCTTCTACTTTTCAATTTCATTTTAAATTCACGCTGGCTTAAACCAGTGCAGGTCACTGTGTTCTGCCGTTTCAGTCACAGCTTTACAGATAAAATCTTCAATCTTCCACACTGCACGCAAGCTCTACTTGTCCTCATTGATCAGAGCAAACATGTTTGTTTTTCTAGATTTAAACCCTGGGCAGCTTAATAATCACATTCCTTTGACAATCAATGAGAAATAAATGCAGTAGCAGGAGGAAAAAGGATTGCTTTTAAAGAGCAAAAAGACAACAAGCTGGTGGTGTCTACGCGTTTGATAGACAGCTTGAGCAGGAGGGGGGAAAAAAAGCCGTGTAAAAAGCAACAACAGCAGCCGAGGCCCAAGAGAACATGTATTCCAAGATGTACAGACAAGAAGAGGAGTCTGAGAGGAGTTGTACCAGGAAAAAATAGAAGGAGAGCTCCAGAGAAAAGACAGTGAGTGACAGAGAGAAAGGAAGAGTATGCACAAGATGAAAACTGCACAGCCTGTGGAAATATCTGCAGATCACACAGGGGGTGATTTTTATTCTTTGTGTATAAGAGGAAATAATTACACAGTAAAGTCTGTCATGCAACTTAACATTAAAACACTTACTCTTCGATGGAGCTCTGAGGTTCGAGGACACCACATCCATTGAGTCCGCTTCTACCTTCAAAATGTAGCTGGAATTCGCCTCGTAGTCTAACGGCTTGGCTGTAGAAATCATTCCAGTTGTCTCATTTAGAGTGAAGACACCTGAAGAGAGAGCCAAAACCAAGAGAGACTGGGTAAGTATGAAAGAAAATTAAATATTGAAGAGAGAAGTCACAGCCAGAAGTTTCTCTTGTCATTCCTGAGTCAGCAGATTATGTAGTTTAACAGAGTGGACCGCAGGTACTGGACCTCAATGCTGACTGTATATAAAGATGGATGGAGTGTTGAAGTGAAGCCAAAATGTCCTCTATAACAGGCTCTGGCACACTTGGCAGTGTGCAGTAGGAGTTGGCTGGTGAAGATACAGTATTGATGTCCCACTCCTTCTGTTACCCAAAACACTCATTTAAACTTCAAATAAAAACTGCCAAGAACTCTCACATTTACACAGTCTGTAGTGGGAAAGCTTTTTGAAACAGGCTCTTCAGTAGAGGCCGAAACCAAAGTCTACAATCTGTCAGGTGAATATCTGCCAAAAGGCTCTGACTTTGACACCCTAAATTCAGAGGGAAAATCTCAAAACTAAAATAGTTGGTGGTAAAATAAAAAATAAAAAAAGGGAACAACGACAACAAACACAAGATGTGATTAATTCCCAATTTCAAGAAACTACACCTCTCTAAAAACACACAAGTTTTAAGCTTGTTGGAATCTGCTAACTCCACTTGAGTTGCAAGACACATAAGCCCACTGAACAGCCGAAGGATGCTGTAAATTTACCTCAAGCTAATGTACATCAGAGCATTAAAATGTATAATGTTTATGTAATAAATTAGCCCCCAAAAACAAATAAAAAATGAATTAATAATAATAAAACCTAATAGTGTATCTCGATAGTACCACAGCTTTAAGGTTTTGGCTTCACTTTTAGGGAGCTGTTGTGTCATTCATTTCTTTCCACATGAAGTTTAGCTGTTATTTCTTCAGTTAACCTTGAGGTTGTCATTTAGGCTTTTGTCTCCTCTCATTTGGACTACCATAGCCCTCTGTACATGTTTAAACCATCACAGTTTACAAAGGCTACAGCTTGTCCAAAATTTTAGAATTTATTTTAAAACCTTATTGATGACTTTTGAAGCACAATCTGGACTTGCACCAAAGTACAGTTCTGATCTTCTCAGTCCATACATGCCCGGTCATGACCTGAGGTCCTCAGCCATTATTAGATTATCAGCTGAGCATGTTTTGATTCTTAAAATGCTGCTTTTATTTCTTTTTTTAAATTTTACTTTAACTTTAATATTTTTTCTCTGGCAATATCACAGGCAAGATCTTGAATCCTTTCTCTTTTACTTCTCTTTGTCTTTCTTCTGTTTTATTTCTTTCTTACAAGTTTATTTTTACCTTGTTAGGCACTTTGTAACACTAATTCAAAAGGTGCTTTACGATAGAGTGTTTTATTAAATTACTGCTATTGTTACAAAGCAGGGATAACAACCTAAACCCAGCAACCAAACCCTTTTGACAATTAGAGATGTGACGTGTAATGTTCAAATGACAGAAATTGCTATTCACAAACCACATCTTTTATAATAATAACAATAACAGTAATAATGACCTTTATCTATAAGCTCTGGAGATTACCAAACATGTAACTGTGGAATGATCTGGTTGGAAACTGTAAGTCACAGCATTGTTGGGTTATGCTGACAGTTATGATAAAGAGATCTATAGAAGCATGAATACAAATACACACAGAACATGCAGAGATGTACTATGTTTGAGACAAAAGCTCACTGCACTGGATCATAAAGTGGATCTAATAAGTATCTGAAACTGATACTTTTATAGCTCCCAAACAAAACTTAAAAATTTTAACTGATCAAAATACTTGGTGCATAATGACACAGTGAACATGCACTCAAATGGTCATTTAATGCTGAGCCAATTGGGTGCATGTATAGAGATTTATTGAGACACTCCTTCTTTCTGTGGCTTTAATGGGACTGTGAAAAATAAACCTGCAAATTTCAGACTAACTCCAGCAGCTGACATAGATGACAGAGCATTTTAGTGACTATTTTTAGTGTGAGCCAAGATAGGGAGTGAAGTTTACATGCACGCCTGGAGGGATGTATCCATTTACACCTTTTCAGCTTCTGACTATAATTCTTCTTCCCAGAGTCCACCTGTCATCTTTCGTTGTCCTCAAAGCAGAAACAATCCCCCTAAAGCAAAGATGTTCATGGTGATCTTTTAGAACAACTTTGTACAGATTTGCAGCACTCTTTTCCTAAAAGGGGACAATTGTACCAAACATTTCTAGGAGAATCTACCCCTTCACTGTCAGGGTCAAGCTTTAAGATCTTACCTCTTCTTCTCTCACAGTAATCCTCACATGCCCTCATCTATTAGAGAAGAATCTTGAGTGATGACTCACCTGAACATGTACTCTCCGTGGAGGTTTGTGCACCACTGAATTCTCAAATTGAGTACATCTTTTAAAAAAAGGAATCAAGTGCTGCAACCTTTAATTTCTTTCCTGATGTAATTTCCTACAGCCTCTTTTTACAAACATTTCTGATCATGTTCTGTGCTGACAGTTTCATTCACATGACAAATTTGCTCACATACTTAAATAAAAAAATGCAAGGTCCCAAAATGTATCCCGTTTCACACTATTTTCAACCACATTTAGAAACGTCTGCCCTTTTGATATGAAATTAAATCACCTCCACCCCTGTTTCTGCTTTAACACTTTGCAGTCAAGCATTCTTTGTAAGTGAGGCTCCTGCTATCTATGCCCCATCATTGAATCCTTCTTCAAAGTCCCAGAGGTCTTTTCATTTGGCCATCTTGATATAAATCAGGAGGAACTGGGCCTGATTCGCATTTACATGTTACAGAGCCTCTTTATCCTGTGTGAGAAGTAGAAGCACCTGCTTTCTTCATTTCTTTCTTTTCTTTTAAATTTGTCAAACTGCCTTTTCTCTGTACTTTATCACTCAGAATATATATATATATATATATATATATATATATATATATATATATATATATATATATATATATATATATATATATATATATATATATATATATATATATATATATATATATATAAAACTGCCAGTTTAATCACTTTTCTAGTGTTGTGAAAAAAAAAAAAAAAGGTTGTGTATTTCTGGTTCCTTTCATTTCTGCACAGCAGGTGGTTTGCTTCAGAGACGCTCGGCTAACAAGCTCCTGACCCTCTAAGTAACAATGTAAGTGAACAAGCTCCTTTATTGGCTGGAAGTTAAGTCAGCCAGCTCCTTGGGTGAAAGCCACAGCGACCCTTCCTCTGTGTATAAAAAGCTCTGGGAGCACACTCACCTCCCTCGTTGCCTTCGATGATGGAGTACACGATAGTTTGATTGACAGCAGCTGCCATGACGGCTCCCACTGGGGTTCCCACAGCTGCCTCCTCACTCACTGGTGGAAACCTGGGAAAGGATCAGTCAGTCAGTATCTGCCGATGAGCAGATTAAATATGTATGTGTAGGCTGTTGGCCCACCTCCTCTCAAGGGTTGACTGCAATTTGGCAGCAAAGACACAACTGAGAGTCATAGCTTTCTAACATCGTAGTTCTCTTTTATGCTGACAGCTTTCTGTACCTGGACTTCCCTCAAAAAATTAAGTGTGTGTTAGTGATGTTAGTGTGAGGTGAACGATGTTGGAAATCAGGGCTGCCCTTTGAAAATAGATAATTTGTCAACATATGAACAGAAGATCCTACATGAGCTGGTATACATACAAAATATACAAAGAGGTTTCATTATAAACCCACCAAGCTATCAAATAAAACACTGTTAAAAAAGTAGCTGTATTACACTTAGCTGTGTCCTAAATCTGGTGCTACAACCTTCAAATGGGGCATTACAATACCAACTGCGTCATAGCAGGCTGTCTCATTTTGAAGGCTCCTTCAAATACAGCGGGTACATACATTTTATTCTCATCACACAAAAGACTGGGATGCATCAGGTGCGTTCGTCATGGAAATATTCAAAGATTCACAATAAATCAAAAATAGAAAGTGGACCCTCAAGGGGCCAAGATGAATTTTATAATGGTAATGATTTAATACAAGGATTTTTATTTTATTTTGTATTAAACAAAAAAAGGCCTTGGAACTTGAAGTTGTTCCTAAAACACTAGGCTAGACACACTTGACCATGTGATTTTGAAGTCTCTTTTCAAAAAAAAGGAAGAAAAAAGAATTATCAGATCATTAAAAAAAGTTAAAAATGTGTGATAAAAACTTTCTCAATGGATAAATTGGTGTCTTTGAAAGGTATGGAAGTATTTTTGTATCATAAGAGTCTGAATCTAAATTTGTAACTGATTTTTTTCAGCATTATAACCAGACTTTAAAAAAAAAAAAATCAGAGTTCTAGCACCAGTTTTTTCTTTCCCTTTAATTTCTTTTTTAATGTTGAAATAAATTTGGTGTGAAAAATTAGTGACATCTCAAAATATACTTTTTTCTTTTTTAAGTTTAACATGTAAACTCCTCAAAAATAGAAAAAGAAAAAAAAAAAACAGTCGCTAAAAATTCAAGTATTCAGTGTCAAAGAATTCAGTTTCAACATCCATTTTATTTATTTATTCATTTATTTATTTTTTCAGCTTTTTGGTGGCTCACTTGGTCAGGCCTGTGAACCAGGCTGATGCTAGCTGCTAAATTTCTTCAATTATTTAAATCAAATATTAATTCAAATTGGATTGACACATACACACATACAAAAAAGAAATTAACTTGAAATGTTTTGGAGGCAACTCATCTTGAAGATGTGTTTGCAAAATCATAACTAACAAGAATCTAATGGATACATTATGATATCCCTGGAGGCTAGCATAGATTTTTGCCAAAAGGATGAACTGGAAAATAAAGGAATGGAGAGTCGAAGCTTTCCAACAAAAGCCAAAAGTGTTTGAATAGTCAGATTGTGCATTTGATAAAGCTCTAATGTCCATCGTGTTCAAACAAACCATCCTCCACAGTTGGAACAGAGTGTCTGTCTGGCTATAATAGTAGCCTGAAACGTGCAGGCAACAAAATTAAACCATCACAAGCTTTGAAAGAGATCCCCAACATCGTCTTGTTTTTGTCCACCTGCCTCTCTTTCCATGTGGTTGCCAGTTTTCCCTGCTTACAACCCTGACAGATTTTCGGAGGATCTGGCAACTCTTACATTTCCAGCAGATTTCGCTCCATTAAATAAACCCAG
Source organism: Halichoeres trimaculatus (assembly GCF_033239565.1). NCBI lineage: Eukaryota > Metazoa > Chordata > Actinopteri > Labriformes > Labridae > Halichoeres > Halichoeres trimaculatus. Next base: position 8,341,107 of record NW_027437201.1, read on the forward strand.
TCCCGTCATTAGGCCAAGCATCACAGCTGGCTAAACATTATGACATGGGCTACCAACTGGCTAAGCTATCAAGTAATCACATCGTGATGAATGGGGCTGCTGGGGAGCAAGTACAGAGAGAGTGTGTGTGTGTATGTGTGTGTGTACTTGAGTAGATGTTAAGTTCCAGCGCAGTCGTTTGCTTCTCCAACCACCTGCTCTCCTCAAACACTCCTCCAAGCAAATATGTCATAAAGTTGAGCTTCATCGAATGAATATAGAATTAAGTGAAAACACAAATGTATTGTGTTGGCAATGACAGCTCGGGCATTTTCGAATTCGGACGGCTGAAATTAAATCTCTTCGCATGGGTTGCAGCAGACACTTTCACTTGTCATGGTGAGAGAAGTGCAGGTGTTACTAATAAAATTAACAATGCCTCTAAGTGTTCTGGGAAGCCATGCCAGGCCTGTGCAGAACACCAGGGAACTGAAAGTGAAGGTGGTGAACGCTCTCCATTCATTTCTTTATTTATCTGCTTTTCCTGGCCAGACTCATCAATATCGTATACATTTTTCTATTTGAATGTATTTTTGGTTTATTATTCTGAAGAATGAGTGAGGAATAGTGATACACGTTAAGAATTCTGAAAATCTGTTCCAGCTTTCTCCTCTTTTGAAGCTATATGATAACTATTTGGTTTCACTGACATTTGTTTACAGTCATCAGTATGACAGCTTCGTAGTCCATTATTTTGTATTTGTATGCTGATAAACACAGCTTTTCACAAGAAGCCAGTTGGGCTTATTTGCTCATTTGTTGCGGAAAATTGCAGGGATGAGACAAAGTGAAGTCATCTATCCATGAGAATGATTTTGCAGTTCTTTCATCCATTATAACAAAAAATAAAAACTAAAACAACATATCCAACCACTCCTGAAATCAAGACAAGCACAGAGTTTCCACCACTGATGAAGGGGATGCTTATATTTGAGGATGATAGTGGTCCAGCTTGATACACTTGGACCACACAAAAAAGCCACCAGTTTCCAGAGGCAATGGCCAAGAAAGGGCAATTTTTACTGCAAAAAAAGGGAATATGTTTTTGTAGAGGTAGCTTTACATTATTCACAGATAAAACTATTTTTCTTGCTTAGTTTAGAAAACCCTCATTCAGCCTCTGCCTGAAACACTTTGTTATAGCTGTTGTCCCTTTAGAGCTTGTTTAATGCTTTTTTAAATCAGCGAGGTCCACATGGCTTCATGCGGACAAATTACGCCATTTGGGCAGCCTTGCTCCCTCCTGCAGTTCTGTCGAAGTTTTTCAAGAAACTTCCATGTTCTCCGAAAATCTCTGACATTTAACCACTGCAAGGATATGTGCAAACAAACAAGAGCTCCTACATCCCGAAGCACAAAAAAATACTGGTATTCATATGATTCATCACATAGAAATCACCATGAGAAGCATGTGATGAATAATTCCTGGTGTGAAATTGCAGCCAAACTCAGCAGAGAAGAGGAATTGGCAAAAAAAAAAGAAGAAGATGTAAACAGTGTAAACAACTTCTTCTACTTTAGTTTAGTACTGTGGTAGATGTGTGTTGGTGATATACAGCCCCCTGCAGTTTGAAAACAGATGCTGCGTGGATTGTTAAAAAGTATAAAAAGACATGCGTTCTCTTGTTCTGATTCCACGCGTCTCATTTCCATGCGTCACGTTTGTGTAGAAAGTGTAACCCGGCCTAGAGGCTCCCCGCTCCACAAACCCCCATCGCTCTGATTGGTCAGTTCTCGAGGCCTGTCAGGGACAGAGTTATAGGTTTACTTTAGTTTTTGAGGCCCACCTCTCTGAAACGTTTCAAGATTTGCACACTTCTTATATGGTGATCCATACTTTGTTACTTTACTTCTATGTTTAAATATAGGAGGGGATGCTACCCCCTCTTTAAATGAATTCACTCTTTAAGTTATATTAAATTGAATCCAAGGAGAGAAACTTCAGGCTGCATACAGCATGTAAACGACTGTGACCATGCATTCAGTCAATTCTGAAGTGGATAGAACAAGTCTGCAGTCATCTGGCTGTGTACTCTGTCAGAATGCCTGTGCTTACTAACGCTGCAGTAACATATAGAAAGTATAATTTTTTGCTGCTTTCCTTACACTGAAGTCATCACTACCACCAACCTCCAACATATATTTCCTCTCTCAAAGCCTCGTATTTGCTCTACACTAAAACTCCAATTTCACCACTTCCACTTACTGGATTCACATCCACACACACACTTCCTCTTCTGCATCAGAACCTTCTCTTTCCTCTGTTTATCACTACACACTCCCCCAGTCCAGCTAACAATCCAGCAGAGCTCAGCAACAATGGTTATCCACTCCTCCACCTCCAGTCCCCCTGTTTTCAATACAGCTACATAAGGGGCAAAAGAAAGCACAATGAAAAGCAGGAACACACGCACACACACAAAAAAAAACAACCCACACTGTTTACATGCACACCACACACTCATACCAACACACAGGTCTACTTGTAGATGGGTCAGACGGCACATTCAGGCAGGAAAACGCTCACAAGACTCCCTGCACTGTCGAGTATGGAATTGTACAGATAAGCACACACACACACACACACACATACTCACACACACACACAACAGTATACACACTCACACAGCTCATTATCAGCCCCTGGCCCCCTCCTGTGCTCTAATCATTGCTGTCCTAACTATGGCAAGCTGGGCTGATACTGATAACAACAGAAACACACACACACAGACACACACACAGACACACACACATATTTGCACGAACATTGTGGTGAGGACACTGCATTGATTTTAATTCACTCCCTGCAGGCCTCCTCCAGCTGTTATTTTAACACATTTTTAACATTATCTTTAAAAATGAACAGCTCCATGGTTTTAAACTTCCAAAGGTTTACTATGATCTATCTCTTTTTGTCACTATCATTTGTTGCCCTTCATCAGTTGTTTTTCTTTTTTAGCCTGTTTCTTTCTGACACATCACCTTCCGCTCATCATTTTTCTTCCTCCCCCTCCTCCTACAGCTTCTTTCCATGTCTTCATTTCTCTTCTGCAATTCTACTTCTGTCACTTTCTCTGATATCTTTTTTTTCTCCTCTTTGTCCACACTGGCTACAATCTCCCCATACTAGCACATTTTCTGACAGAGTCTTTTTACAGAGACTGTTTTTTGTGGCGGTCATGTATGATTTGCTGTAATTAGTAGGAGGGCATGCCTGGGAGCTATGGAAAGCTGAGGTGGGTTCAATGTTTCAAGAAAACTCACCCTTTTGATTCCTGTTATGGACATCCAAGGTGGGCCTATGTCGTTATCAGGGCCGTCACTTTAATGCATAAATTAGATTAATTAATTATGCCACAAATTAATGTGTTATGAGAATTAACGTGATTAACTCATTGGCTGCCAGCTATTTTTCGAGCATCTTGAACTTTCTTTCAAGACCCAAATAATATTGTTTCCTATGACTATGTAAACACCAAAACTACCTTAGAACACACAACATACTTTTTTCATTGCGCTTGTTCCAGGCGCTCTATCCTTTGATCCTCTCCACTATCTCTCTCTCGTCTTTCCTTATGATCACACCGCTCTTTCTCTCTGAACTACCGCGACACATCCTCAGTTGGAGCGTGAGCTGCCTGAACTTTTCTGACTTGCAGCATCTTGCTTTGCCTCTGTCATCTCACATCTTCTCCTCATATCCATGCTGAGTTCTCATCCAAAGAGCGCACCGCTCTCACCCACAGTAGTTTAAGAGCATGATTTTGATTGACAAGCTCTGCCAGACCCCGCCTCCCCAGCTAAAAAACATAATCTACTTCTATAGACGGCTGCAACTGAATTGAAAAAAATGTGGATCTATAAATCTTCTTTTCTACATGTATTCATTTGATTAGTCAGAATCCTGAAGCAGATATGTGATTAAAATGTGATTAATTAGATTAATTAAGAACAAAACCTGTAATTAATTATATTAGCTTACTTAATCACCTGACAGCACTAGTTGTTATTTTTCTACACTATTTTATGGTCTCATTCTACATTATTTAACTATCAAAAACTGCAACTTATATGGATGTACTGTTTGGATGAGATCATCATAATCACAATATTGAACCTTTATTTCCCCACTAACAAACAACCATTTTTTGCTACTTTGGGTAATTTGAAAATCTTATTCAATGAAATTGTTGAAAGAAAAACATTTAAATGATTTTAATTTGAGCATCTCATGGTTGGTTGATTGGTGGTGGTGGTGGGAAGGGGGTTTCATGGATTCTGAAACTATTAAAACTAAAAAACCAAATCATCAAGAATGTAAAAAATCCAACTGTTCTGACTGGTCAATAACTTTTTTCTACCTTCCTTTTGTTTTATTTTTCTTTTGGTGCTTTTTGATCTCAGGATTGTTACCCAGGATACAGGGACTTTTTGAGGATCTATGCACTCAGGATCACCTGTTTAGCGGCAACCTGTAATGTGATAAATAAACTAATTCACTGGTTCATAATACAATTGTGTGAGTTTTAATGATCCTTGTGCTGATGCTTCAGTTTCACTCCATTGCTTTTCAGTTGCAAGATAAGATGAGTCAAGCCTCGTGTGAAACAGCTGATACCTGATTTGATCACTGTCATCTTCAGCCTTGACTAAGTTGAAGTGACAAACAGTCAGAGATTACAGCACTGACTTCTACATAAACACTTAAACAGCATGTTTCTGTACACCTCTCTGCTCCCTCCTCCTCTGCATTTCCAGGGGGTTGCTAATTGAGTGTAGCATTTTCATTAGCACACTGTGGAGTGAGGCGTCTTAACTGCCTGCAGTAACAACCTTCACAGGCTGCCTGGACTTCAGTGAGCTACCTCTTTCCCTGCTGAGTCCATTTTCCAGCACTCATAGGCTTGAATTTTCAGAGTACATGTCCTCCAGAGCTCGCACAGGCATGCTGGTTGAAATCCAAACTGATATGGCAGGTGTTGCAATTCTACAACACTTCTGAATTAAATTTTCAAACCACTGAGGAACATAAAGTTGGCAAAGTTCGAAACAGTTACAATGTTTTATGACTGAGCCAGTATTGGTTATTTTAATACAGATGCAAGGCCATGTCACTAATCTATTTTCTCTGTTTCTTATTTTTGCTCCTCACAGTCTGAATAATCAAAATTCATTTTCTGCACCCTCTGGCTCCCTCTCTAATCCCACATCTCTCTCCTTCTCCTACCTCTCTCCATTTGCTGTGCATATTCACACTCAACCTCTCAATATTTGTCACTCCTTTCTGTCAATCACTCTCTACGGTCTTCTCTGCGTCCCCAGAAATGATTCTCTCTTTTCCATTTTCTGTCAGGGGGTGTCTCCCAGTGTCTCTCTTTTTTTTTTCTCCTCTCACCTTTTGCCTGACAGTCTTGTCGTAATTGTCAACTGACAGTCAAATAGCTCAGTGTGTCTAACGGAGCCTGAAGTTGAGTGGAGCGTTGTTGAAGCGCTAATACATAAAACATATGCGAAGCAGAGGGAGAAAAAGGGACTGACACGACATACAAGAGCTGTTGACAAAAGGATGCTATCAAAGGATGGTGATATGATGTCAAGGAGTCATGAAACAAAGGCAAATACGTTTGTTTGGATTTGTTTGAAGTAAAATACATGAGTCACTGTAGAAAAGGGGTAAAGTCTGTTAACAGAACTGGAAAAAAATGGCCGGGAATTGCGTGCAGATTGGTATGTGTTTCTCATCTTCCTGAATTGACAATACAAATTTATTTGGATTCACTGATGTTAAACTTTAACCAAATCAATCAGAAAACAAAGCTTTTAGATTGGAAAAAAATATTGGACCATACATAAACAGAACTGAAGATTTTTGGTTATTATTGCAACTTTGAGGAAACACAGTTTGATGTTGTTTTTCTCATTTCCTTCAGCCGCAATCAAGTGGTAACCTCTACTTTAAAAATGAGGAGCCACACAGTTATTCTTCGGAAATCTGTTTGAGATTTGAGATTAGCAGTACAAACACCTAAAAGCACATACACACCAAAATGACGACACGTTCACAGCCTGTTTCATAGAATGGACTTGGCTTTTCATGGCTCATTTCTCTCCTAGCACAGACTGTTGTGGGTTGAATTTGAATTTACTGACAAATGGTAACCCAGGATTTCTCTGCAAAGAGGTAAAAGGTCTGCCTCTTTGCTTCTTCCAACACAAACTTGAACAAAACTAGGCTGAGTTTAGATTCTCTACTATGGCACCCATTGATTACATGCTTCAAAACTCTGTATAAGAAACAAATGGATGACATCACAGAAACTACATCCATATATTATATAGTTTATAGTGCAACCATCACTAACCATTCTGGTGCTAAGAAGATAGGAAAGACTAATTACTTAGCTCCAGAGTGGTTTGTACCATAGGCATGTACTGAAATGTACATTCTATTCATTTTATGAAGAGGAACATTGCCAACATTATTCAAACTCGAATGTGGAGCCAAGACTCTCAGGTGGTAAAAGTTTGTTACTGGTTATTTTTTTCTACCCTCAGAGTTAGATTTTTTTTTTTCTGTGGCAAAGTTTTCAGCCACTTTTGGCCTTTATTCAGAGCTGACAGGGGAGTGGTTAGAGCAGGAAACAGGTGAGAGTACAGAGTGACATGGGGCCAAAGGTTGGATTCCAACTTGGGCCAACCGCTCAAGGGCCAACCTCATGTGGCAGGCAACCTAAGTGCAAGAACCTACCAGCGCAGAGTTATACCATTTTCAAACCAGTTGGTGAACAGAAGAGAGCAGGACTTAGTGGCAGTCTGTTTCTGCAGGAGGAGAAAGCTTGAAGACTGCCAAAAATTACTGTTAAAGAATATTTCCATCACTGTTTTTCCTTTTTTTAATAACTAATTGAGCTTTTCAAAGACTATGAAAGAAACTGTAGAGATAAAAGAAAGATAGTCTCTCAAAGGAAGACAAAAGTTGTCTAAGGAATGTTGACTTAGACCTTGTTTGTATAATAGTCTTTCATTTGCACCTATGGAGCTTATAAGGCAAGGCAAGTTTATTTATATAGAACATTTCAGCAAGGCAATTCAAACTGCTTTACAGAGAAAACATATTGAAAGAAAACAATTACAATTCAATTAAAAAAGCAGATAAAAAGTAAAACACAAACTTGATTGCTGTGTCCTAAACACTTTTCTCTTCATTCACATCTGTGTGCTGCTGTGTCTCTTTTGTTCTGAGTTGTTTGAATGAAACACTGGTGTAGCCTACGTGTGACTGGAATTTTAAATCTCAGAGTCAGCCTAAGAGGCACACAGAGTGAAAAGACATCAAGAGATGTTAATGATTCAGCTGATTATCATTAATCAAGACCTAGTCTATTGTGTCCGTCTCTCCACAACCAGCCAATCAATCTCCTCTCTCCTTTTCTCTCTTCATTATCCTTTGTCCTCATTTCTTGTTCCATGCTTCACAGAAGCAACCACATCTATTACTTAAGTATAAAAATCCACTTCAGAGTAAGAAAATTATGACTCAAATATGTAATGACTGTGTTCAGAGAGTCTGACTTCCATTACAGAGAAAGCAAAGCAGTGACAGTGTAATGAAATGAGTCAAAACAAATGGTGCACGTGGAAGGGAGTCTAAATTGGTAAAGCCTTCATTCTGCCTCTGTAATGAGTCAGCCATGTTTTCATTGATGCAAGCTTTACATTGCTTTTTAATGATTCCTCTTAAGGTGTGTATTTAAGATTTATTGATTTGATTTAACATTACCTACAATTAAGTAGATGAGACAGATTTACTGTTGTTTATATATTATATATTGTGTAACTGTGGACTTTGTTTTTTAAATCACTGGTGCTATATTTGCTGCTGTAAAATAATAGTTAAAAATTCAGGATCAATGAAGTTTGTCTATCCATGAATCAATTTATCTGTTAACCTGCTCATTTATACATTCATTCATTCATTATCAATCCATTTATTCATCTACTGATCCATTTATTCATCTTTCGATCAATTAATCCATCCATACAACCAACTATCCATCCATCCATCCATCCATCCATCCATCCATCCATCCATCCATCCATCCATCCATCCATCCATCCATCCATCCATCCATCCATCCATCCACCTATTCATTCATCTAATTATTTACCCACCTTTCAATACATGCAACCATTTATCCATTTAACCATCCGACCTTGAATCCATCTTTATCTCTAGAGTCATTTATGCATTTTCCAATAATTCAATCTTTTTATCCATCTATCCATCAATCTATTCATCAATTCATCCATCCATTTATTTTTTAATGCACCCATCCATCCATTGAATCATCTGCGTGTTCAAGTTTCCCAATAGTTTTTGAGTATCTAGCAAGAGCCTACCTCACTGACTTATTGACAGATAAACAGACAACACTTTCTTCACCCAGAGGCTGTGCAGTTTACGTCAGCTTATTTCCTTTATTCACTTCACTCATTGTTAATAGTTTAAAGTAAAGCTCAAAGGGTACACTTATTAGCCTCACCAGGCTGAATAACATGGTCATTGATGACATGGTGGATGAATGATTGGTGGCTATTGAACATAAAACAAACAAAACAAACAATGAAACACTGTAGCTCTGCTCTTTTGGACAGTTCCCCAGGATGGCTTTTGTTGTTATTATGCGCTCTAAAAGTTGTTAGGTTAATTTTCATGTACTGTACACATAAGATATAGGAAGGGGATTTTGAGCCTTCCAGTTGAAAGTACTTTAAAAGTACACACACAACTTTTGGCATCAGTATAGGGTCACACAGGCCTTTAGAAAGAGTTAGTACTCAGTGTGATTTCTACTTTCCAGGCTTAGTGACATTAACAGAGGAGGGGTTTTATTGCAGACACAAACAAACTGTCATAATGGTGTTTAGCTGTTTGCGTGAACATTAAAATGAGCTGTTACCCTGCTGCTCTCTGGTACAGAGCGTCCCTCATTTAGTTTCCACAGTTAGGTTTGCACTGCAGAGATGTTGATGGAGACATGCTGGATTGTAGCCTAAAAGGCCCCACTACTGCCAGTCAAATCTTTTACCTTCAATTTCATGCTCATTCCCTGTGTGTGCACATGCACTTCAGTTCCCTTGTGGTTGTATACAAGTTTTAAATGAAGCGTTCAAACATGTTTCTGGATAATAAAGGTAGAGAAGCTGAATCAGACCACAGCCACACAGCAGGCCCAAAGACCAGAGGTTGAACAGGGAGTAGGAGAGTGTATCTTTATATCTACAGTGTCGAAACAGATGTCACTCTCTGGCTGACTACTCGAGCATTATTTATCAAGCCAGCAGTATCTTTACAGTGTCAGCCTGCATGTCTTCTTGTCCATCTGTGTCTCTGCGCTTCTCTACTCCAGCCTTTACCTGCTTGTTTGCTTCAGTCTATTGCAATCTGTCAGCCTGTCAGCTCATCTGCCACTTTAAAGACTTTTCTGCCTGTATGTTGATCTGTCTGCCGCCCCTCTACCTGTCGATCAACTTCTGTGTGTTTTTGGTTTACTCCAGCAGCACAGGCTTTCATCTTCCACAAAACTTCATGGGTTTTCCAGCGTCAGCTTTTCTTGCCCCCTACTTTCTGCACTCTCTTTGCGAAACTCACACTCCCAATCTTTGAATCGCTTCTCTCCACTAACCCCTCTTCGTTCCTTACTCTGTCTGTCCCTTCTTCTTTTCTCTCCACCTTTCTCTCTCTTTTCAATACCTCATCCCCTCACCTCCAGCTCTTTCACTATTCTTCCAGCTGCAAGCAATCTTATAAATAACAACACCATGGTTGTTTGCCATTTGTTGTCACAGTCGCAACACTGCCAGGAGCACTCTCCCTGCACTTGCCTGTGTGTGTGCATCAACAAAACAAGGTAACCTTCGACTGAATCGGTTAGACACATCCCTGATTTGCTGAGCCACAGATCGGACGTGCTTGTGTTTGACATACAGAGGGTTGGAAAAGTTTACCTGATATTAAAAACTTTCGAGAGCCTCAGGGAGTTTAATTTTGGCAGGGAAGTGTAATTTGACAGAAGATAGTTTACTGCACATGAAATTGGGTGCTGCCTTAAAGACAGACGGAAAGACGGGACTACAGATATGGGTTGATGTAAAAAAGTCTAAACTTCTTGGGTCAAAGGTCGGGTAAGTCTCTGGAACTAACAGGGTAACTGAATCAAAAAGTCCTCACCAAAAGTGTCTAATGGGCTTCAAGGCTTGGCACTTTATGAAGAACCTTTACCGTGACCCTTTTTTCAATATTTCTAGAAGCAGTAAATTCTTAGACAAAGCACACTGTCAACAGACTTTAATAAGGCACAGAGAAAAGAAAATTCAAAGCCACACCTCCCTCCTAATTTGACTCTTCTTAAAAAAGTAAAAATGTTTAGCTAAAGGAAATTAAGAGAAATTAATAGCTATTCTGAGCTATGGTGTACCTCAAGGTTCTATTCTGGGTCCTCTTTTGTTTCACTTATAGCACACTGAGTTTGATTATTTTCACTCTCGTTATGACAGTAACACTTTTAGCTTCTTATTGTTTTAACAGTCTACATCAGACCACTTCAAACTGTGTGTATTCCTTTAATATTTAAGAACTGATTCCATAATTTTAAATTCCACTTTCCCAGATTTACACAGAGAAATTAATTAGATAGATAGATAGATAGATAGATAGATAGATAGATAGATAGATAGATAGATAGATAGATAGATAGATAGATAGATAGATAGATAGATAGATAGATAGACGTTTCTTTTTCCCTGTGGGGAAACTGGTTTGCGGCATAAAACACTCAAATGGCATTTCATTTCACATAGGGATGGGCAAGTACCGATAGGGTATCAGGTATCAGGCCGATACCAGCCTTTTTCCAAAGTATCAGTACTCGTGAAGGCAGCAGAAAATCTTATGTCAAGCAAGTCCTCCTCGCCACTAGTTGCTGCTACTTGCTGCGGTTTAACACCACTGCAAATGTGCGTCCTGTTCAGACAACATGAATGAACCAGGGAGAGTTAACTGTTAAACTGTTTTATTTTGCACTTTAGTTTTCTTTAAAAAAAATACTTAAACTCTGACAGTTGTTAGTTTTATTGTGCACTTTTATTTATTTTTTTATACTTATCAAAATAATTCTAAACTCAGAGAGAGTTGTTTCTTTATTATTTGGACTTAATGGCAGAGTGACTGTGCTGTCTTTGATCAAAATGATCTGTCAATGTTAATTGAAATTTTATGCATCAAAAGTACTAGTGGTATCAGTACTCTGTAAAGGTGAGTACTCAAGAGAGAGTACTTCTACTGGTATCGGTCTGGATAAAAAGTGGTATCAAACATCCCTACTTTCACACTTTAGGTAGCCCACAAAACAAAAGTCACAAAACACTCTCAATCACTTCAAAAAGACAATAAAACAATATCTCCATATTCCACACATTATGGCCGGACCAGTTGGATCTATTTCCTGTACAGTTTAGAGAAGAAGAAGAAGGCAAGTGGATGCCTCTCATCAGCAACAATAGTGTCAGCTTTTTTCATGACCCGGTCTTTATTTATACATTCAAGGATGGACAGTGTGATTCCCAACAGTTTACTGGCTGATGATACTGTCTTTCTCAGAGACTCCCTCTGTGCTTCAGAGGCATTTCTAAACCAGCAAATGATGCTAAAAGTCAAGACACTTTCAGTAAAAGCACAGTAAAACACGTGGGCCATTTTGCAGTTCACATTCACTTATTAGCTATATAAATTTAATAAAATCCAGAGATTAACTTTTTTTTGCACTTAAAGACCCCTAAATTTTGTAGTTACCTGCCTGAGGAGAGACAGGGTGTGGAATCAGTGGCTTTTGTCAAATAAGTTTCTGAAAACAAGTTTTATGCACTCTCTGTTGTGTGTGTTTGCCTTTGCTAAAAAAAGAAGTAGCAAATCAACTCACTAGGTCCATCAGAAATGTCAAAAATAAGTCAAGCCTTGTATCTTTCGGAGGTGTGCATTATGTTAAGAAATGTTGCCTTGACAAAAACCAACCAACCAACCAAGTAAGACTCATTCCATTTCTGTGTCTATTATTCTGTAACAGTGGATTCATTTTCCAGAATTACATGCATTTACTCCTTGTCTATAGCTTTGCATCAAAACTAATGGAAAAGCAGTTCCCTTTAAGTTAGTTACCTCCATGCCTGATAATTTGGATTGTTGATTTCCAAAGAAAAAATTAAGCATGTTCTGCGTTTGAAAAAACATCCAGCTGGATGATGGTGATAAAAACTGTGACCCTCCTGCTGGGCTGTGGTTCTTCGATAGAGCATGTCACCACGCAGGAATTAATGAAATGACCAGATTCATCTAAATCTCTCTGCTGTGGAGTTTTATCTCTATCTTTATAATGACGCAAGACAAAGCAACACATTGCCATCTTTGATCGCTCAATTTCTGGATAACTAACAAGGCTTTGATGTTAAGAAGTGTTTTGGCCTCTAACTCTCTCCCCACTTTCTAATTAGATTCATTAACAAAGTACAGGCCACGAGGCATTTTGACAGCATGGGGGGCGGCCCACGCATACGTTCACACATTCACACATTCACAGAGGACACATATATGCTCATATGCCTGCACATGCATACAAAGTGGTGGGAGGGGTTTGTGGATTTCAATAATGTTTGGAAAAGCAATATTTAGTTTCTGTTCCCTTAACCTCATGCTGGTAATGGCCTCTGGGTGCTGATAACTATTCATGTGTATGTGCTACTGGTTGCATACTAATTCTGCAGGTGCAAAGACAGTCCTACAGTGAGGAAATCAGAGTAGGGAGGAAACGCTGCTCCACACACAGTGGCTACAAAGATACAACAAACTTCCTCCACAGCTTGTTAACTCTTTTACTGGATTACAGACCTGCAGAGGGAAAATGCTCAAACAGCAGGTTATGGCTGCAAAGCTACGCTCCACTGGCATTTGGTCTCAATGCACTATGAGCAATCTTTGTAAATGCTTAAGTGTGTTTATGCATGTTGGTCTCTATCTTTTTATATTACATTTAGAGGATGAGGGAAGCAGAAATGTTGGTTTATCACAACAAACATGCAGGAGGGAAACACTTTTTTGCACATTATCTATATAGAAAATACATTTTAAAACTCTCCACTACAAGATAGACGACAATTGCATACTAAATTTTGTCAGTAAGCAGTATTGTGGACTTATCAGTGCGTACAGTCTGTAATTGAGTTTTAAATTATACCCTAAGGATTAAAAATGAAACATTGGCTTTGTAAAGTAAAGTCTGACTCACACATACTCTATGTAGAAGAGATACATTTAAGGGGCAACATCTGGTTTTAAAAAATGAAGCCTAAATGGGAAATGCTAAAAGCTGCTAATCATGGAGAATCTGCACGAGGCAGGCTGCAGAATCACTGGAAACCATGAACACACCAACAGACTTTTACAGCATCAAAACGCATATTTACAGCCTGGTTCAAAAAACGTCTCGATTCGGAATTGCTGATTTTGCTATCAGGACACACTGTACTGTAATTTTTTCTAACTCTACAATTTAGAAGATGTTAAGATTGTTTGATAATCCAATCAGAGGCACAGCTCAGCTCACGTGACAGACGGACGCCCTACAGCTCATTGAAATGAAGCTCAAAGCTCAGGTCATATTCAATGTGGCTGCATGGATTGGCTTCATTTCACTGTATCAGAAACAAACATGTGACATAGTGGAGAATATGTGTATGTTATATAGTCTATGGGTACATCCTTGATGCTGAGGGTAGAAAAAAGGGGGCTACAGGTCTTTGTTTCTCATCCAGCATGACTGCCAAAAGTAGAAACACTAGCTTTAAGATTTTTTACCCAGGGAGGCTGTATTGTGCATTCACAAATTTCAATAGTTTCATGCCCTATAACAAGAAGGTGGACTTATGACGTAATGGTCATTGATGATAATTGGACACATGTGCGATCTCCACTTCTTATTTAGGACGCCCTGCCCTTTTGAAAAAAAACAGTTTGCCTGATGAAGGTCTGAGATCGAAACGTCGCACATATAGGATTTTCTTGCAAGTTAGTCAGTGTATGGGAGTCCACCTTCTTGTTTAAATTGTCTTTTTTCTCCGATATACCTGTCTTCTAAATTAGATGCACGAAGAACTCTCCTAAAATGTTTCATGCCCTCCACGGAAACTCATTCACATTTCACGCTACCCCGGTAAAATCAGCGTTCCAGTCAGGTGATCTTTTCTATCTAGCAACATGCTTATGAGTCAATAATGTCAAGTTCTTTTCAGTCTTTAGTCCCCCTCTACCACTATCTCACATTCCCCTATCCTCCAATTGATTTAAACAAAGCCATCAGCCATAAACCAGAAAGACTGGACTCCACGGGGGAATTTTGTACAGCCGCTGCTCACAGCATGTATCTGTCCATCACTAGGAATCTAACTGCAAAGGAGCTTGTGTAATGAATTTGTCACATCAGTTAATTTGTTTAAAAAATACATTAATATTTTTTTTACTCGTCTTTCTTAATTAAAATAAATTTGTTTTTACTTTTGCATATAAATATATAGATAGATATATTTAAATAAATAAATAAATATATAAAAAAGTTCATTATTCAAAAACAACAAGTGCAATTCCACAGGCATAACATTTATAGACAGAATATTCTTACCGTTTATTATCATGTTTATCTGTTTATTACTATTTATTATCAGTATTTTTTTTGTTCCAAAATTACTTTTACATCTGCTTGCAGCATTTTTTGCAAAAAATGCCCCAACCAACTGCTGTTTTCACTCTGCTGTTGGTTAAATTACAATTTAAAAACTAACAAACAGATGATATTTCAGCTATTTTTTAAGACCCTGAATCAAACACCATTTTTGAGTTACAGTTTGAGCTCATTCAGAAAACCTACAATGGATTTAAATACACTTTTTAAATCAATAAAATGCTTTACAGTAAAGTGTTAGATGAATTATTCACTTAAAGCAGATTTCTCCCTTATACAAAAATGGGAATAAATATTCAAGATTCAGCTTTGCCTGTAGCTAGAAGCCCCTCTGTCAAAATCCATGAAAAAAATAATTAAACTGCATTATTAAGCTCATAAAACCACACTGGTACAATGGTAAGCTTTCATTCAATAAAGCTGGGTTAATTAATTCAAAGCTGGTGCTGTGTAGTCTTTATGAACACAATGTGGAATTACAGGAATAAAGAACACTATCTCTCTCTCACACACACACAGACACTCACACATTAAAATGCAGGCAAAGAAATTTAAAATATAAAAGAGTCATTGGCAGCTGAAAACAACTAACCACAGCACACAAACATCAAACTGTATACCAGCATGTATTAATATAAGCTTGGTGTTTATCAATGAATAACGGCTTCTAAAAGGTGCACTACCACACAGTGAAGCAGACATACCTTTAGCTAGGGGCTATGTTACATATTCATAAATGCTGTATTATATGGCTGGCTGACATATTGCTTTCCCTCTATCGCCTCTAACCATTTTTTTCCTAAAATAGAGAAGAGCTTAGTATGAGAAACAAACAGTGACATCTTCAAATTTTGTCTGCAGTGTTTGGAAAATATGTCTGTTTTGGCACCCAAGTCCAATTACTCCCCCCGAACAAGCTCATTAGCTCAGAGCTTATGGTGTTTGAATAAGAAAGCTAAAAGCAACTAAAACGTTAACACTGATTTACATAAACACTCCTTCAGTGAAAGCATCAGCATTGACAGTTTGATTGTTGACGTTTCGTGTTATGAACTCACTGTCACAGAGGGAGCCGGGTAATTCCTGCATGATGCATGACAGATGGGAGAGAGGAAGTGAATTGTATCACAGGAAAAGCTGAAACGCAAACTGTGCATACAAAAACTGCAGCACTTTGATGTGTAATGAAGGTGGACAAGAAGAGAGGAAGAGATAGAAATGAAATACCACAATCTGAAAGAGAGAATAGAGGCATGACACAAAACTAATGCTCGTCACAAAAAGCTTGTTTGGATTGTTTGGGCTGAACAACAGTCATTTTCAAACATTTAGGAAACATGCTGTTTGGAGGAATCTTTCCTGCAATCTTCATCTGTGCCAGATATCTTTGATATTCTGCCTGTCAGAGGATGAAACAAATGGAAGGAGGCCAATCCATCTCCCTAAACGTCTTTGTGGGGGGAAAACCAACACATGGGGAGGCTGATAAACACTGCTTTGACAGGAAATTAGAAGCTACAGCAACTGGCAAAAATGAAAACCTATCAAGAACAGGGAAGAAAACAAGGTGGGGGGAGCGCTGAAAATGTTGATTTTTCTAATGAAAGATGCGATAAGATAGCACAAACGACAGATCAAGATAGAAAAGCAGAGAGGTAATAGCCGCACATTATTAGCCAATTTCACATCTGACCTCACTCAAAGCTCCCGGACCAACCAGCCAATCACAGACCAGAAAACCAGGTGTGACCCCGTGACCTCATAACACAAGCATCAACTGGAAGAGTTATAATGATGACTTGAGAGTGAGAGTGTGCAGAGGTAAGAGTGTCATTTATACGTGTCAATGAATCAAAGCCAGTGAGAACAAAGATAAATAAATCCTTCCCTTTACTGCAGCAGGAGTGTGGAGGAAAATACCTTTATTCATCCATGTGTGTGATTTAAAAAACAATGTTTGTCCTTAAATATATTTTTAGGCATTATATGCGCAGGTTTTTCTTTCTTTCTTTTTAATTTTTAATTTTTTGCTATTTATACACATTCCCCTTGCAGGAGAAAATCAGTGGCCACCAGGGCTTGATGCTAACTTTTTTGCTCACCAGCCATTGTGGCTAGTGGTTTCCCAGAGTTACTAGCCACACAGCATTTTCACTAGCCACAGTTTTGATGTTGGATAATCATGTTTAATGTCATTAAAACCGACAATGAGATGCTACAGTTTACTTGAGCTCCATTTAATACCTTTTTAAATGTAAATGACCCCTCTGCACACTCAGATCAAGACTACATAAACGTTCAAAGTTACAGGTCATTATCAGGTATTCAGTTTTGAAACAGTTGTGTGTAAGGCAGTGCTCCTTTAATATGAAAATGTGCAGTCTATTGAGACAAAGTTATATAAGAAGTGAACTTTTTTTAATCTAACCTTTAAAAAAAACAAACAAGAAGTTAATTTGGAAAAAAAGAAAAAAGTAAACTAAAGAATATTGAATACAACAGTGCTTTAAGAAAAGGTCATGTTATCATGATACCATTAATTTTTAAAGGATACGTAAAAAATGCATATACATTTAAAATTCAATTTATTATTATTTTAGTTTTTTTATTTAAATATATACAAATGAAAGCACTTGTGGTTAAAAAATTAACTATTAAAGTAACAATTTAAATGACCTGTTTCATTAAAAAAAACAACACTATGTACCTACACACCAGCCTCCAATCTTTAAATTGGATGTTGGCTTCTGTTTTGGGCACACTGTCAGTCTGTTTTCACTAATTTACACACACACACTAACACAAATAAAAGACGCTGTCTGTTTAACATTGATGGCTGTAACACCTGCAGACAGAATCAGTAGTGTTTTTTCCAGGATGAAGACACCATTTCCCATAAGCACCATCACCAGTTAGATTGCACGTGCAGAGCAGAGCCGGATCATAGATGTGTTCCTGCCGTTAGCCTCGTTAGCTTGTGCTCAAACACTCTCAGATTTAGCTTTCTTCTGCTTTTCTGTTTTTTGTTTTGTTTTTTTTTTGCCAATCCAGCTCCAGTGTCCACCATCACTAAAAAAAAATCCAAGCATCTTTTTCAAATCTTGCTTCTCACTCAGAAACTGTCTGTTTTTGTACATATCAAGCTGACAGGGGGAAAATGTGCAGATGCCACTCAGAGTCACGTATTTGTTTTTGTAGTAGCATATTGGATTTGAGTAATGATGGCAAACTAGCCAGGTTTGAAGAATACATTTGAATTTCCTCAGTAATATGAACAAAGGAAACATAAACCATCCGTTCGGAGCACCTTCTGTTTAGCTGCTGATGTGTGTAGAAGAGGTGATCTCTGGAAGCAGCCACTGAAGAGTGCAGAACCAACACTTCATGTGGGTTTGCATTTTTATGTCTTTAGTTTTTCAATGGTTATTAAAGGGTTGTGACGGAACAATTATGCCTTTTGCTTTCTTCCATCTGTGAAAAATTAAAACAAATTAATTCTGTTCTTTGCATGGTAAACCTCCCATTGCATGTTTTGATTACGCCTACTAATACCATGAATTAATCTGCATGATGGAAAACAAAAACCTCAGCTCACATCAAGAGGAAGAACTAAGAACCACACAGAAACTCGGATCTTTATGCATATCTTGATGGGATTGCAACATCTAGGTGGCTTCATTCCAAAAGGTTATCCATCCAGTAACCACAGTGTTTTAGTGCGTCTGTGTGTAACCTATCAGCCCCTTCAGTTCGTATCATGTTATTGAGAGCTCCTGGTGGTGAGATAACCACACCTTTTCTAGGGATTGGAAAACTTTGTTTAACATTAACATTCAAATCTCAAGGTGTATCTTCTTGTGTGCCAAGAGGAAATTTTGCTTTGTTTTAAATGTTTTTAAAGGCATTGTCAGCCAGGGTGACCTGGTGTTTACAAGTCACATGTGGGAAGATGTGGGCTAAATTTCTAAATAATGTCCATCTAATGGTGAAACATTAATATTTCTATTGAAACCAAGCTTATAAGATAAGATAAGTCATACTTTATTAATCCCCGGAGGGAAATTCAAGTTGTTTGGGCACTCTTCCAAGCAAAGAATTGTACACTCTGATGGCTGCAGGGAGGAATGATCTTCGGTACAATACATATACTACATTAATAACAAGTCGATTTGGTTGTACTCAGTATGCACTTTTTTCTCTCTTTAATTGAATTTTTCCAATTCAAAAGACAAGGGAATTCATTTGTCACAGGTAAATAATACTCATAAAAACTATTAAAATATCTACTTTAGAATTCAAAAAAGAAACCACATGTTGCTGGAAGCTTGTGAAATATTGTGATTGTATACATTCAGGGTATCAGCTATTTGTTGCGTTCAGTATATGTTTTTGGCTCTAAAAGGTCGACTTGTCTGTGCACAATTAAAGAATAAAAGGCGCAACAGTTTAACAGTTTATGCGAGCCGTTTCTTGAAGGTTTTACATCATAACACATGTCGCTTCACATCATATTCACTAGGGAAATACTGGATCAAGTTCCAAAAACACTTGCTGTAAATCACCCTGCAAAATCAACATGTTCCCAGCTCCTTTTTCTCCCAGAAACTTCATGTTTTTCAGACAAAATCTGCATTTTGGTGTCTAAGGCGGAAGTGGGGAGGACGCAGGTGACAGGTTGATAAACTCCTGATGCCACATCCATGTTGATATTGATTGAGAGCAGACACATGTAATGGCAATAGCCCTCTTTCAGCTATTGTGTTAAAATAATCTTGCTTTCAGAGGAGACTGCTGCACTTTGGAGAGCAAGAGTCAATCAAATGCGGGACATTGTTTCGATTTCAAAGTGATTAAAAATCTGTGTAGTCCCACACACAGAGGGACACCTGGTCACCTTATTCAGCTCAAAAATGAGTATATTCAACAATCATGGTTCAGTTGTAATAGCTTTAATAAACTGCTAATATGCTCCAGTTGCCAAAAAAAAAAAAAAAGGTAATGTGGTATATCTCAATGAGATCAAACATGTCTCAAGCACTTAATGAACTATTTAGATCTTGGCCCAAATTTGGAATTTAGATTTACTATTTTCTAGAATTTGGTGATACAGATGTGAATTTGTGCTTTTTACCAAATAAATTTCCATTTTTTATATTTTTCTTTCTGTGGGTGCAATACATGGTGGTGCAGTGGTTAGTGCTGCTGCTTTAAAGCAAGCCCCTGCCCCCCAGACACACACAAAGCCAAATGGAAAAAAAAATGATGAAGATGATGGAGGTGTTTACTAGTTATTATTATAAATCACATTTCCGTCTACTTTGCTGTCTTTCTACATCTCCCACTCGCCCTCTTATCAAGCCCAACACACCAACATAAAGTCAAGGTAGACGTCTGTCCAATATGAGGGAGCTATGTGCAAAAGTATAACTGCCATTTCTCTGCATCTTGAAATGCTTGCATGCTATACATGTAAATGTAATGTTGCCAAAGAAGTTTGATTAGAAAGAAAAAAGAAAAAAAAAACTTGAACAAACATTTCTCCCTGCTGACTCTCTGTACAGCATGAGACACACACATCTTTGAAAGCGCAGGCTCCTGGTTCTTGTATCAAAATGATTTTTAATGTTATCACCAGTAACAGCAGGTGTTGCCACAACAACCAGTGTTGAGATTCTTAACTCGCCCACATTGCGCTGTGTATGAATGTGTGTGTCTGACATGTGTGTACCTGTATTCTTCCTGAGTGAACACGGGAATGACAGAGGGCTGCAGGACTGTGATCTCAACCAGAGTTGTGTTTTCCTTTGGAGGCTCTCCATCATCATAGGCAACCACCACCAGCTGAAAATCAAACACACACACACACACACACACACACACACACACACACACACACACACACACACACACACACACACACACACACACACATACACCAGAACACACACAGAGACATGAAAAAACAGAGTCAAAACACTGAGCAGATGTCCACATGGATGCCAGTCCAGGTCTATGTGCAAAAACATTGCAAAGAAATCAGTTTGCATCTTTCTGCAGCCTGCAGACAGTGGACACAGCTGAATTAACAGATGCAGCCAATGCATGACCGGTTCATAATAACTAGACATATTTCTAAATCTCTGCAATCTCAAAGCTCTTTATTTGCCGGGGATTTGGAGAGTAGCATAAGTGCATATCCCACCGGCCTGCTTATTTTCTCTTCTCTGCTTTTCTTCTTTATTTAATTGGAGGATAACCACTGTTAACTAGACCCAGGGGACTCTTAATGAGGGGAAAACTTGAACATTAGGCCAGTTCAATATTGCATTTCTTTCCTCTTATTTGGCCTGTAAATTGATTCTATTATTGCATTGTCCTTTTGTATATTCAATCAGTGACCCACAGTTTAGTGCAGCACTGAATGCATACGTAAAAACTCAGAGAGGCTGCTTTTACAAGAGTTGGCTAGGTGCCTTGATCAGCAACACAATACTCTTTACCCAGTACCAAAGATCTGAAACTGTTTCATTTTAGATCTCTATTCTTGCACTCTTTAATGCATGCTGTTTTTCTGAAGATACCTTGAGCGCCTGAACTTTCCTTTGATGCGACAAAATTAGGCAGATGAGCTACATGAGTTCATCTGAGCGCGTCTGTCCTTGTTAAGTTGTTACCTTAGCTGCTGTTTATCTCAGCCAGAATCCTAAAAAACATAACAAAATGTTGGAAGAAATCATTCGGTTTTGAGTTATTTGGAGCAAATGAGGTAGAATGAATCCCCTGGGAGACGTCTTCAGAGGACGCTGAATCCTT
This sequence comes from Halichoeres trimaculatus, assembly GCF_033239565.1. Taxonomy (NCBI): domain Eukaryota; kingdom Metazoa; phylum Chordata; class Actinopteri; order Labriformes; family Labridae; genus Halichoeres; species Halichoeres trimaculatus. Next base: position 8,362,745 of record NW_027437201.1, read on the forward strand.
GTTGTGTTAATTAGATCCCAATGAAAAGATGAAATTAGCAAAGCCCAGAGCCCCATTAAGGAATGCAGCGAGAGAAGGCAGGTTTGGATGGGGATGTATTAGAATTCTCAGCTCAAAGACACCTTAATTTATGTGAAAGAAAAAAATCTGACAGTGATGATTGTATGAATTTTTAATGACTCAGTTTATGGGATGTTGTCTCAATACTCTGCCCACTTAAAACCAGAATCCAAAACAGCATAATAAAGCTGAATGGGATAAATCTGTTCTAGTAGTGATGTCTCAATTGTGCTGGAGCCTTAAGTCCAATATATGAAGTTAAATAAAATCAATGTGATTGGCTGGAAATAACATAAAGTGACAGTGCATGCTAAGTCACAGTGAGACAGTTTGATGGACAAGGGTTTTATACTTTTTTGTGTGTTATTACTGATCTATTTGGAGAATATTACACTGATGGTCTGCAGGTTTTCAGTTCAGTTGTGCGAATAATTCACAGGCACGTCATGCAGAGTGCCACTATATTCCCATTATTAATTTTTCTCTTGATTTTGCTCATTTTTGTTTGTTTTACTGAGAAAACATCAATACCAACTTGCAGCTGCATGTCTATGAAATGTCTGGATTTTAATTATGAACAGTTTCCCCATCTGAGACTAGAACCAATTTTCTAGCACAGCTTAAGAAAAGGAAAAAAAACAACGACAACAAAAAAAACATAGGAACCACCTTGTCAAGTAGAATTCTTTTTTTTCTTTTGTCCTACCAAAAGGTCTATTTGACAAACAGCTGTAATCAACAAACTCTCTCAGTGTGGCAAAGAAACTGGATATGACTGACAGTTTGGTACAGTGGCCAGTAAGTGTCAGATGACTTGCAAAAGCAAAAAGACAAATGCAAACAGTATAACACAAGATGAAAATCAGAGCCAGATGAAAATACATAAAGTCGGGAGCAACGTTATCATATCATGATTTGAAATCAGCTGAAAATTCATAACTACTCCAGTTTAAAGTCAACGTTACTGGAGAATAATTGTGTCATGAGAAAGGAGCTATAATGTGAACAGTAGGAAACTATCGGGTCTATAGAATAAAGTCATAATGTCACAAGTTAAGTTGGAATGTTACATGCTTGAAACTATAATGTATGGAGATGAAAGCCTTAAAGTCATGACTTTAAAGTTGTAAAACCACAAGAATAAAGCTGCCATGTCACAGTTTAAAAATGTAATGTTATGTTATTTAAGTTTGACGCTGTAGTATTTAAAGATGAATGTACTTTAATGGGGACAAAGTCATACATAAGGACATCAAAGTTTTACTTTTGAAAAAAAAAAATCTTAAATTACTTTACTCAATCATTTTTGGATGAATTGTGTGACATATCTAAAGAACAGCCAGGTATACAAATCTAAATGAAGATTGAGCACGTTGTGAAGCTAACCTTAATATTACAGTTTCAATACTATCAAATTTTAACTTTATTCTTGAAGTTGTATTTAATTTATTACTTTTGTTACAACTATGAATGCTGGACCAATTGGATTTGGGCAGTGCAGAATGAATTGGTGGATGTATATTATTTACTCTTACACATACTATGTGCCACCTTTACAAAAGTCAGTGCTCCAGTCAGGTCCAGTCAGTACTCCAGACATGGCACACACTCTTAAGGGTCTAGACATGTGACCTAGATCTCTGTTAATCCACTGAAGAACTCCCTATGTGAATACTTACACTGAACTTAAGGTTGGGCTCCTCGTTGAGGTTGACTCTGGTTACTACATGTCCCGTCTTCTCCTCCACATCGAATATACTGGCAGAGTATGGATGAGCCTCCTGATCCACTTTATAGCGCACTTGACCCGCTGGAGTGCCCTGTAAAGAGAACAAGTGCTCTTAGGATGACACATATAGATTAATGCTCTCTTAAATGCTGTCCCACTTACAAAAGTTAGGGGAAAGCAGCATAAAAAAGAACAGCACGGTAATGATAGTGTAATAAATGTCATAGCATTTAGTATTCATAGTGATTAAATTGGGCCTAAATGTCAGATTTTGTGTCCCTGTCTCCAAACATACGAAGGAGCTAAAATCACCACTTGGGATAAATGAGGTCCTAGCTTATGCAGCCTAATGATCATGAATAAAACTCCTAAAGTGGATAATGAGTGGCCATCAACTCGTGAGGATAATTTGGCTCTAAATGTCAGGAAATAAATAAAAATTGCAAAATTACATCAAGAAAGTTCTCTTGTGGTTATTTATCTATTAATTATATATTTTTAAAAAATACAACCAAGAAAACCTCACTGAGCTGAAGAAACTCCTGACAAACACATAATTCAAAAAAATGTCTATATTTATGCATAAATATTGGATCATATGACAAAAAGTCATCAGTCAGAATATTTACAGGCTAAATCAACTTTCTCTAGCACCCTCAGTCTGCTTTTAAAAACACTGTGATGATGCATGCATGCATAAAACATCACTAAAATCAATCAAAGGTATGGAAGTAGCATCAACAAGTCTGTTCTTTGCAGCAATAATAAAAAAAAACATGACTCATTTCTGAAATGATAAACCAAACACAACCAAAACTTTGTTATGAGTGTTTGAATGTGAAGCTTAAAAGACGGAGAATCATCAATTAGAAATACCAGGTATGAGTAAGAAAACAGGCTCAATTTCATCGCCCTGAGTCATTGTTTCTGAGTGTGTAAACATTACAAGTTTTGTTTAATCAAGTTTTAATATCAGTTTTGACTTATGGAAGGTTTCTTGGGCATTATCAAAAGTTTTTTGTTAGTGGCAGAGGGCCTAACACCAAGAGTCTAGGTTAAAGCAAAGCAGTAAATAACAGTGTCATCTGCATAAAAAGGAAAATTTGCATTAGGAATATTATGACCAGTGCTGCTGATACAAATTGTAAGCAACAGTGGTCCCAAGACGAAGCCAAGAGGTACACCAAAAGGCTTGCAAACACAATATAAATATATGATTACATTTTTTTCTGCATGTTCATGGTTGCTTTGTGTAAAACAATCTCTATCTGGATTTCCCTAACAAGCCCTTTCAGTGATTGGTCTGTTCAAAGAGATTACTGATGCTAAAATGGACCAAGAGACTCAAGTCTGAGGTGATGCAAAATGAGCAGAGGTTGAGCAAATCAGAATCTGGAATGAGCTGGGAAAGTAAATTGTAATTCTAATTAAAATATCAAACTTGAGATAACATCCTAAGATTTGCAAAACACTTTTTGTCAATTATTCACCCAAAAATCTGAGCAGCTGGTAGCTGTTTGGTAAACATAGCTAGCCTTATTTGTTTGCTCCATTTTTCTCTTGTTGTTTCTCTGTGTGGTTAAGATATCAGATAAGAAAACTATCATTTGTTTAAAGCTCTGTTTCGCGTTGGTAAGATTAGAGCTTGTTCATCCGTCTTTTGTTTGGTGTTTGGGCACTACTTATCTCTGAATTCAAAACATCAGCTACTTTATATGCAAATCAAGATGTTTCTAAGGTCAGAGTTTTATTTAAAGAATGTTACGGCAACACCTGAAAAAGTTTCAGTGCCAGAGGAGAAGTGCCGAAATGATGTTGAACAGTGAAAAAAAACATCATTGGATTATACAAAAAGTAAACAGTTATCCTTGTTTTATTTCATAACTTCCTCTTAAAGGAGTGAGATTTTGTTAAAGCAGTGCACTTATTTCTGAGCTGTCTGTTCCAGTGTGAGCTTTCCTGAGATAACAGCGTGTAGTGAGTCAGCAAAACTCTGCTGTGACAAATGCTTATGGAGATTTGTACTTAAGAGGTAACTCTTGGGTCTGAAGGGGATAAATGGCGCTTACACCTAAATATTAAATGCACTGTGCATCCAGGGCTGTTAGGGTGGTATTTAGTGCCTAGTATGAGCACCAAGTGCCCTTAAAGCAGAGAGTCTGAACATTATAATGAAACTTTTTGACCCAGGAGAGTCTATCTGGATGCTTTAAGCTCAGGACTGAATCAATTCAGCTGATGCTGGAAAGCACATAAGTCAAAGGAACATGAGACTTGTAAAAATGCTTATGGGGAAGCCAGAGCAGAAGATTTCAAACAGAAATAAGATCATGGCCTCTTGAGCAGTGATGCAGAAAGTTTTTCTTTTTTCATTAATATTTACTTATGATTCACTGTACAGTGAAACTGAAGATTTACCAGTTGGTTAATTTCTGTTTCAGATCAAATTGGAGCAATTTCTTCCACAGCCGCTCTGCAGATCTGCATCTAAATAAAAAGGCTGTGTGACTCAGCAAATCACCAAGAGCAAGAGTCACACTGCACTTAGACCCCAGCATGAGCATTTCATTACCTTTAGAACCTAAAGTTAACTGCACCAGACTGTCTAATAGCTCACAATGGAGCTCTAAAGAAACGGACCTTCATTTCACGGCACACACAATAAACAAACTGATATTACAAAATGGGTTTGGAGTTGAAAGACCAACTGTGGGATCACAGAGTGCTACAGTAGGCTAAAAAAATGAGCAAAACACATTCAAAACACACACAAAGAGAGACAAGCATCATTATCTTGCATCATTGCCACACACAATTTGAGAAACAGACTGTGAAAAGCATTTTGATTGAATATCAGCAGCTGGAAATGCTCACCGCGGGGTCAGAGTCATTGGCCATCACTGTGGTGACGATGGTTCCCTTGACTGCATTAGGGGCAACCGCGCCTCGGTACACTGACTGGCTGAATACAGGGGGAAAGTCATTCATGTCCTGGGGAGAGATATACACAAACAAAAACATATTAAAAACCGTGTTAGCATATTAAAGAGAAAACACACCCAGCTTTGTTGATTTTGTTTCTGTTTTACTGCAGATCACAGCTTCAGCTGCTCACTAAAACAAGCAGACTTGGTGTAATGTCTGTATCTCGTACACGAGGGAGAAACCAAACAGCTGTTAGTCTGAATTCTGAGTGAAGTCCGTCTCCTGACTTTAATTTAAACACATGTCACAATAATAGGTAATGAAATGCAGATAGCATCCAACCAGATAATTGTTCTGTCTTTATTTTCCTATTTTTGCAATTGCATGTCATTTTTATTCAGTTTGGATAAAGGGCTACAATAGGGGCCCACCTGCACACACATCCAATTACTGTCTTGTTTAGAAACTGTTCTTGCCTGGAGACATCACAGAATATGAGCAGTATTACATGCGACACAGTTTTTTTTTTTACCAGGTATCCGTTCAGGTTTTACCCTTAAAACCAAATGAGATGCTGAAGTCGGCCTTGTTAAGAAAATAACTAACAAATGTTTTAGTAACTAAGTTGAGCCAAAAACAGCTGGGGAATTGAAATACAGATTGACATCTAGGTAGCTGAGGGTATTTTTAAATTAACCAGACACTGTGAAAGAATCAATGAGAGCATCACACCTTTAGGAGAGGGGGCAATGCCTGACTCAATCTGGACACTGACTTTGTGTTGAACCTGGGCAATGGGAGGTGCTGTGTGTGAGCTAGGGATGCACTGATACCCATCCTGGTATGGGTGTATCGATTGGAAGGGGCTGATCCATGGTGCCGATCCAGGCAACCAGCTTTCTCCCTTTTTTTTCTTACCTGCGCTTTTGGATACTTGATTTGGAAAGTTTCCTCACAAACATCTTCTTTGATTTTTTGCTAATTATCAGTCACGCACAGGGTAAATTTTTTACAATCGAATATTAATTTTTGCACATTCTGAAGCATGATTTTTACCAAGCTGCTAAATGGACATTATCTTGCTTGGCTCAAAGTGAGGTTGCCACAAAAACTGCTCCCCCTGGTGACTGGCTGCAGCATAGGTAAAAAAAAAATCCAGCTCTCCAGTCATTCCAGATGGGCTGTAGTCAAACTTTAAAAAATTCTTACACCTCGTAGAAATGTTTCTCACGTCCGATTGTTGTGGTGATTTGAAGATATCATTTGACTGCCTTGTATTCGAGTCCCCTTTTTTCAGAAAAGTTTTGTTTTCATTAGTTATACGAGGTTAAAAATGGATTTTATGTCACGTTTGACAATGATTGACAGCTGCCGTTCTTGTGAATTTTTTTCAGGGATAGTGAAATGTGGGGAGCTAGAGTCAAGAAGTGATTAGACTCTCGAAAGAAAAAAAAAACTATTATATTTGTCACCCAGCTCCACTCAGATTCTCCCAGAATTCCTCACAGTCTCTACTGCGTAGACTCTGGTTCCACAACTGCTACCAATGGCGGCACCTGTGATGGGGGTATTTTGGCTTCAAAACCGTACATTGGTAAATAAGTAACTTCGGTGACTCCATGTACTCATTTTTTGGCCTTTTACCTAACCATTACCAGTCTTATCCCACAGTAAAGCATGCAGGTTATTATTAAACACTGGTATCTGATTGGTATCAGCATTGGTATTGGAACCAGAAAAGTTGGATTGGTGCATGCCTAGTGTGAACAAGTAAAAGTGTACAACTTTATCAAATGAGCTCATTTATTCATGAACACCAACTACACCGCTCAGTTTATAATTCATGAAGGGGAAATCTGGGTGTAGTTTACTGCCACTATTGTGAGCAGCTCCAAATCCGAGAGGTGCTGAGAGATGCTGAAATGGCCCTAATGAAAAACTTTTCGTGAAAGAATGAACATGAGCTAGTTCATTTTGACTTAGATGGGGCCCAGATGGCGCACTGTCTTCTCTATCATTAAAGGCATGAAAAGCCCCAAAAATATCTTTAAAAAAAATTAACAACTTGACTTACACTTCAATGACAGGTCTGAATAACTCATTTCTCTATCAGCACACCCTGAACTGTGTTTTTACAACTTCCACATTGGTTTCATATTTTTAGACCAGAGATTGCTGCTAAGGCTCAGTGAATGGACTTAGCTAGCAAGCCGTTCACGACCGTCACAAAAGTTCAAATAATTTGTTTTGCTGAGGGTTTGAATTTTCTTGTCTTTTCCATGTCCAATCCGTTGACACCTGCACTACGGCTACTCAGTATGGAGGACAAGAAGTGTTTTCGTTTCACCTTTTTTGAGGAGCTGTCATATCATCAAACTTTGTAAATTAAATGTTTTGTCTATAGAAAAAAAAATCCATTTATCTGTGGATGGAATAAATTGGATGGTCACAGGACAGTGGGTCCTTTTCTTTAAATCACTGCAGATGTCAGCACTACTAGAAAACAGCTCCAAGTTTGAGAAGAGGGACACCATGGAAATGGAAAAATAGTGTTACTGATTGTTCTTTGCTGTGGCTGAATGATGGATTTCAAAACTTGTGTCACAGTTGTCAAATTGAGACGCCAAAGAAAAAGAAGGTAAACAAAGGTGGTGTGAAACAGAGAGAAATTGGAAGCTTATTGCCAGAATGTCTGTGCATCACGACAGGGAGATGAATCTGCCATAGCTTTTCAACAAGTGTCACAAATGTTCAACAGCATGCAAACAGCTGTTATATCCAGTGAGTCCCAGTATAGCAGATACAAATAGATCAGAGGCAGTGAGCACTCCTGCTGTAGCCTTTCAGTAACACAGGGAGGGAAACAAAAGCAGGATTGAGTGGTGTTTCTGGGGACTGTAATACATTCCCTCTGAGTAGTGTTTTTCTTTTACTTAGAACAGCAACAAAAAAAGTTTAAAGCAGTTGAATAAAAGATAGATTTAAAGTCTTGCAAGTGCTGTGCATCACAAAAATTTAAGAGTACCATTTTAAGGATCTTTTTTTCGGATAATAGTGCTTCAAGAGGCAATTTTGTCTGATGATATGTTTAAAAAATCAGTGTGGAGTAGAAATGGGTGATTTGGCCTTGTTTTGAAACAACTTAAAAACAGGACATAGCTCAAGATGTCTGTTTTGGGGCTTTCACAAAATCAGAATTCAACTTCATGATTAATGTGCCCCCAAAAGTTCACAATCATAAAAATACTGCAATTTTTATTGGGAACTTTTGAAGAAAATTGTATGGGTGGGATGAATTGTCAACTTTAATACTTATTTCTTCTTTGGACTCAACTCAAAATACCTTCTCTGTTCAGGCAGGTAGAAAGAGACTGGAATTATTACTGTCGACAAAATGAGCAAGAATGAACAAGTACACAAATTATAAACAGTGAAAAGCGAAAACCTACAATGTCACAATATGCCAACTAAATTAAAATTATTAGCCGGTGAAGGGACGGGGAGCTCTTGCATGAGACTGTAGACAACAAACCACACGATAGCTTTTGTTAAATGTGAATTTCTCTCCCTTTTGAAGTCACTGTGGTTCCACATTTCCTGTAGACTGTAGAGTCCACAAACAAAGTCTCTTTTTAGAACTCCCAAAGGGGTGAGGAAACTTATTTGGGTTTTCCCGTAGAGTACTTTGCTATGGTTCGACATATCCAATATGATTTGCACTGCAGTGAGAACCACTCACTAACCAGCTGACATCGTCTTCTTTTATTGCATCCTCTTTGTCTGATCTCTGTTTAATGATGGGCCTGTTACTTTCACAGTATTGCTGGTATTACCATTTACTCAGTGACAGAACAATATCAACATTGCATTTGTTAACACAGCTGTTATAATCAAAATCTCTGTATATAGGTAGTCAGTAGTGTTGTAAGTCCTTTGTTCAAATAGATGTCGTGTCAGTGACATCACCCATTTGTTACTGATGCAGGGTTTTGAAGCCCATCATCAACAGATGCCATATTGGAAATGTTAAACTAACTTTGGATAAGGTAATAAAGGTGAGCCCTTTGACCTCTTTATAGAAAGCTATACGTTCCTATATGGGCAAAACTTTTAAGTGTAGTAAAATGACAAGTCATGAAAAAATCACCTCCCATAGTGCCACCAAAACATTTTTTTAAACATATATTTTGCTGCAAAAATCTGCTCTTGAAGAACTGCAATTTTTAGCTTTTCTGCACTGGCATCATAATGTCACTGTCTACTGTGGATTGTATGATCATGGTGACCAAATGAAGGAGTCAATAGGTATGTCTAAACCCACCATCCCGTCAATGTTGATGCACTGAGGCCTTCCAGAGATTGCAGGGTAGTTACATTTTGAGGTTCCTTGAATGTTAAGTTACCCTTTATAAATTACGAACTGATCTGAAAACCAAGGGTTTTATACCCAGTGAAACGGCTTTTTAAAATGTCCATGGCCACCAAAGAAAAGCTTTTCGAAAAAGATTGAAAGGAAGAAGGTTTTTCCCCAATTATTGAATTTTTTAACATGCAATTAGAGATGACCTCAAAGAAATGCTGAGGAAATCAATGGTTCTGTCCTCTTTTCAATCTCGAAACAAAGACTCTGTCAAAATTACAAAAAAAAAGATATTTCCTAAAACATTACTGTCAAATTTAAATTTTTATCTAAGTGAGATCTTAAACATCAAGACCAGACTTGACCCTCTTTAAAAACTGTAATGGGATGGATTTGTTTAGACATTCTTTCAATCTGGTAACTACAGTTGAATTAAGTACAGTTTTACTACAGCAGTTTACGTCAGTATCCATGAACTTGGGTTCACAGGACTGTTGCAAGCATTGTGTGAAATCAATAAAATAACCTGATTAGAAACAGCCAGAGTTCCACACATTCCCACAAATTTCAATTTTTGACCACATTGTTGCAAATGCTTTGCTTTTGTGTTTCTCTTTAAAGTTTCATCTTTTCATCATCTTTTCTTTATTCGTCCCACTCTTCATCAAAAAAATTGTAGCTGTCACGGTCAACACATTTAACCTCTGACCAAAACTGAGCATAAAGAAAACACAAGGCTTTGTCTAAGATGGCCATGGGCTCGGTCACTAATACGTCAACTAGCTTGCAAAGATAGAGATCAAGAGATGTTTGTTTGTAACTCACAATGCAATGACGTCAACTGCCATGAACGTTGGCACAACTGTTAACTTCTTGAAGAAGTCAGCATTTCTCAACTTTATGTTGCGTTAAAATCAATAAACTTCCATCACTGACTTGTTCCTTGAACAGAAAAAGGAACTAGAAAGACAGGCACGTTGGCCTTATCCTTCTGTGCTAACCCTTCCAGAGACACATGGGGAAACACATGCCCACACACTCACCATGATTCTGACGGTAACAGAGGCGAGTCCAGGAGGCATGGATCCTTCAGTGTCCGTGGCCTCCACAGTGAAAGTGTACGTGGGTTCTGAGTCAGACAGAGACAAAGCCTCGAAGTCCAGAACTTCTCGTACTGACACGTCTCCTGTCACTGGGTTGATGCGGAAAAGTTGAAAGATCTCCTGGTCCAAGCCTTCACTTCTGATTCGATACGAGAGGTTGGAGCCGAGGTCAGCATCTATGGCCTGCAGAGGAAGGAAAGAAGGGAGTGTGAGAGGGAGGAAGAAAGTAATATTACAGCCTTGTGGATTTTATGGCTAGTTGAATTTTTCATATTTGCCAGGAGGATAATGTGAAACAGCATCTACATGAGCTGGAGCGAGTGACAGACTGGAGTGTTTTCATTAGGTCAGGGTTGAGTTGGTGTGGCTGAAACACCTGTGGAAGAAAAATGAGTGGTCCGGCTGCTGGTCTGCTTCATATTTTCTCTCTGTTAGTATTTTGCTTTATAGCTGTGGGGAACAGCTGCCTTTTCCCCCTTTTTTGCATTCCACTGTGGTTTTTTAATGTGGTCAAATTAAAAATCTGGCTTTTGATGACATTAGTAGTGCAGACTGGAATGCTAAATAAAACCAATTTGGTGATTTCAAAGTGGGTAAAGATAGAAACTCTTAAAAGAACTTTGATGAAAGGTTATTGCATGGACTCATTAACCTAACCAACTGGTCTGAAGTAAATTAATTGGACCAAAAAACTCTGAAATGTAGGCAACTTGGTTGAAACCTTACTATTCCCTATTTTTTCGCCTGGTTTCTGACATTTGGTTTCTGGTATTTGATTTTAAATAAATCTATATTCATGAATTTTACATGATGATGTCATCTTTTTGTGTAATTGTTTTGATTTGCAAAAGTGCAGTAACCTGATAATAAGAATAAAATAATAATAAAACTCGAATAGTCAGTAGTCTGAGTAGTATCAGCTGGCTTTGATATGTACAGGAAATTAGAGTAAAATAGGGTCTGTGCAAAAACACATTTAGTGACGTCTTAATGTTCGACCATTTTCACGTATTAGCTTACAAGTGCCACTCATATTCAGAGAAATGTCATTAAGTCTAACTAGCACAGAAAGTCCTCTCAATGTGGAAAAGATCACAAAATCAGTCAGACCTCTATTCAACCAACAAGTGTTTTCAAAGATGTCCGACAAAGTTTCCATTTTTTTCCTTTCACAAACTGAACTAAAATATGTCTTTGTGATAAACTAAAAATTCATTCCTCACAATTTCAAGGCGAAAAAGATTAAACAAAAACTCACTTATAACAAAAAACCAAAGTGCCACAGAAAATCCAATAAAATATATCCACAAAAAACACTACAGAACAAGCACTACTGGAGGACAAGACCTGGAAGTAACAGTTAATGATCCAACAGAGAGTTCACGACTCCAAGGTAATCAGACACAGGTGTGACAAAGAGGCACAGGTGAAACTAATGAGGTGCAATCAAAGAAGAGGGAAATGTTCAAGGTCAGGAAGTGAAACTTAACCAGACACACGGGAAACGACAACTACAAAATAATACAAGAGGAAAACATGGATGAAAATCTACGCACACAAGTAAAACTGGAAAACAAGACACAACAATCAAATAAAAAAAAATCTTTTTCTTTTTCCTTATTATTATTTATTTACAGTGAAACAGAGACTCATCAGAGGCAGATTTCTGGGGATTCTTACTGGAGGCTTAATCAACTCTTTAATTAACCACTGAACTGGCAGTAGTCTGATCTTAATGCAGAGCCTTGTATGTTTTACAGATATCAATACTTCTGTGTCAACATTGACTCCTTTAAGTTGACTTTTCATTTGACCAACTTGATCGATTTATGATCTTAGAAGAACCAATAATATCACCTTGCTCAACGTGGTGTGAACCGACACCCTCATGCTCTTATTTAAGTTTCAATTTCATACCATCATCCTTCCATGTACAAAACAATTTAAGAAGAAATCTGGGCAAAGACAAAAACATTCAGGCTTTGTGTGTTCTTACTTGAATAACTTTATACTGGTTACAGTTAGAGTAAGTTTGACTGCTGAGATTGAAATGGAGTGTTACCTTTCTCTAGCTTTTCCATATATTTCAGAGGGCTCAATGGCAGCCTTTAATTTGGGAATGTCGTTTACAGGCGTGCTTCACATTTTGTGTGGGATAGATAAGGGGTTAAGCTTTTTTCTTTGCAGACATATCAGTTTTGTTTGACTTCTAAACAACAGTTATGGTCTTTTCTAAAACTGTAAGTTGGACTTTGCAAGATGTAATGGGCAGAGAACACAGTCCCAGATGGAGGTCATGCACAGCTTACACCAGAATGCTGCTGGCGTGGTCTCTGCCTCTGCATGTTTTTGATGTCTGAGCCTCTAACAGTTAAAAAATAAATAACTTTTTGATACAAAAAGATTGCCTTTATAAATAAAAAAGATCAAGACTTATGAACCTTCACCCAAGAAGCTAAGGCTGTTTACAAATAGATGAGTGATTTTCAAAAGTGATGAGCCTCTTGAAAACCTGTTCTCCAGAATTTAATCCTATGAAGCAGAAACACCTGCAGCTTCCTGTAGAAACTAAACTCTCACATTAGCCATCTGAACAACTCATCCTTGCTTACCTTTAGCTGTAAAATGATGGTGTTCTCTGGAGTGTTTTCTGGGAGGATTATGTTGTAAGTTTGTTGGCTGAATGTCGGGCTGTTGTCGTCAACATCCAGAACGTTCACTAACAGCGTCAACCTGGAGCGCCGAGGGTCCACAGCACCATCCCAGGCCTCAACGATCAGGAAGTAGTGACCTTTGATCTAAAAATGAAGGAAACTCACAGCTGATCATCCATAATGTGACTTTATAAATCATGTGCTTTTTACCTTTGAGTAGTTTATGTTATTCATACGACAATCACTCCTTCTCACCTCTCTGTCCAGGGGCACTGCGGTTCTGATTGCTCCAGTGGCATTGATGGAAAACAGCTTCTGGTGGTTGACGAGTCTATAGTGGACCTGCCCACTTGCCCCAAGATCTGGGTCGGTGGCCTAAACACAAACAAACAGAAATAGTTCATGACATTAGCAGGAAGAGGAGGATAAAAATGGTTTTATACTCAAGAAAAGAGATGTGCCCTTGTTTGTTTGGGTGTCTTGAAAGGTGCCTTGAAATGTATTATTATTATTATTATTATTATCATTATTATTGTTGTTGTTGTTGTTATTGTAATTATTATTATTATTATTATTATTATTATTATTATTATTATTATTATTATTATTATTATTATTATGCATGGATTGATGCAAAGATTAAAAGATTAGAGAATATAAGGGTCAAGGCCCAAAGATAATTGTTGTATCTGTCATCTACACTAAGTCAAAGCACTGTTAAAACACCTGGGCCCATATGCATTTTCAGCCATTAAACCAACAGGACCTTTAGTCCTAATGTTCTATTATGGAACGGTCCGTTTAGCTGCAGCGTAAGCCGCATGCACCACTGCAAATAATCGTCCAGTTAATAATTACACCATGAAAGAGACTCAGCTGCAAATTACATCATAATCAAGGGGAACGTCTTAGAAAACCCCACCGAATTGCACATGTCTACCACTCATACACTGCCGACCAGTAACAGTGAAACTGAGAAAAGATCAAGAAAATCATTTTTCAGAGGAAGAAATGGAGATTTTATTACAAGAATACACAAACAGCTGTTATCACTGAGTCAATCAAGTAAACAAAGAGAAAGAGAAAGTTTGGCAATCTTGAACATAGTAAATGTGTGTGGTGTTTCTGAGCGCACAGTAAAAAAAAAAACTCAATAACAAAATCTGTAATATGAAAGCTGCTTTACGAAACAAGCACTGCAGCAATGCCCCAGTACCTTGATGAATAACTCTTAAAGCAGTTTATGAACTCCAACATTTCACCTCACACATCTTGAAGGACCCAGACGTTTAAAAACAAAGAGCGAATCAAACTTGTAAAATTGATGGCAGCGAGCCTCGCTGGTTTGAGACTTGGATTGTCTCCTTTATCTCATCTGTTTAAAGAAAAAAGTGTCATGTCTCCTAGATCTAAAGTTGCTGTATGGCTACACATCCCCACATTTCCAAAGGACTGTCCACTGTCTTTGCATATTTTGTCTCAAACGGTAACGCATCATGCAATGTCCACCTTTAAACAGCCAAACAGGTGCTGTTATCCTGCAGTTTGCACCTGTATTGGTGGGGTATACCTCCATTAAATAATTCATACCACTAATCCTTTTTTTTTTACGTTAGAACAAATGGTCCGTTTTCCCCGCTAATCGTTCATCATGCATACAGGACCAGATCACTTTAATGACAGTAGTTTTAAATAAAGAGTGTACTATACAGTCTGTTGTGTATTTTTAAACTAAACTATAAAAGATTAACTGAATTTTTTATCCTCTATTTAAGCACTATTAAAGGTTTATATCATCTGTTTTGAAATGCATGCAATCATCAGGCAGCCTTTGAAGTGAATCATTCTATTAAGTAAAGATGAACTTCCTCTCACGTCAAGCTTTAAAGCATTTGAGAACAAAGTGAATTAGTCCATAAAACCCTCAACCTCGATCAGTTCCGTTATCGTTTACGAAGCTTTTCTTCTGGAATCAAGAAAATATGTAAAACGGCTGTGTCTGTTCGAGAGGAGAGATACAACAAAATGACTCACTCAGAGAATAATCAATGCCATTTCCTGACGTACAGTTTCTCTCAGGGTGCTTCTGTCAAGTTGCTGCGCATCAACTATTCAACTGTGTTAGCTCTGAACTTTTAACCTTGTTCCTCTTAACAAACACTGTTTTATACACTTTTTTTCTTGAAGTCAGAGCTTAGGGAGGTCAAGGTGTCAGACAAAAATTAAATGACAGATGAGTATTTTTTCTCTTTCCTGTCTTTCCTTTCTTATCTTTCCTCCTTTCTTTATATTGGCGCTCCTGTTGATAGGTGTTAAACTTTCCAGGTAGAGCTCTGACAATGTGACAAAAAAAACACCACACCTGTCTCTGCCTTTCTCATATTTCCCCAGCTATCGCACTTCTTCTTTTTCTACACATTTCAACCTGTCCAGGGAATTAAACTTACTTTCCTTTGATTGCAATTGTTAAACTTTTCCCAAAGTTCATGAGACAGTGGCTCCAATTTTTCCCAGGAAAAAAAAGCACATGGTGTCTTATTCCCTTTGTTGCACTTCTTTCAACTCCCGTAATAGTCTAAATCCGACCCAATTGCCTCGGCATTTCCTGGGTCTAATAAAACACAGTGTTGAGGAGGTGACAAATTGCTGGCCGGTGTTTCTGTTACCCTGTCAGACTGTTCATCTTGTCCAATCAGCAATCTTAGGGCATTAAAATAGACAAAAGCCCGAAGCAGACAAGAGAAGAACAGAAGAAATATTAACAGAGCAAGTGTGAAAGTGGGAAACAACACCTAGCTTTTGACTCTAAGATTTAATTTGGCGGTCAGTGGCAGGACTTTAAAATAATCACCTCACATGTGTTTTAATGAATATTAAGATTTGCTACTGTGCTCAAATGTCTGCAAACCAAAACGAAGCACAATTATTTTGTCATCACATTATTTTGTTAAAACCACAAACTCTCCACTGAATACCAAATACCCTTTGGAAAAAATGTACTTCAGTGATTACTGGGGGCAGCAAAAAAAACACACAAAAATCCCTCAAACAACAAGTGGCAGATGAATTAAGAACTCAATGTGACATTGGCAAAAAAAATAACTCTTCCCAAGATCAAGTGAAACTATGAAAAATAGAACGCAGCGATTGAATAAATATTTGAAAAAAAAAAAAAAAAAAGAAAAGAAATTGGCCATATTAGCGGCTCCCCTTGACAGGATATTAACACTCCGATGACAGAATATTTTGGGGGTAATTTAGCTCTAAGGGATGTAAAAGTAAGAAAAACAGCACAGACAGGAATTTTGAGTAAATAGGACAAATTTTAAAGACGGGGTATTGTGTATCGTTTGGGAGAGTAAACTGTCCCTCTGGTATCCACAAAGTAGCTTTACATAATTTACAGCTAAAATAGCTCCTCAAGCTCTCACATCTGTGTTTTAGAAAACTCTTAATTCAGACTTGTTTGAAAACCCTTCATTTCAGCTGCTGTCTCTTTAAGGCACCATGTTTCACAAACCCCCTCTTCCCTCTGATTGGCCAGCACTCTGGCGGCTTGTTTATGGCAGAGCTTTGGGTGTACTTTGGGGTATGGAGCCCAACCCTCCAATGTTCCATTAATCATTTTGGAGGTTATTATGTGATGACATCATTTCAACAAGTCTCGTTAAGACCTTGCAAAGATTTCATGTAGATATTGTGCTATTTTTAGATTGCACTGTTTAGAGCAACGCACAGACAGATTCAGGAATTTCATGAATGGGTGTCAGTTGGAAAATGCGCACACACTTACTATGGGTGCCCAGCATCGTTACTTTACATCCATGTTAAAACTATGGGAAAGCAAAACAGCCCCTCTTTAAAATATCAAACTCCTGATGATGCACTGAGTAGTTTTGACTAACAAACACAAAATGACATTGAATGCATTTCACCCTGGTTGCAAATAACACTGAACTTTTGTGTCAGCGCCACTGAAACACTGCAAATTGAAAGTCAATAAGGATCCCTTTAAGGGGTAAACACATGGAATCTCCAGAGAAATTAGTGACATAGTAATTGGTGGAATGAAGTCTGCTTTGGGTAGTTGTCAGCAAGAGTGGATGGATGGTAAAAATTCAGGGCTTCCGCACAGGCCAGAGTGAGTCCTAAATGAAATTCTTACTTATTTACTCTGGTCCCATACTGAGAAGGTCTCATTTAGGTCATGTACATAATATAATGTAACCTCTGAGAACCACTTTTCAACCTTTGTCCTTCTTTATAACCCAAAGCACAAACTTCAGCCTTTTTATTGTGCCAGCTTGTGATTTTACATTTTACATTATTATTGTGTCTTCCTGAACACGTACGTCGAGCAAAAACCCAGTGTGCCAACTCTGCAAGGCCTGAGGTTACTTGAAACATATCGAGAGAGGTTCTTGTGCTTTTTTTTTGGATGTATACTGTCCCTCCAGTACTGCGGTAGCTTAGCATGATGCATAACTCCAAACCTTGGTGTTTGAGGCCCACCCTTCCAATGTGTCATGAACCAGGTACGAGATCCATTTATTGTGACCTCATTATATCACCAGGTCTCTTGAGTAGGGATGGGTACCTTTCACATTCAAAACCATATGGTACCAATGCCCAGTACCTGGCAATTGGTACCAGTACTCAACGGTACAAATTTTCTGTACTTTTTTGCATTTATGTGGTGAAAAATATCAATTTGTTTAATAATAAAACTTTTTAAAAAATTAAATGTATTTATTCTTCAATATATAACCTTGCAATGCTGTGTTCATGTCTAGCATGGAAAGTCACCTACTCTTCCACTCCCTCACAGTCACAAAGATGTGTTTACCTAAAACATGGTACTTTTCAATTTTATGTGAATCAGTACCCGGTACTTTTGACACAGTTTGGTCGGTACCTATGAAAGTACCTAATTCGGTATCCATCCCTACTCTTGAGATATTATGAGGATCTTCTGCTACTGTGAGAAGTTTACTGACAGATTCAGATATGGCTTTAAGATATGAATCTTTAGCAGTTTGAGGATTTGCACAGATTTTGTGTGGACATCCAGCGTTGCAATTTGTAAGAGCTGTGGAGAAACCTCAGGTAGAAAGAAAAGTCTGAGCTGGGCTGCTGAGCATCGGCTCATGACAGGCCAGGTATGGTCTTAACTCCTGACTGCTCTAACCAAGTGTTGCTTGTGAAGCTTATAGTTTACTTGGGAGAGCGGATGGAGGAGGTAAAATATCTGCGACTTGTGTGTAAGCCTGAGGAGGAACTGGGTGGTGGACTTGCTGGGAGACAACTGAGGAGGTCTGCAGAGGTTTCACATGTCTGTCTCTACACCAACCACTCAGACTTCTTACTTAGCATCAGAGATAGCAGACTTATCCTTATATCTTACTGTTGCATGATAGAGTTAAAAAAATACATTAGAAATGAGCAACTAAGAATATGATATTGATTTTTTGGTTCGAATGGTTAGCACAGTGACCATAAAGGCACATTTTTCAGTTTGATGGAAAGAAAACAGGATTGCTTTTCAGCAAAGGAAGACAAAGAATCTCACCAAAGGAAAAAAAAAAGAGCAAAAAGAACTAAATCCTTTGAGCTCGACATTTCTCTTGATATAAAGCAAACATGCTCCCTTGAGCTGAAATAACCAGTCTGAGAATTTTCATTGAAAACCTCAGTCTCTTTTTAAATCTTGTGGTCATTCACAGAGGATTTCTTCTGGAGAGAAAAAGATGCAAGAAAATTTGTTTTTAAGTGAGAGTAGAAAATCGTTAATGGTGACACTGTGGAATGACTCAAAAAAAAAAAAAAATCTATTTTTGCTGCCCAAGAGTTTGGAATGTTTTTGTAGTTATGGCATGCGTCCTTCCTACAGTTTCATTAACATTTAAAAAGTATATCATTTGGTGGGATTTTTCAGTTAAGTGGTGCAAAATGTGTTCCCTTGTCAATTCAATTTAGACTTATAGTCCAGCAAAACACAAAACCAAATGTTAAAGAGGGGGTGTTTTGCTGTTTTACACTGAATATTGTCCCTCTGACACCCTTGTAGTAGCTTCACATGATTAACAGCTGAAAAAAGCCTGCTTCTCTGATTGGCTGGCCTTTTAGAGGCCTGTCATGGTCAGAGCCAAGGATGGACCTTGGTGTTTGAGGCCCCCCTTCCAATGTGTCAAGATCTCGTGCTTTTTTTTTTTTTTTTTTTTTTTTTTTTGAAAGAACTGTTTTGAGTAGTTCCCAGACAGAAGCAAACTCAAAATCTCCTCTTTAAACATTTTTTTTAGTACCTATAAGGCTAACTTTTTTTTTCTTGACAAAAACCCAGTCCCCCACCTTTAAACCTTCCCCTAAAGTCCTCTTCTTTCTATGCCAGACTTAGTTAGCTTAATATCATTAGCTAAGCATCCTTTTTGCACTTCTGACGTACCAACCATTCATTTCTTATTCTTACCAAATACAGGATAAACAGCTTTCCCTCGCCTACGGACAGATCCTTCACTCCTTATGATTAACCAATGGCTGTGTCTCCCTCGCCTGATGACAGGTCCTGTCTGGACCGAGAGATTGAGTTACTTCACTCTACTCTCCATGCTGTTGTTTTTGCAACCAAGATGAAATCATATCTTTAGTATGGGACACACTCATCATGTTCTGTCAGTCTGGTGGCTCTCTGTGGCCGTTGACAGGAGCAGTCAGGAATAATCAAACACTCTAAGGAGGTCACTGTGACTCAATCCAAACACCATGCTCTTAAACAAACTTTCCACCAACTGATAAAAAGTTCACTTCAACTGGAGGATTATACCAGATAAAACTTTGAGTGACCACCAAAGTAATACAAACACTATCTACTTGGATTTGTTAATGTGTGATTAGCATTGTCTGCGGATCGTTCTACGTAGGTGAAGGTACACGAGCAGAAATG
Source organism: Halichoeres trimaculatus (assembly GCF_033239565.1). Lineage (NCBI taxonomy): Eukaryota > Metazoa > Chordata > Actinopteri > Labriformes > Labridae > Halichoeres > Halichoeres trimaculatus. Next base: position 8,382,516 of record NW_027437201.1, read on the forward strand.
AAAGCACAAGATTTGCAGAACAAAAACACAATCATGAAACAGCTTCATAAGTAAAAACCACTGCAAATCAAGACTTTATAACTCAGACCATATAATAAACGGATGTAATGACTTCACCCATCTGTTTTGATATGGGGTTTTGAAACAGACCGTGGGTGGGCGCCATATTTAAAATGAGGTGGGCTTTGAGGCTCCTCAGTGATAGCTACATCTTCTCATCTACTGGGTTATACATTTTTTAACCCCCCTGCAGTGTGTGCTAATGATGTAACCAAGCTGATTTTTATGGGGTTTCCTGTCTGTCTTCATTCTGCCACAATCTTAAAGAACTGCAGGTTTTAACAGTTCATTATGGCGTTATTTCTTACAGCTGGATCCTGCCGCTTGTTTTTAAACCCCTTTAAACCCTAAGGTCCTCCCTATTGGGGGGACTAGGAGGTTGGTCCGCAACAAAAAGCATAAAACAAAATACTTATCACAAATGTTTATAGTCATATAGCACATCAGATTGAGCAGGAGAAACTCAGCTACAAACTCTGTCAAGTCAAACTTCAACCAAACTTTCTATTTGAGTAAAACCTGATCTATTACTCTGAGCAAGTCACATGAATACCAATACTTACACCCTTAAACAAATTTCACTAATGTTCCTTTTATTATCGCGCTGGAACGATTCAAACAGACCTTCCAGATGCAGAGATATACCCAGTACAATTTGGGGGTGTCATTTTTCTAGCAGGGCTCAAAAAGAGGCCAGGTTTCACACGGTTAATCAAATTGCTCCAGGCTTGTGCCGTGCTCAGTGACACAGCTTATGTATATACATTAAAAAAAAAAAAATCTGCCAACTGGGTAAGAAAGACTTGCTTGTCAAGATATTTTGAATTAGGAATAAATATTAATTCAGCTAACCTTACAGGGGCAGCTATCGAGACTAAGGTCAGAGAGCAAAGCCAGCTGAGAAAAACTGAAATCTAAGTGTTTGTCATATATTTGGTAAAAACATGTCTTACTAGATCAAGCAGGAGCCACATTCCCCTGAAAAGTCCAGAAAATGTTTCATTTAAAGGTATTAAGACAAAAATGGGAACTGAATTCCTCATAAAGAATTCAAAAAAAAAAAAAAAAAAAAAGCCAACTTGGTTTGGGAAAAAAAAGTACTTGTTTAGTTTCTTATTATTCTTGTCTCAAGAAACAAATCCATTTTTTTTAATCTCTTCCTTTTTGGAGTCTTTCCAAGTGATTCAGGCACAATTTTTGTCTTTAAATATCTCAAAATAAGACATTTTTTAAGACTTGTCAGGTGAATGTGGCCCATATTCAGTCTAATAAGGCAATTCATACTGAAAATAAGACACAAACACTTGCTTCGATTTCAGTTTTTGCAGTGAGAGGTTTGGTAAAGAAAGTAAAGTGATATGACTGCATGTTCTGTACAATCCAGCTTGAAAAGAAGACCAAGTGTGCAGACAGAGGAGAGGTGGCCCAGATTCAAGGAGAGAAAAATATAATGAGCTGACGTGCAACAGTGGGTGGAATGTGTAGCATGACAAGAATGAAATATTGAAGTAGTGGAGCAACTAAAGTGCATTTCACTTTCATTCTGAAGGTTAGAAATAGTTTAACAGATTCCAAACATCCATTCAAACCCTGCTACATTCTCCATATCAAAACTAAGTGGAGTGTTAGTTTAAAGTTCTGCTGTTAAGTTATACTGTGTAATGTATTTAGGTTGCTTTCTCATCTCTTGACTCACTGTCACTGAATATTATAAACAGGCGTTCGTACTGCAGTGTCAGACTTGTCAATTCAATGTGTTCATCATCATCACCCACTACCCACTTCTTGCTGTTGCAGTGACCCACTTTTCCTTGTTCACACAATTTTGAGTCATTAAAGTTTCATCTTATCTTACACACTCACTGTTAGGATTAATAGAAATTAGGTTGTGTTTTGCCAGCGTGACATCCAGAGACGAATGAAGTCCTCTTGATGTAATTTGCATTCAATGGTTCATCAATATCAGGGTGTAGAACTATTATACATTTAATGGAGCATCCAGCCTTTGGGTGATTATCTTTGGTTGTTTGGAGAAGTCAGAGAGACAGAATGAAATATGCACAGTGAGAAAGATGGAGGAGGGTGAGAAGGGGAGTTAAGCAAAGAGATGGAGGATGTAGAGATAGTTTCCACTGAAGGATACATCAGGAGGAAAGAGGTTGTGAAAGTGCTGCTGTGTAATTTTGAAGATGGAGAGGATAATTACATAATGTGTGCTCTTTTTGTGTCTGTGGTTTATAGTAACATTGTTATTTTGGAAGTTATTAAACTTACAAGTTTTCCGCTGTAAGAGCACAGCAGATTTGATGGACAGGCAAATACATGGCAGCTGTCTGTGACGAGGGTACAGGCCTACGTCTTTACCTCATCCTAAATGGAACAAGTCAAGGTTTTCCAGTATGGCTTCTGCTGATGATGGCCTTTAAAACTCTTGCTGTGTCCCAAACAAGAGGCAACATCCGGTCAGTAAAAAAGAAGCCTATACGGAAGTGCTAAAAGTCGCTGTTCATTGAGAATTCGCTTAGGGCTGGCTGCAGAAAGACCAGAAGTCATGAAGCCATAAAAACTGACTTTTACGCCTTTAAAAAAACACATTTACAGCCTGGTTCAAAAAACAGTTTGGGTGTAAAATGCTGATTTCACTATCGGCACACACTGTATGGTAAGTGAATTTTTTTCTATACCTGCGGCTAAGAAGTTATTAGGATCGTTTAATTTTCTAATCAGAGACACTGCTCAGGTCATGTGACTGCCTGTAGCTGCTCAAAGGAAAACTCACAACCAGCCTCATAGCAAATGTGGCTGTGTCCACGGATTAGCTGCATTTCACGGTTTAGGAACCGACAGGTGATGCCGCAAATGCTTCATCCATGTTTCATACAGTCCCAAATTGTGCACTTCTGCACATATACAGACTGTTTTGAGTGCAGAAATGTGTTCACAATGACAGTATGAAAAAGACGCAGTGCACTTTGATTGCTCAGCTGGTGTACTCAAACTGGTCAAACAGTTGAGTGTGGAACGCTGGACAATTCTCACGCTCAATACTCGCCATACTGCCTACGTAGAAGAAGTGTCAGGAAAGGATGGTTGATGATTGATGGATGTAATTAATGAAAAGCAGAAGACCACCTGTAAACAGTTGTGAGATGCCATTGTAGTTTTCAGTAAGTGTGAAGCTGCAGCGTTCAATTTGGGACAATAACACCCTGTATGATTTTGTGCACTGTGCTGGTAAGTGCAGAGTGTACACAGTGCACTCCAATGTAAGTGGACAGACAAAAGTATGTGATTTAGGACACAGCATCTGTATCAGAACAAATGTCTAACATCATGCAGACTGTGACCATGTTTTATACAGTCTAGTGCGTTGACAGACAAGGGAGGACAAGGCAAAATCTCAATGGAGCAGAAAATGGAGTGGATCTGGTATTCTTACTACACCAGATGTGTCTCTGGTCCATCTCCACTCCATCACATCAGTGGATCTGATAGGTTTCAACTAATGTCAATGTGTCAACTCACATTTCCTCCACTCCACTGTGTTGCTTTCCAGATGCCAGATTGAACGATGCATCAACTTGCATAGAGCAGATCGAGCAGGTAAGGAAGTCATGCACTGAGACAACATCAGAGCATCTAGCTGACGTTGAGAATAAAACAACCCATGGCAACGCTGGATCTTATTTAGCTTGATTATAAGAATAAAATGAGATAATGAGCAGAGCCAGACCTGAGCCCGTAACTTAGAGCTCCTACCTCAGCCTAAAATTTCTCGCAAGGATTCTTAGCTTATGAGTGATTCAGGAAGCTTCTGAGAGCAACTCTGAGCAAGGAGGAGACAGAAATTTTTATCTTAGTGAGGAGGAGTGGTTGACCCTGTTGCTAGGTATGACGCAGTCTCCTGAAAGCTGTGATTGGTTGGTACAAAAAGTAAAAAAGATAAGGGGGAAAAATGCACCCTGCTCCTAATAATGAATGGACAGTTAAACCAACGGATCACATAACTGAGATTGTATTAAGAAATGTGTAATGGTGACTTTAATTTCATGTCATGCTGGTGAAACTCAGCTAAATTAAATTAATAGTGACACATCTTCAAAATGTTTGAACATACATCATTTACACACCGTTTATATTGATTTGCTTATTGATCCGATTACTGTCCATGTTGCTCATGTTACTACTCGATGTGTTTGATTTTAATGATGCGGAGACTCAGCTGTCAGCACTTCCTGTGATTATTGGTGTGCTTTTAAAAAGCGGTTTGCTTTTGCAGAACACCAAAACAATGAGCAACATGGATAAAAAAAGAACTAAAGCTACCACTTAGGGTATAACATTGGTTTCTTAGATACTAATAACTGTATGAACGTTATTCAATTTCATCTGCTCTAGGGGGTGGATCACCAGATAAACAGCTGTCTCTGGTGGCAGAAACTGTGTTTCTTGTAAAAGTCCTCCTCCCTCCCTCTAACAGTTATTCACCTTAGGAGCTCTCTAAAGGCTTAAGATGCTTTGTCAATAACTTTTATCTTACCACGGGAAATTCTAAGAAAAATCTTGAAATCCGAAGAATTCTAAGATTTTTCTAAGAATGATGTTACTAAGAGCTACTTTTAGCCTGAGGATGCTTTGTTAATATGGGCCCAGGAGTTGACAGGTTTGAGGTTTTACAGCTCAACATACACACGGAGAGCCTCGTCATCCTTGGTTTGGTGACTCAAGCTGTCTGGCAGTCCTGCTGTTTGTCAGAATGAACATATAGCTGGTGATGCAAGAGAACGCAGTCAAAGTACAAAGGAGAGGAGACGGAGCAGATATGGCATATTCCTCGAGTCAAGGAGGGGCTGGACTTCTGAACTTTCTCAACAACAATGGTTAAGGTCTTTGTGGAGGAGAAAACTAACCACACATTTTGATTTTGAATTTTCTTTTGAAATGTGGTTTCAAGTAAGCAAGCATGATACAGAAGTCACATTTCAAAATGAACGTTATGGTCTCCAACGAGGCAAGGCTGCAGGAAAATTTTGTGACCTGGTACAGTGGATGTTGGTAAGAAACGCTCTGAAATTAAAGTCTTGGGTGTGGCCTGCTCCAAAAGGCTTCTCCCAAAACTTTTGAAATCCATGCAAGCACTTCAAGGAACAGCTCTCTTCAAAAACACATAACATTCATTTCTTAAGCTAGCCTCGTAAAAATGTTTGTTTTTTTAATTATTATTTTGTGTTTGTGCATCTGTTGTGTCTTCTGCCTTAACAAGCTTAGCTGCTTTCTCCTGTTCTCAGCCCTTCTGCTAAGCTTAGCCCAAAGCTAGCTGAAGATTTTCTATTTTTGTAAACAACTATTAAAAAAAAGTGGTATCAACCTTTACCTCTCAGTCCAAATGAAAAAAAACAGATTGTGAAAAAGTGTTTTTACCAACATGTTAAATTATTCATTTAAATAACCTTTCCCCCAGTAACTGTTTGTGGTTTCTCACCTTCGCTTTTACCCTTTACTGACACACAGAAAAGAAGCTTTTAAGTCGATGAATGATTGATATTTTGCGCATCCAAATGTGCAAGGTGTCAGTCTTTTGTTACTTCATGAAAGCTTTGACTGCAATAGTTAAACCCCATGATATCAGCTCAGTGATCAAATTTAAAAACACAAATTAAAAAAGAAAAAAAAAAAGGAAAAAAAGAGAAATTGGATTGAATCTCATCTTTCCTGCCTGTAAAATGATGACTAATCAAAAAAGGCATTCATGTAGCAGATGTTTGATATTAAGGGAACATTATAACATTCCCTAAATGCCACAGTACAGCTGCCATGTCATTCCACCTTAAACTCAGGATGAAATACTTATGGATAGCAGCCTGCTTTAATCATCTTCCTGTCAAACATATTGATGTCTGCAGTTCCTGGAGTCAGGTACTGTCTGCGCCTTTCTCTTAGCCTCCATCCCTTTCTTCTATTCTCCTTTTGTTTTGTGTCTTATCCCTCCCTCACAGTCTTTTTCACAGTTCTCTCAGCATAATTACGTTGCCAGACAGTTAAAAGCCACAAACACAATGGGATTAATGTCTCAGCAGCGTAACGTCTGCTGCTTTTCAACACACACAGACGAAAAATAAAACTGCTCAAGGCCTGAAATATACACAATCGCTACCTGCCTTTCCTGTTCCTCTTTCCAACCAATTTTCTCCCTTTTTTCTCTTTTCATCACTTTCTCAGCTCCACCTCTAATTTCATTTCTGGATACAGCAGGAAAAGTACCTGCAAGTGAAACTAAATTACAGTTTTTTTTTCCATCTGTCTCTGAGCACATTTCTTTTGCAGCGCCAATAAGCCATATAGTTAGGTGTTATAACAGTCTGGAAGTCTTTTCTCATACACAGAAGCCATGAAATGACTGCTCTTACGTCTACATTGTGGTAAAGTGAGTGATTGAATCTGTGTTTGGGTCTCCATCAGGGCACACTCTGTTTCTTACCTGAACTCTGCTCTGCCAAGGAGCTTTGAAAAGTCTTCAAATGTCTTAAACACGGATTCAAAATTTAAGGACTTGAAATGACTTCAAAAGCCTTATTTTCACCAGTGAGAGGTCTTAAATTTACTTACTCTGATAAATTACTTTATTGAATCTTCACTGTCTGTTGTCTAATATAAACTCCACATTGGAAGGATTTCAGGTGCTGTGAGCAAACAGGATACAGGAGAGTGAGACTGAACGGCCTGGTGACAAAGGACAGCTCAGTCTTAGACCCTGTGGAGGTGGAGGCTGACTGGAATATGATGGCCAGCCTGTCGTCACTAATGGACTTTTTTTTTTTTCTATTTGACATCCATTATATTATACTATTTATATATTCTGGAATGTTTTGCACTTTATACATTCACATACTGCTGTGACTCTAAATCTTCCTTCAGGGATTAACAAGTACATTCTATTCTATTCTATTCTATTCTATTCTATTCTATTCTATTCTATTCTATTCTATTCTGTGTGTTTGGGACAGTTTACACCCCTCTCACTGTAATGAAAATCACTCTGGACCCATCATGGTTGCAGAGGACGGCAGAACAATAATCTGTAATATGTCAGCATTTGCCACATATCAGGAGCTAATAACAAACCAGTGTGTTGAGGGAAACCTTAAAGAAGAGGTTCTGTATTTTTTAAGGGGTCTATACGATGTCTCTTTAATACCTCTGTAAAAGTTTTACAATGTAAAATTCTCACATTACTTAAAAAAGTCCTTTTTCAGCCTCTGGAACGCTTAATTTTAGCTGCTGTCTCTTTAAGGCTCCCTGCTCCACAAACCCCCTTCTTCTGATTGGCCAGCGCTCTGGGGGTCTATAGTCCCAGACTTTTGATACCTTTTTTTAAATATCATTTTTATTTTTTTAATTCATAAGCTTAAAGATGAATGGATGCAGAGTTAATATCCCTTTAAAGAGGGGTGTGGTGACTTTTTTTTTAAGCTTTAGAATGTTCCTCTAGTACCTGTATTAGCTTTACATGGTTTAAAGCTTAAAGAAAAAAATCCCTCTTACCTGCACACTGGTTTTGAAACTCTTATTTCAGCAACTGTTTAAAATATTACATTTTAGTCACTGTCTCTTTAAGGTGCCCAGCTCCAGAAAACCCCTTCCCTCTGATTGGCCAGCCCTGTGGAGAGTTGTTAGGGGCAGAGCTCTGGGCAAACATTTGCATTTAAGGTCCACCCTTCCTACAGGTCATGAACCATTCCAGAAAACCTAATGTAATAACTTCAACATTTCAGAAAATCTCATTAAGATAACATACCTTCTTCCCCCCAGAACAGTCCATTTTAAGCAGTTTACTGACAGATCCAGGGATTTCTACAACATATGGCTATGTAATATATATATATATATATATATATATATATATATATATATATATATATATATATATATATATATATATATATATATATATATATATATATATATATATATATATATATATATATAAACTGCATTTAATCATTATGGACATCCAACATTGGTAATCTATATTGTAATATGAGAAAGCATTTTACTCTCTCTTTAATGACGCAGCAGGTGATACAGCACAGTTACAACTTACTAAGACTTATGCACCTACCTCTGCTGGTCACCTGCTAAAATATTAGGGAGTCTTCAATGAAACCAGCTCTCTAGAAGGATAATTTATTTAGTAGTATACTATTGTCATCTTTAGATGCATTTTTATGACCTTATGAGGGGAAAAAAAGGTTTAAAAATGAAATGGCACCACAAGATTGGTCCGCATCACTATATACATTAGCAGTTAAGCTTTTGGGAATGCCATGTTTAGGGTTAAGTATACACAGTAGAATACGCCATGCTGCATTTTATTCTGGTATACTGGTCAGTAAACAGGCCACAGTTTAATTTCTAGATGATAAAAAAGGGAAAAATGATGTAAATAAGACATATCTACTGATGATACATGTAGACGGTGAAAAAGCAACAGGCAATCATAGCAACAGCATGCAACTTTTCAACCCTCCTGTCATCTGAAGCAGGTGATTTCACTGATTCAGACTCTGAAGGGGCTGACAGATGAAAATCAGCTCAATCATCTGAAGTTCTGTTGGAAGTGGAAGCAATGAACTAATGAAAAGATACTTGGGAAGCAGTGAGCTTGTTAAAGATGTTTGATTTCTCAACTCAGGGTCTGCAGTCTAATGATGTTTATACCAAAGCTGTCAAAGGAGGAAGCAGAATTACATCCTGTGCATTACTGTAATATTTGTTTTTTCTGTTCAACTCTCACATTTAATTATCTTGAGAGCATAACTCTCTATGAGCATTCCCCCTCTCTGAATTCAAACAGATTTTTCTCTCATCTAACATTTCATGAAATTCATATTAAGAATGCAATCTTAGCCTTTATAGCTCAGTTTCTCCTGCCTTTGTGTTGCCCGCGTGTCCTTCGTCCATTCCTCTCTGCCACACAAGCATGTCTCATTTCCTGCTTGCTCTCCAGCTCTCTTTCATACAACCAGCTCACCAAGGTGAGGCCCATTCATTCTGCAGGAAACTTGTTTAGCAGCTACAGGTGGGGACCCTGGTTTGGAATGAGGCCCTGAGTCGTGCCTTGCTTGGCCTGCTGAGGGATCACAGCGTATGTTTTGGTTTGGATTAAATCCAAGGGTCCTTGAAAGAAAGGAAGTTCTGGATTGGAATACTTTCAAGTGCCCTCTCTGATGATTAGGATAGTGGTTTTGCATGTTGAATTTGGATGCTGCCCAGAGGTCTTAGTGAGAGCTGAAACTTGGAAAGCTGTGAATTAAATGCCCTCTTTATGGATAAGGTTGAGTTTACGAGTTTGGGTCAGCGCCAGAGTGTGGGAATTGGAAGAAATATTGAATCTTTATGTCCAGAACCTGTTTAGGGTGTGGCACGTTGAAAATCAATGACATGGATGTATAAGGGACATATATTTATCTGAGGGGCAGTTTTCCTGTTCTACCCTAGAACCTTGATTAACATTTAAAACTTGGCAGAGTATCAGGCTGAGAAAAGACCCCTGACAGAGCTGAATAAAGACTATGAATTAAGCTTGGAGCAAGTCCAAGCAAGCATGCAACTCCATGTGCATCTTTACGGATCAGAGCCTTAAAAACTGTCTGTTCTACAAACTACCTCTTCCCTAATGAGATCTGGACCAGGTCCAGGATGTCCTGATGTTAAGAGGAGGTGAGGGTGACCATGAAGGTGTGAATATTTCAAGAAATTAAGTGCTTAATTATTATAATTTTACGTACAGTAATTTTTTTAACCTGTATTATTTTCCAGGAATGCCAATATTTTAAAATATTTTAGAAAAATGTTTATTTTTTCAGTACAGAATTTCTCGAAACATCTGAAAAAACAAACACAAAAAAACCCTACAGTACAACTGTTAAGTAAAACTATTTAATAAAACAAAACCAAAGATCAAAAAAGATGGGCAAGGTGTCTGAGAGATTTCTCCAGCAGCAGGGAGGGGAGAATGCCAAAGTTGAAGAGCCATCGCTGCTCTGTTTTTGGCTGTCAACAGCCACATAGTTCAATGCACAAGCTTTCCATTTCGGAAGACGACAAGACTAAGTGGCTAGAGTTCATTTATTAAGGAAATGTGCCAGCTACACTAAGTAAAACTGTGCATGTTTGTGCTGGTCACTTCACGGCTGACTGCTTTTCCAACTTTGGACAGTACAACAGAGGGCTAGCAAATAGACTGGTCCTGAATCCAGGCGCATTACCAACCATCCACCAACAAACCTCGGACCCTGGAAATGTGAGTATTTTAAATGCTGTGTGCTGTGGAGCAGATGTAAGAGCTTTTCCTCAGTGTCCCTCCTGTCTCTGTGTTAGCTTCAGGATGCTAACTTTAGCTGCAGTTAGCCTGTTGTTTTAGCATGTAATGTTACAGTAAATGAGCTTCGCTGTTTTCTAAACATTATGCACTCAGAGCTTGTGGTGCCGCTCTCAGTGACGTTGAAGAGCAGGGCGGTATCAGCGGTGACTCATTTACATATGAAGGCCACGCCCACTAAATCAGACTGTTCTGAACAGAGGGGCTATTAGAGCCTGGAAACAATGCTGCTGTGCTTAATTTATTGGCTTTTTGGACCAAAACATGTTACTAACATTTAATGAAGACATCAATGATCCATATTAAACTGCAGAAAAGGAGCAGAATATGGGACATTCAAGCTTTGAAGGAAAATGTCCAATGGAAAGCAATATCATATATAACGCGATCCCATAGTATTTTGAAATATTATTACATAATGCTGGGGCTATATTGCCAACCTCTACTCCTGTTTTATACTTAACATTTCTGTCCAATTAGTTATACTTTCTGGCATCCTGCATACACAAAATTTGCATAATATTTAAGCAAAACTGGGGGGGACAGAACCTTTTCCACAGCCGCTTCCTCCCTCTGGAATTCACTCCCCATCTCATATCCAAAATTGACAATCCAAGACAGAATCTTAAGCATTTCATACATCTTAGTCTTAGTCAATAAAAAAAGAAAATACTGACAAAAAACAACAACAAAACAAAACAAAAAACAAACAAACAAAGAAACACCAAACCAAGGAGGAATCAAACAACTAACAACAGTAGAGAATGATGAGACTAATGCAATACGCCAGGTAAAAAAAAAAGTTAATGACTTATCTGCAGTCCTTTGTTAAAAAAATCCAACGCCACTTGCAGTGAGAGGTTTTTATTGTACTGGAGATGAGGGAGGGGAGTAAAACAACCCAAGAAGTAATATTTAAAATTAGAGGAAAACATCCAACCCAATTAGACACCGTCCCCAATGCTCAAAATGCTCGCCCGCAATTCTTTAAAATCCTCTCCACCTACGAATATGCACACACAGTCCTTCGAGTATAATAAAATGAAGTCCTAATTACAAAGCTACCAAGGTTTACAGAGCTATGTTAGGGATCTCTGGTCCCCGTTGTGAGAGATTATAAGAGCAGAATTTAATTAGAGCCTCTGTGAATCTCTGTGTGCTTTGTGAGTGTGTGGTAAGAGACAGCAGAGGAAGACAAAGAAATGTTGTGAGGCTTAAAGGAGCCTCTACAGTTGAGTAATTATGTGTCTTTTTCTCAGGGTGCTGACCTCATGGCAGGATGTGAGGCTTCAAGTGTGACATTAGCTTAGCCCCCATGACAAGAAGAGTTGTGAAACATGTTTCAAACAAGAAGATTAAACCACCAGAAAAACAGAAACAAGTGTAAACAGCAATTAAAAGGACCAGGACAGCGTGAGAGCTTCCTCTATAACAAATGTGAAGTCAGGAGTTGTTGATACAGAGGGATATATTTTAATCTTTTGCTAATTTTGCTCATGATGGATCATCCAAATGAAGGATTAGAGCAGAAAAACAAGAAGTTCTACAGCTGGAAAATATTACACTCTTAAACTACTTAAACAAGAACTATTCTATACAAAATATGGTTAGGGTCAAATTGAGGAGGGTGGTTTTTTATTATTGTTTTTTTTTTCTTTTTTAAGGTTTCAGGCAGTCGTCCTGGTACCCCCATAGTAACTTTACATGATTTTATACTAACAGAAATCCCTCTTTTTGCACATGTGTTAAAAAAAAAACGTATTCCGCCATCCGTCTGAAATGCTTATTTTTAGCTCCTGTCTCTTTAAGACTCTCCATTTCACAACACCTCCCTCCTCTGACCAGCCTTCCCTCTGGACACCTGTTACTGTGGTGTTTAAGGCCCGCAATGTGCCATGAACCAATGAACTACAAGATCCTTTTGTGATGACCTCATCATTTCAACTCTTGAGTAATTTTTGGTGCAGACCGAGTTACAAGAAAAAGCCAAAAAATCAATGGGATCGAAGTCATAATGCTATAAGAAAATAGTCTTTCATTTATGATTTTTAAGTTAAAAACTTATGAGAATTTACCTTTTGGTACAGTTGAAAAATCTGTGCGCTCGAGGGTTCGGTGTCATAGGACAGGTAGCTACAGGCTAAGCTTAACCTATTCATGGCTTAAACAACATACAGGGCCAAATTACGAGAGTAATCAGATGACTGCTTTAAACAAAGAAAGCAGCTCATCTGGAACTTTCACTAAACAGCTGAGGACAAATAGGATTTGCAGAGACATGCAAAGGCTGATATATAAAAGAGAGGAAGAAGTGTGTGTGCTGCTTCTCTGTGCATTTGTTGAAGTGTGTATGTGTGAATTTGTGAAAATGTGGGTGCATCTTTCATACCTTGACTTGTCCAACATACGCATGATCCTGCTCCTCGATGACGGTGAGATTCACTGGCAGTGAAGAATCAAACAGCGGGTCGTTGTCATTCACATCTGTCACCACAACGTTGACCGTCACAGTGGAGGTCTGCACACAGACAGAAACTTGTGTTACTTTTTTCAGTCAGAAAACATCAGAAGATAAATTTACATTCAGTTTGCAGCTTGGCAAAGGTTTACTTCACTTTGTTCTTTTCTATTAGGTCCCTCTTTTAACAGTTTACTTATGTATCTAAATAAAGAGCCAAGTTAGCTGGATAATTAGGTGCAAGCTTGCACAGGATACCATCCTTTTTTGCTTGCACTGTTAACACTTCAGTAGACTTAAAGAAAGTTAACTAAAATTCAACTTCAGACCTGTTTGCTTTCTAATGAAAAGGAAAACAGGAATCTTTAAGGGATGGCAAAGTGGTCAAAGATGTCTGCATGAGCAATAAATTTAAAAGCACCAACATTTTACCAATTCCAAACCTACGTTCCAAACTTTCACCACTGACAACAACTGCTAAATTATTGCTATCCCATTGCATCATATATAGTATGTCTTACTTCTGAAAGGCCTGTGCTAAAGTTTGCTCAGCCTGCCATCACAGTGACCGTGAAATCCATCGACAAAACTCAAAAATATACAGAGCACAGAGAAAGTACAAAGCCATGATGTTAAAGTTAAGGACACACACTGGTTATTTCTTAACATAAACCACTTGTCACCTGTCCTCTGCTGTAGGGATGGGTACCAATATAGGTACTTTTTTAGGGACTGACCAAACTCCGTCTGAGGTATCGAGTATCGAGTACCGAGTCATGTAAAATCAAAAGGTACCATGTTTAGGTACCTAAACATATCGTTGTGACTGTAAGGGAGTGGATAAGTAGGTGATTTTCCATACTGGACATGAACACAGCATTACAAGTTTATATATCAAGAAACAAATACTTAGAATTGAAAAACTTTTAGATTTTATCATTAAAAAACATTAATAATCTTTACTACATCAACACACAAAAAGTACCCAAAATTGGTACCGATGAGTACTGATACCGATTGCCAGGTACCGAGCATAGGTAACATATTGTTTCGAATGTGAAAGGTACCCATCCCTACTCTGCTTTTAAGTTTGGTTTTGAAATCCAAAACTAGGAAGTAACAAATAGAACTGCTGCGGCTTATTGGCTCATGAGGAGGCTTTCCAAGTGGAAGGAAACATGTATAGTGTATAGTAATGATTTAATTTAGTTAGCCTACTTGAATGCAGTTGCAAACCAAATAGGAGTTGGGTTAAAATATAACGCATTAAAAATTCCTCCCTCATACATTTTTTCTTATTTTTTTACCCTTGACTCCCATGCCAGCACCTTACATAAAGCTTCAAGTGAGTTTTTCTTTCATTGGAAACAAATACACTTGATCTGCAGTTGAGATTTTTGCCTCCTTTTTGAGCCATCCCAACTAGGCCAACCGGACTAGTGCCACTAGATCTAGAGGAATGACACTTTATTTTGGACATTTGTAACCATCATAAAATGGGATGTTTCCCAGTGAGCCCTGTAGGCTTCATTTGCCTTGTCCATATACATGAAACAGCTGAGATTTCTTGATACAAATACCCAGTGATAGCCTACGATAAAGATTTGGACATGCACATCCTCCAGCCTTATAAAGCCTCACAGCATAGATGCAGTTTTTGCCAATATCCTGTTTGTGGTACAAGTAGAATAAATGACCTGATAAAATTATAGGAATGGGTTTTCCAATAAACAAGCTGAGAACAACGTTAGGAAGTGTCTTGATCTTGTGTGTCTTCTTTCGTTATTATTTGACATAAAAGGGTAATTTCTTAAGGCAAGCAACACCATAAAAACCCCCGTACTGGACCACATGTGCAGTTGAAATTATAACTCCAAAACACGTTTTCAAATGTACAAAATTTTGTAAATATTTCATATAAACTGATCTATCATCTGCATGGAGTGACACTAAATGTAATCTGGGAAAACTGAGAATACTGACCAATATATTGTGCAAGTAGTTAACAAACAGATAACTTTCTGCCAAAATCTGGGAAGCCTCCCTCTGCATTTACACAGAATTGAGTCATCATGGTGCTTTCAGTCAAATTGACAGGTATATGTTCAAAACACGCCAAAAACTTTCACTGACAAGGCCATGCAACACAATGAAATGAAATTTCAACATCAGGAAATAGCAAGCTATAAACAGGCTGAATTTCACGTGTTGAGCCCAGTATGTGTAAGAGCCTGCAAATATTATCAGAGGCAAGGAGTCCCTTGATACAGCCTGTTTGATATGGGATAATTATTCTGTCAACCTCCATCTGAAGTCTTTGAAAAATAACCTGAGGTTGGAATATATCAATGAGGTTGAAAAGTGACTGATACATTTCAAGGAGTCCTTATCAGGTCCATATACTGTGAAATAGGCTTTGTCTGAAAGCACTTCAACTTTGTATTTATGGCACAATTTACTTTCAGTGGTGTTTGAGTTTCTAGTTCAAACATGTATTCACAAGCATGCTAGAAGCATGGTTATTAAAAGAAACAGTTGGCCATATTCAACTGGTCTCAACTTTTTCTATCTAAGCCCCAAAACAAGTGTTCAACAAAGGGATATTCTGCTGCCCAGTTGTCAGAGTAATTGGCTCACAGAGTGTCAATAACATTAGCAGAGCTAGCACCATCAGCCTACATTCCTACTTGATGTACACTGCTCTGCTTATACAAATAAAGCTAGATTGGATCGGATTATTGCAACAGTCATTAATTAGAACTGCAGCCCCTGCTAGTGGCCGGAGGCTGCGCTACAGCTTTGCTACTGCATATGCCCTGCATTTAGAGGTTTACAATACAGGAAAATACACGTCAAATTGATTAATTATCAAGAAACTATGCACATCACTTGTAGTCCAGCAACACTAACAGACTGACTCAAAATTTCTTGTTGAGTACGCAAAAGAGTAAATTTGTTACAAAAACCTATAATGTTTCAGAGATTACATCATTCCTAATCAATCCCATGGCAGTTTTCTAATGAAAAGACGGCTCATCTAACTTGCTCTATACATCATATATAACTAAAATGATTTGCTAGGAAAGAGTTGAGCGCTCATTTTGAGGAAACACCAAAGGATATCTTTGCATGATGTGGCGTGCAGCAATTATTGTGGCCTCTGATATGAAATTAATCTGGTAATTAAGACAAAACACCCAAAATATTTGGCAACAGAGACTGAAAACACAAAAAGCTTAATTTACCAACGGAAAAATTCAAGCGGGTTTGTCAATTTGTGGAGGGGAATTAATTACAATCCTATTTGTGCAGTAAATTATTCTCACATTTTGAAAACCAACAGTGAAAGCGCAAATATGTTACCAAGTAAGGTCAAAGGAGCAAAAGTAAGAAGCTGGTAGGGGGTCACCAATTTCTCAGTTTGACTTTCATGAGGAAAGAAAAAAGACAGCAAGAAAAAGAGAGACTGATAGAAGATTTGACTTTCAAAAAAGGCAACAGGAGGGAGGTGGAAAATGAGGATGAGCTAACCGATTCACACCACTGGGATGAAAAGAGAAAAAGCAGTGTGCGGGGGTGTGTGTGTGTGGGAGAGTGACAATCGCAGAGGTGACAACAGGCTATTGAGTTTGGCAGGGCATACGATGATGCAAGTAATTTGAGGTTGAGGGCTCACAGTTGACAAAACAGTTCATGTGAATGCCAATATATGTAAAGCAGAATAAGCTGTGATATAATAAAAGGGGAAGCTGTGGAAAACGCTGGCAAACACACACTCAGACAGGCACAAAGAGAGAGACAGAGATGCAGCGAGCTCCATTTTTGCATCAGACGGCTGTGGGCACATCATTTTTCAATCACAGCTCACCTTTGGGTTTATTATTACGCTGAAATCATGGCTACCTGCCAAAGTTCAACTCCTATTATCTTACGTTTCAGCTAAGTATGAAACTTAGTTCTAAGTTATTTTCACGACAAAGTCACAAACATAAAAACTGTCACTGATAATTTTTATAACCCAAACCATCCTTGTGCTAGTTTCTTGTAGCAGAAGGTTGTAAAGTCATATCAGTGAAATCATCCTCTTCTCAGTAGAATGAGCCGCTTTCTTCAGGTAATCCCTGCCCGTCTTGACAACTGCTCATCAGCTACATGTAGAGGGAAATCCGCTGATGTCTGCCAGCTCAAAATGACTACTAAAGACCCAAAATACCACCACTGCTTTTCTTGTTCTCAGATGAAGCAGCTGAAAGACACGCTGGCAGTATTCTACATTTTTTCACATTGCCGAGGAAAATCCTCTGTAGCCTTATTCTGACTAACTTATTTTTTTGTGCCAAACACATCTCTTTCTGGAGGAGTATTACTGAAGACATCATCACCAGTGAGCTGTATTGCCACACGGGGTAAGCTGTTCCTTCATGAATGTACACATAATCTCTCGTTACAAATTCTACATAAAATTGCAGAATTCGTAGGCGGGTACCTGGATTTCTGCACGGGGAATGTTCTGGTTAAGTGGCGTTGATCATTTAAGTAGCAGCAGGATTTGGCGTATGCAGAAAAAAACAGTGAAATTTAATGCGCCCAGAAAACATCCCAGTTTCTTTTTGTGTTCACTTACCTCTCCCAACAGATACCTGCATCAAAGTGGAGCTAACTACATCCTGAGTTTAAAAAATGTAGCTTTAGCAGAGAGTTTATGACAGCCAATCAGAATTTGGATTCCTTTCACCTCAAGCCTCTAATTGTATACAAATCTTAGTTACGTTTTCTCAGAAACTTAAGAGCCCAGCGTGGCTCTAAATCTCTAGCCAGGCTCTTCTCCTCTGTTGGGCCCAAATGGTGGAATGAATTACCTAACTCCATACGATCCACAGAGTCCCTTTCTACTTTTAAGAGATGTCTAAAGACTCATCTGTTCAGGGAACACTTAAGCACTTAAGCTGACCCTTCTCTTTGTCCTCAGGGGTAGAATGAATCAGGGAGGAATTAGACTCAGCTCTTATTGATTTTTCAGCACTATTACTGAATGTTGTTGAAGGTTGAAGTAAATTGTTGCAGCAGTTAATTGGGGTTTGATGGCTAGATTATTCTACATTATCTTAAAAAAAAATAACCTGCACTTAATGGCAGCACCTACAGCCAAATAACTTGTAGCAATGTTGTCACACTAACTAGGTTTTTCTTCTGTCTGAATTCTTGCTTGTGTTGTACATCGCTTTGGACAAAACTGTCTGCTAATTCAAATGACGCCAAACTTGTAAAACAAATGAGTAACATAAATTTACCCAAAATGCAGTGTGATCATTTGGGAAATAGGCTATCCAGACCAACACTGCTTATGTCCCAGGCTATAAACATGTCTATTTCTGTTGTAAACATGGGTGTTAATGGGGTCACCAGGGCTTGTAGAGCCAGTCTCAAGTGGACACAGTAGGAACTGCAGTTTTTAGCATTTTAACAGTGGCTTCATTTTTGAGCATCCAAGGTTTCTGCTTGGTAAATCTCCTCAAAATCTGTTTCTCTGGTTCTTACCCCTGCAGTAAGCCGGGGAGGCATCTACAATTCATGGTGTCACTGAGACTCACCAGGAACAAATGAACAGACGCCCCCCTTGAGGATATACTGAGCCATAAAATGATGGAAGCTATTATGCAGCTGTATCTGGAGGGAGAAAATGTATTTCACTTTTAGCCTGACCACATGGTTACTTCTAAATTTGCAGTGGAATTGGAGTAATGCTGGATTTAAAAAGGAGCCATGGTCCTAAGTTTTTCATAGTCAACAAATGCCAGCTTACCATCATTCCTATAGGTGTACATTATCATTAGTCAATGACCATTTGATACAAAGATTATATTATATATAATATTATTATACAATATATCAACAGTGCAGTTTAGTCCACTTGTCAAAGTCACATTCATTGTACTTGTGTTGGAAACACTCATTAGTGCACTATTTAGCACAGCATGAGTTTGAGCACACATGAAGTCACATGTGTTTCATTTGAGCTTAATAACCACTGACCCTTTCATCAGGCGTTATGCTGCCAGCTCATTAGAATTATCATCTTATGTTTAAATGAAGAGTGATCAAGAAAATCTCACCAGCTCAAACATTAATGGTGATATGAGGATATGACCCTGTTAGCTTCAAATAGCCGCTGAGTCATGTTTTCAAGTCGCTGATTCTTTAGAAGCAGAAACATTAAGAACTTATCTTATACAGGTACTTTAAAACAAGAAAAAAGTCACTGTTGTGCTTTCCATCTTTGTCTCATATTCCTAACCATATCCTTCCCTTTCCTACCTTCCCTTTCCTTTCTTTCCTTTTGTTCACTTCCTTTTCTTTCCTTCCCACCTTTTCTTTCTTGTTTTACTTTTTCCTTTCCATTGCTTATCTTTGTTTCAATCATTCTCTTTTCTCCTCCCTTCCTTTTCTTTCCTTTTCCATTTCCCTTTCTTTCCTTTCCCATACCTCCCTGTTTTTCAATTCCATTCCATTTATTTTTTCCTCTTTCTTTTTCCCCCCTTCCTTGTATTTCATTCTTTCCCTACCTCTCCCTTTACTATGTTTTCTCTCCTTCCTTATCGTTCTCTTTATTTTACTCTCTCTTTTCCAGTCCTTACCCTTCACTTCCTTCCTTCCTTCTCTTGTCCCCAGCTTTATTCTTGTACTTCTCTACCCTTCCCTTTCTTTTTAACTATCTACCTTACCTTTCCCTTTTTATTCTTTCCTCCCTTACCTTCCCCTTTCCTTGCCCTCCTTTACTTACCCTAACTTTCCTTTTTCCTTACCCTTACATTACTATCTTTCTTCCCTCTTTTCCCTCTCCTCCTTCAATTCTATACCTTTCATTTTCTCTACGGACTTAATCAACTTCGTCCGACTGAAACGTGATGTAAAGCAAAGCAGGAAATGCACAGCACTTCCTACTGCTGAGTATTTTCTGCGAAAACTGCTGAGACAAGCTGTGTTCATTTTTATATGAATTCAGTTAACTTTCTCTGGAAATAATAAACCTTTTCATAAAGTTTAAGCTGTCCTCAGAGGAAAACTTAGGCACACAAATTATTTTTTACTATTAGAAAAAAATAAAAGAAAGAAAGAAACAGATGTACCATGACATTTTTTGAATGTGGGAGTAACCTCAATTCGTACACGAGCTGAGTCCCATCTCCATGCAGTGATTAAGTACTGTACAGTCGTCTTGATGGCAACAAACTGTACTGCACCAAAGTTTAACTCCAGTGGAACAATGCTCAGTACCCTTACATTGGAGGTGGTTTACTGCAAAGGCTTGTAGGGTCCTCAATGTGTGGCAGTATGATGGATTCACTGGCCAAATAGCCAATTAGGCACTTTGTAGTCTGACACTCTCTCAACGGGACATTTAATAATGGGGGACAGAGACGGGTGTGTGCGTATGTGCACGCATATGAAGACAACCCAAGGCCTGTAGAGTGATGCTGATTAATGGTCCTGTGTACGGCGACTACACCCCAATCTTCAGCTCTCCTTTTCTATTTCTTCCTTTCCTTGTCTTCCCTTCTTGTCTCTTTGTGGAGCTCAAACTATTCCTCTCATACGCCTACCTCTGCCTCTCTCTTCCTCCTCCCCACAAGTCTCAGCTCCCTTTTTTCCTCTCATACACAATATAATGGAGTGTCAAGCAGAAAAATGTGCAAACTACTTTTAGCCATTTTCTGGCTTAAAGACCTGAGGGGCACAAAGATAATACACTAATTGTCAAGGTCCAGAGTACAATTGAGTGTGTGTGTGTGTGCAGGTCTTTCAGTGTGTATGTGCCAGGATCCTTCATAGAGTTGTGTATGAACACAGTGCAGTAGTTAAGGTAATAAAGGGCCCCTGAATACCTCTCTCATCTCACTCTCTCCATCTTCCACCCACTCAGTCTCTCCTGTCATATTGTGTGTGGGTGTGTGTGAGAGAAGGTCAGAGTATTCAAATCAGCATTTTCTCCTCTCAGAGGGACCTTGAACTTTGCCTTTTGTTTTAATTGACATGTGCAGGAAAGAGGGGGCAGAGAGGAGGAGAAGAAGAAGAAGAGAGTCACACTCTCCTGACAGTGGACTTATAGATGGGTGTTGAAGAAAAGACTAGAAGAGAACAGAGGCGAGGAAGAAACATAGAGGAAGGAGAGTGATAAGGGCAAGGTGGGTCTGTCTGTCGTCCTCATTTGACTTTCATGTGAGAGCGCCTGAAGAGTTGACTTTTTAAAAGGACAGAAAATAAGAACACAAACAAAGAGAATGGAGAAAGTGATTCTGGTGACCTGTGATCAATTAAGTAAGTGAGAAAGGGCATGCATGCTGCTGTTTTCAAAATAGCTCCTGCAATCTGCAGATAAAGTTTCTGTGTGACAAGAAGAGAGCACTTTGTAGCTGTTTAAGTATTCTATTCGCCTTGACAGGACACAACTATTAAAATGTCATGAATTCGCCCTTCTTTGCTGTTTACAAATACAACAATTCCCTTTTCAAACATTACCTGAATGCTCAAACTGAAAGCTCAAAGTCACCACCTGTATGTTAATACCAACTGAAAGTGTAGAGCTTTGTTAAAGGGGCTGTGAGGAGTTTGAAAGTGATCTTGAAAAAGGCTCCTTTCTAGATGCCTGATTGGAAGCCACATTTAAAAATGAGATTATCAGCACCAATATTGCTGGTTAGAGATTATTTCAAATTGCTATTTCTTAGCCTCCAGTTCGGGTCGTCCAGGACCAGATTGATTTACAGCACATCTATGTCTCTATGACAAAGGCTAATTAGCCTTTAGCTCAGGCTGTATCACTTTATAACACAGGGGCTAAGATGTTTGTGATAATGTTCATTCCAACCCACAGTCAGCAGTTATTCTGCAGTGGTCTGTTCAAACTTGAGAGTCTGTCAATAAAATTAAGAGTGAGGTTACGTTAACTCTGCTCGGTAGTTGACTGGCAGGACATAGCTAACCAGGATTTACTGATGTTACACATTACAGACATGTCTTAGAGCACCGGACTGTCAGCTGCGCTGAATATAAACAGCCGCTACACTACTTACTAACTGACAGTGATTACTTGTTGTCACGTTAGCCTACAGATACGTTGATGATGTCGCTAACATATAGCTGGCTTGATGTCGTGTTTCAAACTGCAGCGCTACACAACTGTATTAATAAGTCCCCTACCTCAGCGTGTTGCATCCAGTAAAAAGCTGTCTTGAACAAAGAAAATTTGTTTCGATCCAATCTCCATTTCATTCCAAAACAAACACATGCCTCACTAAAAGTCATTTATGACAGTGTGTGGAGACTCTGAGCCACAAGGTGGCGAGGGTGTACAATCCTCCTGATAGCATCTTCAAAGTAGAATTTGTAGTAGAGCTGTTCTATGTTGTTTGTTGCAAGTCTACAGATGCACATAGTTTGAAATTTTAAAGTTATAAAAAAAACTGATAACTACCTGGATGTGGCAGAAAGAGGAAGCTATTGATTGCTGTCTCTACTTGATTGAGCTCCAAGATGCGCTCCATTACTGACCCACAAGAATAAGAAAAGTTGTCTACAGTATGGAATGCTCAAAAACCATTGAAATATGAACCAGAAGTTTTTGTGGGTGTGTTCTATAGAGTGATGAAACATAACTGGAACTTTTTGAGCCTTTGGATTAGCGGTACTTCTCGAGGAGGAAAAATGAAACATATTGAAAAACACTCCCTGTCTTCAGTACAGCATGGCGGTGTTGTGGTGATGCTCTGGGGCTGCTTTGGCCTTCCTAGAACTGGAAACCTGTACTGTTTGTTTATAGGTGCAATGGATTCAGACATGTATTAAGAAATCCTTCAAGAAAATGTGATGCCATCTGTGAGGAAGCTAAAGATTAAGGATTCTTGGACCTTTCAACATGAAACCTCAAAAACCACCACAGCTTAGCTTTAGGAGAAGTCCTGGAATATCCTAGTGTGGCCATCACAGTCACCTGATTTGATCCCCATAAATTCTGTGGTGGAACTTGAAGGTGGCTGTTGCAGCAAGGAGCAAGAATATAGTTGATTTGGAGGTCATTGCCCATGGGGATGGGGATAAAATTCTTGAGGAATGCTGCCAGAAGGTTGTCATTGCAAAAGGGTGCTCTCCTGAGTACTTGAGATGTGGTCATGAAAGGGTTGAATAATTCAGAGTCCAGCTATTAAAACTGTTCTGGTGTGATTTGTTATTTGGAAACAGCTGAAAGTTGAAAGCTGGGTTAAAAACCCATTAAATGTTGTGAATGTCGCATTACATTGCTATTTGGCAATGCAGCGATACCAGCTGCAGGACCCAAGCTGGCACATCTCTGTAACACAATTTCTCCTTTACTGTGTTATAAGCATCTATTCTAAGAAAACAGTGGCAAGCTCTTAGATAAAATGGCTTCATAGAGGGCTATTTGGATTGAAAAGACTCACTAATTTATGGTAAGGAGAGCCCAGTTGGAGGTGAGGTAGTAATGGGCCTGTATCCTCTGGTGAACTGCTGCAAAGATGCTATTAGACGCTTTCAGATGCTGTCAACCATTTTCATTTTTCATTATTATTGTTTTTATTTATTTACTTATCTGTTTCACCAGGAAATGAAAGACACTTAAATCAAGGAATTTGCTTTCACTGTGCTGGAGCATGCTGTTAGCCGACTAAAATTTAACGTGCCAAAACTTCATCTGACCAGCTGGGAGCAACTGATCAAGCTGTGATTGAGTCATTATTTGACCTGACTTCGAATTAGTTTAAGTATGAGTTAGAATCAGTGTTAAATTGCACTGTGATTAGCTTAAAATGTATTTTTTCTTTTAGATTACCTGGTGTTCTAAAAAAACATGAGTTAACATATCTATCAGTTTCATGAATTTTTTAAAGTATGAGGCTTTTGCAAAGATTGTCGAAACAAAACCTGACATACATCCAAAACCTGACAGAACACAGTTTGGTTATTCTACTCAGACCTTACACTGTTCTTCTCTTTCTTTGGCATCTGCTTCAAATAAGCGTCAGCGATGTTGTGGGTGTAACTGTGTTGTGTATTACTTGTGAGCAATCTTTTTTCAACTGTGGCATCAGTTTCCTATAGAGGAACAGGGACAGTTCATTATAAAAGAACCAGAAAACTACGTCCTGAGAACTGCACCAAATCATAATATTAATGGTTGTGTATTTCAGGGTTAAAAGACTGGTCCATCATTTCATAATATAACGTAATTTTATTTTGGTCATGAAATCCATTTCTGTTAATCATAATTTGTAGGTTTAGTCATCATTTACTAGCTATATAACCTCATAACCTTGGCCTGAAACCAAATTTTTCATTAAGCATAGTCAAATCTGCATTTAGAGTACCAACAGTTAATATAGCTTATTTGAAGTCAAACCTGCTTAACCAAGGTTGGATAAAGAAGACCGATGAATTACACACCTGCAGATGCTGCTGGTGTTTCAGTGTAAAGTGTGACCCTGTTAACTGGTGACTCTTGGCCGTTTTTCACTGCTACCATTAGCTAAAAGTCAGCACTTAGCATGGTCATTCACTCCAAAACACCTGATGTGCTCTAACAGTCAAAACTTGATTGACATTGCCTTTGTTGTATAGTATTGTTTCTAAAAACTGACCACAGAACAACAGTACATTTTTATGTTGTTAACAGGTTGAATTTAGAGTTTAGAAAATGCTAACTCGTCTGAATGAATGGAGCTAAATGCTGCTTCTGCGGTCAAGTTGTGTGCACAGCTTTATGACGACATAGACTGATAATCCCTCTATATGTAATGCATAAGTTACAACACCATTATTTTTCCTCTAAAATTAAATAAACTGAATCCAGTTTACTTAGGACACAGGATGGGTATTTCAGGCAAAACTACAGTTTGATAGAAACTGCTAACTGTTCCCATAACATTTGATTAGTAGACAGAGGAGGATAGAGATTGTTTAATGACTGTGCAAATATGTTGTCGGCTAGTTAAACATGAGTTTTACCTAGACAAGTATGCACACAACCTAATTTTGAATTCTTTTGTAGAAGTTTCTCCCAGAACTCTTTGATGCTACAGTTTTTCTCCTGCTGTTAACCTCACTGTTTTATTGGCGACTGCTATTTGGATTGTTATTAAGTTATTATGGAAGGCATCTCTGTTGTTTGATGGCAGAGAGTGAACTTCTTCACAATGACCTACAGACACTGTCTGGCAGTTTTATCACAAAACAACCAGGGGCTGGTAAAAAGAATGGAAAAATGTGTTTTTAAGATGAGATAACAGTCACATAAACTGTTTTATTTGAATATTGAAAAGCACAATCCTAAATCGCAGATTTTGTCCCCAGGTATTGAGTCTTTTGAATGTTTGAGTTTACATTTCCCGAATATTCTGATACTGAATAACTGTATAGTTCTTTTTGGTAGGAATAAATTAGAATTAGTTATTACGCTTTACTCACTGTAAACTTCCACACTGGCTCTTCTCATCACATCAAATTTTAATAATTTGTAAAGAAACTGAAGGCAAATTCAGCCCCACATTACACAGTGGTTTTCTTTGTTAGTAGAGACTTTTCAAACTGTTAATTGAATTCAGAGTTGCAAGGCTGGAGCCCATTTACATTTTGTTTTTCACATGCAATAACTTGAGTGAACTCAATATTTTGTTGTTTTATTTGAAAATGATGGTTATTTCAAGTTTTTTGTGTGTTTGTGTGTGTGTGTGAGGAGACTGCCGCCAATATTTTCCTCTTCATGTAACCCCACAGTTGTGTTTTTTGGCTTCTAACCGTGAAGGATTCAGTTTCCCGCCCTTCAGCAGCCCATCATTTTATCTCCATTGGGAATGCTAAAGAGCTCAAGTTAACAACCAGTTAATGTCTTTGTTGTGCTTCTTTCTTTCTTACCCCCTCTGGATGTCCGTCTGAAGCTGTGACCACCAGCGTATAATAATCCAGAGACTCCCGGTCCAAAGGCTTGTCCAGAACCAAATAGCCTGAACTGCAGAAAAATAAATACACAAGCAGCCTTGTTAACCCTCGTGGAATGAGCTTAACCCTCCTATCGTCCTCAAATATTACTCACACATTTTACCCTTGGGGTCAATTTGACCCCAGGGATATTTGCCCCCAGAAAATGATTTACAGAAAATAGTTGACCAAGTTTTTTGGTCAAGGAACTTTGTTTATTTGTTGAATACATAAATAACCCCTTGATAATGACACCTTGACCTGTCCTGTAGCGCCACCATCAGGCCAAACTTTCAATCAGAAATAATGTATCTTGAAAAGTTTTTATCCAAATCTTCTCAAATTTACTGAAAACATTAATGACCACAAGAGTATGACCCCTATAGGTTTTGGTGATGATATGACCTTTCCCTGCAGCGCCACCATCAGGTCAAACTTATAGTTTTAGAGTTTGTGTATCTTTCAAATCTTTAATCCAAATCATTTCTGATTGGCGTGCACATTCATGACTCTCAGAGAATGGACCATATTGATTGATGTTGGTAACCCCCCCTTTACTCTCATAAACATTTTTATTTACTTATTTTATCTATTTTTTGTAACATATTTGTGGTCACTATAACGTCTCACTCACCCCTCCTCTTTTGTTATCCGGTCTTGGGACTGGCAGTAGCAGAGTTTGAGCCCATGTCATATCCACACCGCAAAAAATATAAAAATTCAATTATGATTATTGATCTTCAATGGGAGTAGTATAGTCAAGCCAAGTTTTGAGTTGATAAGCGAAAAACCCAGTTTGTTCAAATATGTTTGCCAAAATCGCTAAATTACAATGTTTAGGCCCAAATTGCGAAGTCCGTGTTCGTAAAGCACAAAAATCTTAAGGGACTATTTTTGTAGGGCTGGGCATGCTTATTATACACACCAAATTTTAGGGCTGTGGCTCAAAGTCACCCAAGGGGTCGCAGTTTTAATCCCCTGGGGGCGCGTTCATTTTTGTGCAAGTTGCAAATTGATACATTTTTTCGGGCATGCGAATTTTGGGGCTAGGCGTGCTCACGTTTTTCCAAGCGAAGGGCACGCAATTTGGGGATGTTTTGGCAGAAACAAATAATAAAGAAGAAAAAAGGCGTATAATAATAATCACAAGGGTTTCAATAGGGCTCTCGCCCAACCTGTGGTTGTCGGGCTCGGGCCCTAATGATTTGGACAGAGAGCTGCAAGGCAAGCTTTTATGTTTGCTCCTCCCTTATTTTACATGAACTACCAATGTCCTTGCGGGAATATCCCACCTTCCACAGCGCGGGAAATATCAGTTCTGTGAGTAGTAGGTCACACACACATACATTCATTCCTCCCATTACCCCCCCCCCCCCCTTGACATGTATCAACTCAAAAGAATCAACTCTGCACCTGCAGGTGTGGGAATCTAAGGTCACACATGTGTCACACAGAGACAGACAAGTTTTACACAGCTAAAACAGCTTGGGGTCAAATTGACCCCAGAGGAACACCGATGCGTGCAATATGTGTACAGCAAAATGAAAAAATATCATCATAATAATTTTATGCTAAATCAATAGTTCCCATTAAATTAGGAAAAGTCATGAAATATGAAGCCAAAATAAAAAAGTTAACTGTTATTTTTTTGAAGGATAAACACTGAATGGGGTCAAATTGACCCCAAACATAACAGGAGGGTTAAGAAGCACTACAGTAAAAATGACTGGGATACAAACATCTTAAAAGACAAAAACATCATGCTTGCATCAGTTGTTAAACCAGATCTAATGATTCAGCCTGGTCTTTCTCTTATAAGTTGTGCCTTTTGGTGGCTAAGTCTGACAACACAGGGAAAGTTTAACTTGAAATGCGTATCTCTCTATAAAAACACCACTATGGAAGCATATTTAAACAGTTGGCAAGAGTTGATAACTGCTCCATAAAACCCTTAACGCCCAGAAGTGTATTTTACTGTGATTATGGCTACTTTGGTGGTACAGATGACGCCTCATACCCATTACCTCCTGCACAATGACATTAAGGGACGCTCTCTTGGGTGCTGTAATAGCTCAGTCAGTGATGTCGTTAAAAAAACTCTATAGGTAAGTGTCTTTTCACAAACAGAATAAGAACTCAAAGCCTAAGTAGATCAAGAGAACAACCAGAAATCAAAGTCTGTTAATATAAACAGATTAAATGAAGATTTATATGTATAACAGGCCAAGATGAAATGATTTACTTTGGCAAGCAAAGGTATGAACAACTAGTAAGAAGTTTCTTGGTTCAACTTAACATAAAAACAAGAAGTGAATTTCTGCGTGGTTCCCACAGTCATTAAATCTCAGCTCAAAGTAACTTACAGAAGGCATAGTCTCAAACCAATCTGCCTGAGAAGCAAAAAAAAGATAAAAGTCTGTTCTATAAAGATTTCTGCAGAAGTGAAAATGAGTAAACCACACCAGAAGATCAGCAACTTCAGCTGTCTGCGACTTCTGACCATCAAAACCAGCCAAAATCTTTGATGTTGGCCCTGATTGAAAGCGTTTTTATCACTTTTCAGAGCGAATATTTACATAATGACTGAAGCATTTTTAATTTGGGCTACTCACGTAGTTCAAACACCATCTGAAACTGCATGCTGTCCAAATTCTGAGTGTGTATGTGGGGTTTGGTGTTTGAAGGTGTTTGTTGCATCAGAACATGTTAAGTGGTTCACAGAGAAGAAATAAAAAACTAACTTGTGACTGCACACATATCACACACACTTTTAATTCGTCATATTTTCGTACACACACAAAATCTTCAGATAAGACCGTTACATGCCTGCTCTGCAAACAAAGTTCTGCTAAAACGTGTGCAGAAAACCTACAGAAAAATCTCTTTGTTCCGACAGAAACTAATTCAAATGTATGAAAATTTATTCCAAAGTTAATGGGGGAAATTCTCTTCAGAGCTCATCTCCTGTATCCCGGTCTGACACCGGTCCACTTAATTATATATCAAAGTATTCTGTATCTTTGGTACATTAGTGTTTGCACCATCACTGCCATCCGCATTGCAAAATGAGAAATAGCAAGCCTGTCCTGTTGTGTTTGACATGTATTTTTGAAGTATCTAAGTGAGTCTAATTCTGCACGGAAGCCATGCAAGATCACTCTATCATGTGCTAAGAACGGCAGAGCTTTATTTTTTGCTCCCACAGTGGAAAAAGGGAGATTGGCTATTACTGTTGGTGCAGGATCCGCCACAAAACCATCACATTCTGTAAGTACACCAACAGCTCCTTCATAAATTTTCCCCTTCAGTTATGTAAATTCATCTGCATAAGTTCTTTCACTGAGTCATTGTCTTTCCTGCTTTTAAATGTTCAACTTTCTTGCTCTTCTTCACTGTCTTTCCTTGCTTTCTGACGTTTTGTCCCTCATTTTCTACTGTATCCCTTCCTTTCTTTCTTATCCTTTCTTCTGCCTTCTCTCCATTAGTCTTTCACCATTCTTCCCATTGTTTTTTTCCCCTCCTTCTGCCCTCCCTGTAGAATTGAAGATAAGATCTTTCCTCAGCATAAGCAATGCATTTTTAATGAGCAATAAATGAATAAATACAACAAAAGCTCTCACAGGCTGTGAGTGTCTATGGTAAGTGTGTGCTGTGGGAGAGTGGGGGTGTGTTTATGTGAAGTCCTTGTTGGACACTGAATGATATAATTTAGACTGGTCTTAAAGCACAAACAGAAAAAAGACACATTTTCAGATTTCCCACACAAATATAAAAACAGTGCAATGTTTTTTTACCCTGCAAATGTTAACATCTCAAAGCCAAATGATAATATGATAACAACTGTGTGTCTGTGAGCACTTACTCAAGTTCAAAATGTCCATCTGGGTCTCCGCTGTCTATTTTGTAAGTGATGGGGTCCTTCTCCCGATCCACTGCCTTAAAGTTTTTTGAAGACAGACACATAAACAAAATCAAAACAAAATTATGAGCATGTCTGTAACATTGTGATAAGTTAATAAATAAAATACATTTAAAAAATCATTTGATTTAAAAAAAAAAAAACACTCGTTATTCATATGGAAATCTTGAATACTATGGTTGTATTTTACAGTGTGTCAAAATCCGTTAGGCCATGAAGTTGTGATGTTTGCCAAAAACATTCACTAAAATTAATTTATGAACAGCTGGTGATGTGTGGAGATAAGACTTAAACATGGCTAAATGCTCTGGATAAAAGTCTGATCAAGTTGACTTGCTAGTTTGACAATAACAGAATTCCTGTTGAAACTGTTAATTTACAGTTCTGAAAAAAAATCCAAATATCTAGCTTAAAATGCTTTGATTTTAACAGTTGGACTAGTTAGCTAACATTAAAGCATGATGCCTTGTAAATGTAGCTAAAGAAAGTGCATCAAATTGAAACATTCAGCCTAATGTGATTTAAAGGGTCTAATTATCAAGCTACCATTTACACAGGTAACAACTTGTAATCTTAGCTAGCTTGAAATCTTGGTTAGCTTAAAATAGTAAATTATTTTAAAAGTTAACCAAATGTTTTATATCAAACGGCTGATCCAGTAGGCTATAATTAGATGGTAATGGGTTAATTTTGTACCATCTCAATATGAATCTTTTACAGTTGAACTGGTTAACTATCAGTAATTGTTAGCTACTGATAGCTAAGCTGACAGAAATGGATATCTTGTTAAGACAGCTAGATTTAATGGAGGCATATAAAACAGTTAGCTTAATGTTCTTAAAATGTTTGAACTAGCAAGATAACTTCAAACAACATGTTTAAAAGTTTAAATAAACTTACAATGATTTCTTTGGAAAGTTAGCTTGAGATAGAGATGGCTTAGGGCAATGGATTATTATTTAAATACCTAGCATGACACTAATTATTGACAGTTGAACAGGTAAGCTAGCATGACAGTCACAAATATTTTGTAAGGATAGCTAGAGGTAACAAATGAAACTGAAAATTATAAACTAGCATGCTAATATTCAAGAAACAAAAAACTTGTCAGATCGTTAGCTCTAGGTCACATAAGAGTATTTAAAAAGTAAACCAAATGCACAATACCAAAAGTTGAACCAGTTAGCTTTGGCTTATTAATGAAATACTTTTATGAATCATTCACAGTTGATCGAGTTCACTAGCATGACAAAAATGAATATCTTGTAAGCATAGCTAGAGTAGCAAACATTATGATAATGAAAGCCTAACAAGAGTAGCCAGATGTATGGAGGAGAAATTTAAGTTTTAGCTAATTAGATGAACCATGATTGAACCAATGGGAAGCCTATTGAGGTAGATAGCTGAACATGTTGCTTACAAGTTGTAATTGTAAGTAATTTAAATTGCTGAACTAGCCAGGGTGAATTTTGAAAATTTAGCTGAGCAGTTCAAATAGACACCGTGGTTATTAGCTTCAATGATGAAACGTGTTGGATAAAAACCAGTGGATGACTTCAAAGTTGAATTATTTTTCTTGACAAGAAAATGTAGAATTTGTGGTTGTTATAGCTTTAAGAAATGGTAGGGCATGTTACAAAGGAGCAGGAAGCAGAAAGTAGGATAAATAACAGGCATCTGGCTTTGTTGGTATGGTTGAATTTGTGACTGAGAGACTTTGTGGTTACCTGCAGATTTAGCAGTGTAGCTCCTGTCCTCATAGCCTCACTGATCTCCAAGCTGTACTGTTGGCGGGGGAAACGGGGAGGACTCTGGTTGTTTGGGGGCAAAACTTCGATATAGACCGTAGTAATTGATGACCTGGAGAAGGAGAGGGAGAAGGGGAAAAGATAAAAGAGAATTGCGTATGGCAGAAGGAAGAAACACACAGAGACAGCCTGAAACAGTGAAGCAGATAAAGGAGGAGAAGTGTTGGAGAGGGATTAGAGGAGAGAAGAAGGAGGTGAAGAGCTGGAGGGCAGCACAAGAGGATAGCAAGTAACAAAGCAGTGTCAGGCAGAGTGGATGGTCTATTATTTAAGTAAAGAGTAGTTGGCCTGTGTTTGTGTCTTTGCACTTCATGCTGTGTTTAACTAATCGATAAGAGCGTGGAGTCAACAGCAGTGTGAGGGGCGAAGATACGACTGACGCCTTCTTGGGGATAAGGTTTCTTGTGTACAGTTTGACAAACTTATCCGGCTGTTTTAGAGGTTTATTTATGTGAGAGCTAGAGCACATTCAGAAGGGGTGAAGCCTTTATTTTCTGTTGTTGTATCCTGGTAGTATCTTGACAGATTCTTAAGCTTGGGTATCACACCACTTTTTCAAGCCAGGAAAACAGAAGAACCTATCATCAGTTCAAAGGCTCTGATAGAGAAAGAGGCCCATAAACTCCAAAGAGTTAGACGTATCAGTAGATTTTTTTTTTTAACCATAATCCTAATCTTAAACTAAATTAATGGTATCAATTTTGTTGTTGGCATTTGGCAATATCTGTTTTTAAATTATTTATGTGTTTTGTACCTCTTTATCAAATCAAAGCCTTAGCCTACACTAGCGGTTCCCAAAGTTTTGAGTTGGCCTATTACACCACCTTTTTGGAAACCCCAGGCCTGAACCCTCAATGTGTTTACATGCAGTCAGTAACCCTTTCATATTCAGAATAGTAGCAATTACTCAGTTGCGCAAGGGCCATGTAAACACCGAAAAAAACGAAAAACACCACTCGGGTCCTCCTTTTCTAACCCTGATATCTGGTCATGCATACGCCCATACGAATATCCCCATCCAAAGGAACATTAATTTGTGTTCTGCACATGTTTTGCTCCTAAGGATTCTTGGTCTTTTGAGTGCAGGAAGTCTGCTGTGCTGCTGCTGTTGTTGTTGTTGTTGCAATGGACACATGAGACGAAGCGAAGATGATGCACATTGCATCATGATGTTTTCTGTGCATCGAGTTCTTGCCCATGCATGGCTACCATGTAAACAGGAAGAACTCTGTTTGCTCACGTATGTAAACTGTTATTCCAGAAACAGGAATATTGACCTTAACCCGAATACTGACTGCATGTGAACGTAGCAGTAGATCTGCAAAGCCCTTTTCCAATACAGAAGCTGGACTGATTGTAAAATTTCAGGAATCATCGTACACCATCATACATCCCATTTGATATGGAGGAGATGTTTGAAGAGAAATGAGTATTTATTGCTGTATAATCAACATCTGAAATTTGGAGTCCCAGGGAAAAAGTAAGAAGAAAACACAGGGAGACCAGAAACAAGCGATCGGACCACAATGGCTACATGTGTTTTGACAGAGGACTGAAAAACAACATGGACACATCAATGTTCAAATTTGCAGTGCTCATAACTGCCACTTTTGGCATAGGGTCAAACCAGGTCAAAATTTGCCATCCCCGTCTCTGGTCTCCAGATTCGGTGCCCCCCACTGGATCCAATAGGTTTCTATTCAGGTCAGTGTATCAACTTACACTGGGTCTGTGCGGTTGTTGCTGCAGCACTGCTCTGGCCCCATCCATAGGATGTGCAAAGCTATTTTTTTCCAGATGCTTTCTAGATTCATGTCAATTTACGAATAGCAGATTGAGCAAGACGAGAAGTCATGCACAGAAACCACTCAACAACGCCCAGTCACTTTCAAAATAAAACAATTTTCAGTTTTAAAACCTGATTATGTTCAGTTTTATTACAATAAACCAACATTATGAGCACAGCCAGGCCAGAAACCAACAAGTTTGAGGTTACACAGCCCACTAAGAAGAGACTTCTTATTAAGATGGGAAACAAGGGAACTCTTTGGTCTCCTAGCTCCAGCTTTATGGCAGTCCAGCAACATGCTGGGTGCATCATGTTCTTTTTCTCGTTTAAAACTGCTGCAGAGCTATACAGCACTGTGATTGAATTTGATTTGAATGAAAGATGTAAAAAATACATATACATATTGGTTACCATATCATGTAAAAGGGTTTAATGCACCTTTTTGCACCGTGCTCTTGTGTATTTAATTATACAGAGTAGCATATTTTTCTCAGAATCTAAAGTGCTGCTTAAAGCTGAGTCCCTGAAACATATAAACATTTAACATCCTTGAATTACACACAATCCCTGAAGTACATTTTAGAATGAATGAAGAGAAAATATAGATGATTTATAGAGATACATTAACATGGATAAACCAACTAGAGATGGAATGAAGGAGGATGAAAAAGGAGTTAGCTCACATTTTTAGGTAATGAAATCTAAGGGAAATTAATTTGAAGAACAGTATATAACATGTCATTTGTTAAATGTCATTCTACTTCACACAGTTTCTACTTCCCCATTTGGTGAGCCCCTCAATAGGCTGTCTTCATGGACATGTTTTAATCAACACAACATTTAACTTGGAAATAGCATGTCATATTGATGGCCCACAAAAGACAAGGCTATGAGCAGTGTTTCAAAGAGCTTTTGTTCTTTTTCAGAAAATACATGCAGCCAACGAGGCAATGCACAAAACACAGTCTGTAATTTAAGCTAATACCGACAGACAACACAGTCCACTTCTGCTCTGCAGAACATTTATCATTGAAGGACAATGAACAATGAAACTGAACAGAACAAGATGGCCAGGGCCAGGACTCTCAATAACGATTCTCAAATAAAAGCAGCCACGGAAAAAGAAAATTTTAATGATGGAGTCTTCTACAAGTTGCTATTCTTTTCTGGTGGGAACAAGTAGTTACATGCACAATGCTTCATGAATGAAATGGATCAAGTCACTTTGAGGTTTCAATTATGTTTGATTAGCCTTGATTTCAGTGCTGCCAACTCTCTTTCAAAAAAGCAACAAGTGACAAATTCAGCAACTTCTCTAGAATTTGAAAACTCTGGCATGACAGCCCCTCCCTTATCCATGCCACTCACAGCTGCAGCCAGAGCAGGCAACTTCATTCAAATGAATAGTGCGTGTCTATTGGACCACTTGTATTGGTCCCAAGTCTGGATAAAGGAACAACAAAAAAAAGTTACATATTTAGGGCGTCTTTTATGCACTGCTTGTTTCCCCAGGATGTAAATTTGTGTCTTCTACAGAGTTCATGACAATCACATACAAATGGCTTGTTATGCAAATCAAGCCACGACTTCAGTTTGCGACTTAGCAACTTCTTGGACAGCCAACAGCTGCTTTCTGGACTGAAGAGCTTGCAACAATGCGTGAAAAATGAATGAATGAATAAATGAATAAATACATAAATAAAATATTAAGATGTAAATCTTAGCTCGGAATCTCATCATTTTTGTCTTCAGTTTCTTGAAATAAGACTTTTTTTAAACTGCAATTAAGACTTGAACACTTATAATGCTTTGATTTCAGTCTTTGCAGCATCTTGGCCTGCTATTTCACACTCTTTCTTCAAGAAGCATTTGAAATCATTTGTATATTACAGAAAGAGATCTGGCATTTCCAGCACTCCTTCAGGACTAATCAACAGAAGGAGCCCAGTCTCTGGTAACACTCTGCAATGTGCCCTGAGATTCCTCTAAAGGTGACAAACATCCCAAACCTCTGCAGAACATTTGCTTAAATGTCCGTGCTCAGTTCTGAAAGGGGCGCAGCTCAAATGTCCCCACAGGATTTTTACATCTGCTATTAAAACACACATGTTCATGTGGCGGTGTCACAAAGAGGACATTTGGGATGCAAGCAGATGGTCACATTGAGAGAAAATGTTTCCCTTGATAACTGTCAGGGGAAGACTATTAACAGAGTTCCCTTCACTGAGAAAGGATTTTCCTCTTTAGTTTCCAGTGGATCCCATTACAGCAGCCAATAAGAGTATAGGAAATGTGGAGGGCAATGTTCTGGCACAGAGAAGTAAGACAACAGTATTCCCCACATGGTTCAGTAAAGTAGCTATAGGGCTCTGCAAACACTTTGGGAACTCGGTGCAGGAGCTGAAAAGGACATCCTCAACCTGGAGTAATATTCTCTTAGCAGTTCACTGTGAGTTCTCAATGTTCTCTAAAAGTCCATGAAATGTCCCCCAAGAGCTGAATTCATATCATTTTGAGAGCAATGATGGGACATGAAAGGTTTTCAGATTTGGGTGGTCATCCACTCATAGCAGCAATAGACTCTCAATTGCAAATGTGACTGTAGATGCAAACCTATCACACACATCAATACTTACCAAATCGTTTTGCAGTAAAGTGTATGAATGTCTGTTGACGATGTGGCAAAAATGTTAGTTTTCATCTCAAACAGTCAATCTTTAGTGTTAGAGAATAAAGACTTTTTACCCGGTGCTGATGTGACAGCAACCTTGGAGCTCTGGGAAGTAGTGAGGCAAAATTTTGCCCTGCAATCCAGGCAACAGCAGCAAAGCTGGAAGTGAAGTTGGAGAATGCTAAAAGATGTAATGTTTTAATGTATGTCTGAAGGTTTTCACAGGCAAAGGCCCATATAGGAGAGCCAAACTGGCATGAATAAAGTTTATCTTGTCTTGCAGTAAACTTAATAAAAATGTTAAGAATTCTAATTATTTTGAAATTCTCCATAAGGAATCACCTAATGAGAAAGTTTTTTTTTTTTTTTTTTTTTTTGTGGGAATCCTATAACCAAGTCAAAATGCGGACACAAGTATGCAATTATAATAAAATAAATAATGAAACAAAAAACTGAAAAAATAAATAAAAAAATGAATGAATTAATTAATTAATCAATTAATTAAAACAACAAATACTAAAAAAAAAGACAAATTTTAACTGGTTACCAAAATCATTAGCAAGAGAATAAGGCCCCAAAAAGTCTTATGTACAACATTACAGCAAAAATAAAAAGGTCGGAAGGGTTGGAGTTTACTAGTTCAAAGTCAAAAAATGTCCTGTTGAACGAGATTAAAGTCAGAATAAAGTTATTTGTTTTTGTTTTTGATTAAAAAAAAACCTACACTTTAGTAATTTTGTGCAATACTGAAGTCAAGACAAATTTGTTATGTACAAGATATAGTGCAATTTAGGTTACAATGCTACAAGGTTAAAGTATAATCAGAATCCTATAGAAAGATGTTAAAAATGTGACATAAGATTAAAATTGAAATAAAGTCTTAATTTATCATAATATGCAATGTGATTATGCTAATTAGAACCCTATGAAGATTGACTAGACCACTCTTCTTTGAAGGTATACTGCTCACTGTGTCAGGATTCTAAACACCCATTCTTTTTTACATTATTTTCAGTATATTTAGTACCAAAAACATGGAAACCAACCAAAACATACACATATCAGTTTGTACTGAATGGCCCACAGGCGGATCAGTGAGATTTAAGTCTGTAAAACTTCTCTATATTTTCTCTCTGCTTGACAAAAAGTGCTGCATCAGAGGGAAAATTGACACAACTCAAGTGTCCTCTACCTTGTAAATCAAGCAATCTGGAATTTCTCACGTTGAATGTCCCAACCCCTAATCATAATCACAGAGTGTTGTAGGTGCCTATTATTGGAGTTTTGTCCTCTCATGATTTGACTGATGTTAGGTTTTACTCACCCTGAATTGTTGGCAAACAAATGGCAGGGATTTAGTTTGTGTTCCTACTTGGCGGGAGTTTCAGCGGGGAAAGAAGGAAGGGATTATCTCTACTCAAACTGGATCATTGATTGAAAAAGCCAAAGAACCTTGGTTCTAAACAATAGCCTGTGAAATCTGTTTACATTTTCCACAATACAAAAATTTGGGAGAGAAAAAAGCAGTGTTTAACTCAAACAAGTCAGAGTATCATTGATGAAAAGTTCCTGTGGTTTCTACCGTAGCTTCGTCTGTTTCCCCTTTCGTTTTTGGAAGCCATCTTTTCTTACAAGTCAGCACCTGCTCTTAATTCCACTTTTTAGAGAAGTTACAAAATCATCAAACTACCTAGGCTATTAGACTTGCACTTTCGAGCCTGTTTTATCCTCTTCACATTTGAGTCACCACTTGACCCTTTTCCAAGCACAAATAACCTCATTCTCTCCTCTCATTTAGAGTTATCTGGTAGTCCAGCAAGTCATTACTGGGTAAGATGAGTGTTTAGGTGAATTGCTTCATCCCTGGGTGCAATTTACTGCACTGTTTATTCTTCTCTGGACTCTCAGTATCAAATTTATCCACTTGTCATTGCTGCAGGCTCTCTAAGCTTACTTTGTCCTACACCTCATGACTATTTCACTATCATGGGCTTTTGTTTTCATGCAATTGCCTGACCTACAGCATATGCTAAAGCTTCACAGCTATTCTTTTTCCGTCTGTGCATGTGACTGCATTGATACACACTGTGCTGTGAACACTGTCATATCTGTTTTGTGTGTACAGCAGTATTGTGCTGACTTGACCCAAAGGGGAACAACACTGCTGGAGGAGTGCAGCGGCAACAGCAGCAGCAGGAGAGCTGATTTGTAAAATTAATTTCTGGCCCATAACCAAGGCTCATTTAAATACACTTTATATGTTTGATACAACAGTATTTTACCTTAGGCGTTGATGTTTAATTGCATAGCTTGGAATCAAATTGGATTCAAGTCAACAGTGTTAAGTACATTCTACATAAATACATCCCAACGAAATTGACTGTTTAACATGCTGCAGAATGAAGATACTGCTCTTTAACAACAATTGACATTTCAGCTTTGTGTACATTGGTCCTTTTTACATAAGTAAAGATAAGACCAAGTTAATCATACAATTTCTACTGTTTTTTATCTGTTGACCATAGGGAAAGAAATTGATCTTTTTTGTTCACTGGGGTAAAAGTTAACCCCTGCCTCCCCAGATCCATATTATGCCAATGGCATAAGTTAGGCTAAAACCAGCATTGGACAATAGCTAACTTTCAACTTGGAGTTGTTGCTACATTTGTAACTCTGAAAGGTCCTGTAAGAACTTTTCATTTGGCGTTAAAAGACTCTGTTTCCCATGAGCACCATCATCTGCTATGGTAGGAATGTGACTCTTGGCAAATTGTGCATTTGTTCTGGAAGCAAACTCTTCTTTCTTTGTTCAGTACAACTTTTTGCAAGATATAAAGCAATAAGGTAATGGATTTATTTATTAATAGACAGCACTGTTGTTTGAAATATGGCAACAAGCAAACTCAAATTTGTGCCGTGGTTTTCTGTGCAGACTGTACTGAGATGTGCTTGTTTCTTTGAGTTCCACAAGTGCACATTTACCAACTACCAGCTAAGTAGAGCAAACATGACCTAACTCTTCATTTTATTGATAGACTCTCAAGTTTGAACAGACCACTGCAGAATAACTGCTGACTGGGTACGAATGCACACTATCACAAACAGTATAACCTGTGCCTTCGCCTGTGCTCTGTCACTCTCCTGTTCAAATTTCTTCTGTTCTTTCAACTTTTTTTCCTTTGGCTAGCCCAGCTTCAGTGTCCACCAAAACTACAAAATTACTCCAAAAAATTGTTTTCTTCAAGGGAAAGGGCAGATCTTGCATCTCACTTGGGGACTTTATGTCAAAGTGACAGAACATGGATACCGAAAAACTAACATTTTGAAATGCCTAGTTTTTGCATCGATTAACTAATTTCAAATTGTGAGGTATAAACAGGCAAAGATATAAAAGTGAAACTATTTCAAGATCACCCATAAAGTCCACACGGTGCTTTTAACTTAAGCTTCATGGACTTTATGGTTTCCTGAAAGGTAAGGGTAGTTTTCTGTTGTTTGTTTTATAAATCACAAGTGAAATAGTCAAAAGTCGGATTTTTTTTTTTTTAGAGGAAAACAACAACAAAAAAAGACTACTCGTGTCGTATGAGTATGAGTATGTATGAGTTGATGGTTTATTTCATTAGTGGGCAGTGCTTTGTTTCCTATTGCGATTAGTGTTTGTGCCATACTTTACAAAATAAAGGTTTACCTAAAATGGAAAATGTGAAAAAATAAAAAAGTTGAATATTCTGCTCAAATCTGGTTTGGTTTCTGACTGTGTCAAAAGTATCTTGGTCCAAAAAGGCACATTAACTTATTGGCCTACAAGATGGAATGGTTATTAGGCACCAACATAAGACAGGAAATGTTTTTTTGTGGCTGTGTCATATTTGCTTTGGATATCTGAGTGCCCCTGGTATTGTGATCTTATGACGAGACTCCAGTAAGAATTGCACCCGGTTGTGTTAAGGACGGTAGGTGTGGTAAAACTGATTTTCTTACGGACGAGCCAACTGTTAAAAGTCACAGGGATGATCAAATACACTGTAACACCAAATTCTTGTCAGTCAGGAAGTGTGTGGGTTTCAGTGATTTTAAATTTTTGAAAAGCAACTTTACGAAATGACATGAGATATGAGTAATTAATTAGTTTGACCTTGCACCATTTTGTCTTTTTTCTTCATGCCTCTTCAGGTAGAGAATGACCGTCTCTCTTTATCCTCATATCAGTCTTTCATCTTATCTAATCTCCTTTCTGTTGAGGCTCTCTTTTCCCGACACTTTGATAAAGTAAAAAAGAGACCCCGAGCATACTCTGCTTCCTGCATTATGGGCTTCATCTATCTAGGCCATGCAAAAGCTTTCCTTACCTGAGTGAAAAATGTATCTGAAAGTTTCTGCAACAGTTTCACTCTCCTATGGAGACTGTCACTCATGGCTTGTTAGAGGAACGGGGACACACAGCCCACTCTAAGTCCTGACCTGAAGTCTCAATAAATCAGGTAGCAGACAGATAGATATTGATTTGTAATGCAGGTTATGTTTTGGGCTGAGATAAACAAGGGGTCGAGGGAAATTTGGGGACAATCTGTGAGCCAATCACTGGAACCACCTCAATCTGCAGTGGCTCACATTCAATATTGATTTGGCAGCTAGAAGGCTGGAGATGCGCATAAGATGAGAGAAGAATCTAGTAATTATGATGACTGACAAACATAGTTGGTCTGAGCAACTCATTGCAGTCGTGACATTTCTATACATATGAATAAAACATGATAGTTTGTCTCCACATAAGTTATCTTCTGTGTCAAACTGGGTTGTTTGCTGAGGCACAGGAGATGGAATCTGGATGCAGCACAGAATTTTATGATGAATTAGTCATGTCTCAAATTAAGCTGATCAAACCAGAGTTTTTCTCCCATTGACGTCCTTCTGTCTGGTCTTCCTAAGTAACGCTGCAGCTCTTCATTCTGTACCACAGTCAGCTCTGCAGTGCTGCGTCATACCTCATATGTTAAAAAGAGAAAGCACTGGGTCACATTAGCAAGTTGTTTTTATAACTTCTACAACAAATAATGTGGAAAGCAAGGCGAATTTCTGAATGAGGCTGAGCTGATGTTAATGCACCAAGAGCAGTGGTACTGAAAGTTGAGCCACTGTTCGATCGATACAGCTTATTGAGCAACGTTAAAGGCAGAGAGGCAGAACTCAGTGAGTGGCTGTTCAACTTAATTAATTTAATAAACTCACAGTCAGTAAACTTCCTCTTTTTTCTTCCTAACCGAGAACTTAACAATACAACATGAAAGAAAAAAACTTTCAACTTATAATGAGTTTCTAAAGATGAATGCTGATCAGTTCATGCAGGCTTTTACCAAATTGTTGCTTTCACACTTAGCTGTCTGTTATTAGCCAGGACATCTTTTATTTTAGACTAAAAGTGGCTTGTTCCCTGTGAGACGACTCATATACAAGCATTAATTCTCTAGACCACACTTGAGTGATCCATGATGAGCTCCAACACAGTCAGTCACCCATCACAATGGCATCCATCAAGTGACACCTGGCACCCAATCACAACCCCCTTCATCTCCATAAGATTTACCTACCACTTCAAGAGTGCCAAACCCAGCCAATACACCATAAATCACGTAATGGATAACGTTCATTGGTTGTTTCCAAGTGTGAATACACTGTTAAAACTAAGAAGACCTTGTAGCTACAACAAGCAGCAGGGTGTCCATCAACAGTGTGACTGCCAGCTGATTGGCTCACGTCTATCGTCCAGTGAAAAGAGAGACTAGCATTGAAGAAGAGAGGAACACACACACTTGTGCTGAAACCCCTAACACACTTTTACAGCTTCATCCTTTCCAGGTCAATAACTCATCAGTGAAACATAAACTTGTACAACGACACCTCTTTCCAACCCCTGTCAGGTGGGATTCATAGTGATCTGAGCCTCACACAGCTGGCTGTGGCTTGATGTAGGGACCGTCTACAAAGTACAATATAAAAACAAGGGTCAACAAAATGTTTAGTAAATTCAACCTAAATATGCATCGTGTTAAGATATATCTTCTCTCATTAATGGTCTAGGACTTCCTAAGTGAAGTGAAAAAATCTCACCTCTATATATACCTGATTTTGATCCATGATTTAAAACAAGATTATGAGCAAGTAAGTAGGTTATTTCTTAATGCTGTTTCTCAGCTTTCAGCCTGGTTGAGTTGCCAGGACTACATTGATCTTCTGCCAAGCGGCAACCTCCGGTCTAGGAATATGAGACAATGCGGAAGTGCTAAAATCTGCTGTTTCTCGAGTGTCCGCTTGAGGCTGTCTCTGGGAGTACCGGAAGTCACATACACGCCAAGCCAAAAAAAAGCAGTTTTCAAAGCAGAAATTAACCTATTTACAGCCTGGTTCTAAAATCGTCTCCTGTCTAAATCGCTCATTTCACTATGGGCACACACTGTACAATAGGGGGTGATTTTTTTTTCAAACTCAGAGGTTCAGAGGATATTAAGATCGTGAGCTCGCCTAATCAGAGGCGATTGGGCGCCTCTGATTGGGCGTGATCGCGGCCACTTCCAATATGGCCGCGATGGCCAGTTTGCTTCGAAAATCTGTTTAAGAAACAGACAGGTAACGTCAGGGAAACTACGTCCATTTATTTTACAGTCTGTGTTTTAGGCACATAGTAGTACCTATGACAACACCATGTTAGCCAACTAAGTTCAGGAGTGAGGAGCAAGATTGGTTCTTTTTCTTGAAGAAAAATATTCTCTGATCCATTTTTGTAGTAATGGTGAATACTTACGAATTGGACTTGCAAAAAGAAAAATGGACAGAAGAGCAGAAGAAAGCTAAACAGGAGAGTGACAGAGAGTGATATCTTATCTAACCTCATCTTAACACCCCTGCAATTAATGGTCTGTTTTGGCATCCTTTTGGACAAATCAGGTTTGCTTCCATAAATGTACAAATTCAGTTTCAGTGGAGCTACATATTAAATGTTTGTTTTTCCTTTACATTACATTCACATATCATACCCATAACACTGCGGCTCTAATATTGACCCATATTATTTTGTCCATTATTTGGAACGAAAAATTTAGCAAACTTGTTCACACCAGCTGCATGTCAGATGCTGCTGCCAGTGATGTCCTTTTATATTGAAGTTTATCTGGAAGAATACAGCGTTGGTTTAATAGACAAGAATGGTTTCCATTATATATTCTGTTTACTTTACAGATGTCAAAGATTTGTAATGTGTCTTTTTCTTGTTCCTATCATCCATGTTACCATTTATACATATTATTTCAAAGTCTGTTTTGTGTGGGAAGCACTTACCCTGCATTAGAAGTAGATAAGCCTCCTGTTCTCCAGACTTTTTCAGTATTACAGCTGGTTGTATGATGGCTATAAGCCATACACACTCAGGCCAAATAAAAAGTGAGAGGTTCAACAACCACCCTGTAATCCTCAGGCACGCTGTGTGGGCATCACTTTTTATGTAAGTTAAAAAATCTCTTTGTGAAACTTTACTGTGTGTCTGTAACAAATAAGTGCCTGCAGTGAGTGGCCTGTCTGGAGAGCATTGACTTACTTTGTTTGTCCTTCTACAGACACACTGCGGGGCTAATTTATCCCTTTGTTGAAATATTG
This sequence comes from Halichoeres trimaculatus, assembly GCF_033239565.1. NCBI lineage: Eukaryota > Metazoa > Chordata > Actinopteri > Labriformes > Labridae > Halichoeres > Halichoeres trimaculatus. Next base: position 8,426,239 of record NW_027437201.1, read on the forward strand.
GAAAGGGCAAATCGTAAAGAAAGACACCCAAGTGTGCCTCGAGTATCAGCAAACAACAGGCTGTCGTTCAAGCAGGGGTGGCAGCTCAGACTGTAGTGTTTTTGTCCTCATTGATGGCACTTGGTCTTGTTTTCCAGGTGGCGTTTCTGAACAGTTCAATGGCTCTTTGCGTCAGTTTTTCAGTGTCACAAACACGGCTTTACAGTGCAGACTGTAGCTGCTTGATCAATAAACACTGAGTTTACAATACATCAAGGGCAGCTGCTTGTTCGATGAAACGGCACAATTTGTTGAACAGTTTGTGAAATGTTGAAAGTTATGTGTCCTTAGTGATTTAATCTGTGGAGAGATAGGAGGGCGGAGATAGGGACCCTGAGAGGCGAAAACACAAAAATGTCATCTTATCACATCAGTCCTTATCGTTTAGTGCGACAGACAACATAAAGTCCCTGTTCCCATCTGTGGCATTTATTCCAGATACCAAGTGTTCCTGCATGTGCTAAAACAGACGGTCTAATTTCCTCTCCATTGCTCTTGAAAAGGGTAAGTAGGGAGGAGGCATCCTTTTATTAATTTTGATCATACTTCAGCCCTCTTATATGCTGAGTCATAGCAGTATATTTCCTCTCCACAGACTTATTTCCTTCCATTGCCTAGTTCTGGACTTTGATTTACTCTGTTGTTGAAATGAAAATTGTGAAAAAACTGAGGTCAGAGAACCAAAAATAGGTGGCATGCGTCTTTAATTATCTGATTGAGTAGGGTATGATGCTTTCCCCATATTTCAAACATGGATATAAGCAACAGTGCTGGACGCCTAATTTACACACGTGTAGATTTTTAGACTTCTACATATTTGTTGTAGAAATCAGTGAACTGAAAAAAATCTGTTCTCTAAAAATAACACAAGATCGTCAAGAGCCTTGCTGGAATGATGAGGTCATCACATAAAGACTGGTTCATGATATGTTTGAGGGGCAAGCCTCAATCACCAAGGTCTGCCCAAAGCTCTGCCTGAAAGGGCCTCAAGAGGGCTAGCCAATCAGAGGGAAGAGGGTTTGTGTGGAGCAGGGAGCCTTAAAGAGACAGGAGCCAAATGAAGCGTTTCTAGTAGAAGTTAAAATTAGGGTTTTTGAAACCACCAGTGCGAGAAAAATAAGGATTTTTCTGAGCTGTAAATCATGTAAAGCTACTAAAGGGTCACCACAGGGACAGTTTAAAGTCTAAAAAAAAGCACACTACCCCCTCTTTAAAAAAGGTCTGACAGCCCAGGGAATCTGGTAACATTTTAAGCTTTGGCTCCAGTCAGACAAAGACAGAGAGTGATACAGCAGACAGAGAAAGCCCTTACCTTCTATGAGGTACCTGTCCATTGTCGACAGCCTCCACAGTCAAAGCATAGCTTCGCCCGACGGAGAGCTCGACATCTGGTGCCACAGTAATGATCCCAGTGCTGCAGAGAGAGTTCACTACGTATCAAGGAAAATGATTTGATTTGCCAAATTGACTAAAGACAACTGCAGCATAAACTGAAGTCACAGCTTCTGCACATACGCAAGATGTTTCACTGAACTTTACTAAATGTGCTATCACAGGTCATTACAGTTTTATCACTCTGGCAATAATACATGAGTCGTTATGTAAGTATCCTGTGATAGCATTTTGAGTTTAACAATCTTGGTCTTGTTTCTGTCCTTTTGGATTTTAGACACCATGCCCAATCCTCAGTAGGATACAGACAAAATGAGTTTTGATGTTTAAAACTTTCTTGAATTAGTCAAAGATTTGCGGTAGTTTGTCATTCTGACAAATGTGCGTATCCCCTTTAATGCTAAGAGAGAGAATAAATGACTGCACCGCATCAAGAAATGGCCTGCCACATAATTTATAAAACCAAGACTTAGACTTTTAGACAGATGGGGATTAAGTTGAATATGAGGGGCTTTACACCATGTCTACGCTTGACTGTGAAGGAGAGGAGGATGTTAGCAGAGTCACTACAGCTACTGCAGTCATCTGTCAGTGTCTACATACGACTGGTGCTGAACTTGGTGAAGGTCTTGTGTATGTTGGTGAGCACTTTAGAATCACAAACAGTTTTCAAGTGTGAAACTGTGTTTGTGTTGTGGCATAGTGTCAGTGTAATAAAGTCTATTTGAATGGAAGTATGATCTGTTTAATTATCACAGATTAAATATGGATGGTGTGACTCCACCTGCTCCCATAATAAAAATGAAGCCAAAAGTGGAACTGACTTCACGCTCCTTCTACTAACCAAAAAACACATGAACTCACTTTTAATGTGAATTTTAATTTTGTTTTTATACATTTTTTTTTTGACCCATGTGCCATGGATCACAATAGAGGCAACTTACTGTTTTACCAATACTGCAGTCACCCACTAGGGGGAGCTCTTTTTGTTTTGGCCTCACTTCAGGCTGTTGTGCCATTTATTGTCATCTAATATGCAAGCGAGCATTAAAAGTTTGGAGGTCTTCAGTTTTAATAGGCATGTTAGAGCCTGATTTGTAACAATGACCCCAAATGTACTAAAAAAATGTAATAAAATACGAAATGTAATAACTGTTAAAAAAGCAATTCGATGTAACACATTTTGGGTTTTACAACATTTCTCTTTTTTTTTTTAGATTGCATTTTTTTACATAACAAGGTAATCACAGGTTACTTAATGAACATTTAAACCTGACTTAGCTAGCAGTTTTCCCCTTTGTAACTTGATGCTACGCGTAGTACATACCCTAAAGCACAACTTTTTCCTTTAACGACAAACTTTGTATTTAAGATAAGAACAAAATTCCAAATAATGCTTGAATTCAAGTCATATATTTACCTGGATCCAATAACAAAATGTCCCTGGTCACCTGCTAAGATCCTGTAGGTCACCTGACCATTAGGGCCTGCATCAGAGTCAACCGCTGACAGCTGTGTAGAAAAACACAAACACACAACCAACTTCTATGTAAACACATGACATACATAATTTAAAATACATGATGTGTTTGTGACAGTGAGTACCTGTAATACAGTTTCTCCAGGCATCATATCCGTAAACAGGTTGACGTTATACGAAACATTAGCGAAAGTTGGAGTGTTGTCATTAGCATCCAGCACTGTTATTGTCACAGTAACAGGAAGGCTCTGCTGGACGCCGTCTGAAGCCAAAAGCTGAAAAGACAAACACAGATACAGAGGGAGGAATGAAAAGATTATGTAGTGTTTATTTTTGTTGTTGTTTTGACAAGAGGCAATGAAATAAAAGGCTCTTCCTTGTAGAAAAATATTACAGTCAGTGGAGCTGCCAAAAGCCACCTTTAGAGAATCCTGGAGTGGGAGGATTGTGTACTCTGTTTGTTTTTGACATCTTGATAATATCCGCTTGTTTCCTTGTTTCTTTGAGACAGAGTTGTTCCCTGCTATTCCAATATCAAACCCTGTTCTTTGGTTTATTTTGAGGTTTTTGAGGAAGCGGCTAAAGAAAACTCTTTAAACTTCTGTGCCCCTGCAAAATACAGATACAAGCAGATCTGTTTGTGCTTTATGTCAGTCAAACTCCACACCTGTTAAGGTGTCAATCCACTTGAAGAAACTGTGACTGTGAATGTCAGGGTGTCCCACTTTACAATGTACAGGATCACTTTGGGAAATGTTTTTTATTTCATTTTTGGTATCAAGAGTATGAGAGTAAATTTTGAATCAAGTATAAACGATAATAAAAGAAAAACCTTTGGGTAAAGAAAACAATTAGCAAAACTTAGAAAACTTTCAACTGTCTGTTTTTGACAAATCAAATAAGAACAATTTTTTATTTCAACACGACCAATGTTTGCATTCTATTTGTTTCTTGAATTGAAATTTCACTGCTCTGGCATTCAGCAAAAATAGGGCTGTTGTATGCGTGTTGGGACCTGTTAAAGCAGGGATGCAGCCGGATCCAGAGTGAACCCTGTGTGAGGGACATGTTGACTTGAATGGAAAGCTTTCTGATCCAGTGCTGTGACGGGGCAGAGTGGAGATGGACCTAAGGCACATCTGGTACATGGGCTGTTAACGTGCAAGCTAAAACCTGAATGCCTGCTGTCAATACGTCTTGCTGCAGGTCTTTTACGGTCACTCAAGGATTTTGACCAGCTGCTTTGACAGGAATCTGGTGGCGTTGGTTGAAAGCTTCAAGTTTCTGCCACAACCAGTCACTGTTCCTTCAACTTTAATCTTGTAAACTATGCTCCCCACTCTACTTCAAGGAACACCCAATGCCTTTAATATAATTTTGCACCCATTTCCATATTTTTGCAAGGCAATGATCTATTCTCTTATTTGTTCAGACAGTTATCCTGACGAAGCCGTTTTCCAACAGAAAGTAACGCCAATTTTCTATCTCAGCAAAACCTGATTTACAAATATGTCCTTCTATGAGCAGTTCCATTCAGGGATCTTCTAATTTTAGAACTGCAATGACTGTTAAAAGTGGCACTTTGAGTTGAAATTTGAGCTTAGACTTGCAAACATTAATTGAGTTAAGCTATTCAATGTTGCAAACTGCTGAAAGTTGGTAAATTCTGCTAATACATCTAATTTTAACTTTGAGTTTGACTGATATCCTGAACTTTATTGCATGCATGATAATAATAAATAGTGAAAAAAAACACTTTTTTTTTAGACATATTTATGTTTTTTTTTGTTTTAACAAAGACAGTAAAAGAAGCAAAATTACAAACTGGTAACAAAGAAGCGATTAAAACTCAGAGAAGTGTTAGGATTTTCAAATCTGAGAAACATGTTCCCAAAAGTTTTGACTGCCTTTTATGGTTTGATTTCTTTCTTTTTTTCCTGGTGTTTGTTACAAACTGTAGCTCTTGGAGGCTATTTTTGTTTTTAATTTTTAGCATTATTTTCTGGGCTTTGGGTCTGTATTTGATTGGAGAGCTTTGGGAGTGAGAGTGGGGGATGAATTACACCAAATATGGTTGAAACTAGGAACCAATTCTGCATCCAGTGTGAATTGAACTGTGGACTCTGTGCATGACGTGTCTGCTCTACCAAACACCCCACAGTTTTTTTCTCCATCCTTAGGCTTAACCAAGTATCCTTAACCAAGCCTAAGGATGAATTATTTGCCAGTAATTTCTTTTTTTCATGTGTGGTTATAAAAGACAGGCCCCAGCCGGATGTAGCTTGTTATCAACCAAACACACCAAAGAGAGACAGAATAATGAGTACCATCAATAAGCTCTTTGCTTTAGAGCTCATACTCGTGTATCTGAACAAGTCAACATATTTCTTGAAGCAGATGTTAGTCATCATACTTTGCTCCCTATCAATAAACAACACTTGTATTTCCTTGCTGTTTACATTTGTGCAGGGGAAAACTGAAAAATCCAGTGAAGTATCCAGGGTGCATATCAGATGCTTCTTCGCTGATACTAATCTTCTCCACAGGCTCATCTGCCAAGAAGCTGATTGACTCCTTGAAATGAAAACCATCCTCCATGTCTTGTACCTCTCTCTCCCCCACTTCTTCAGGAATTTAATTTCTTCAGCAAAGCTTTCATGATGATTACTGTACACCTCTGCCTCTAAATCAATACTCCAGACCTTCTGCTTCTTCCTTATTTAACGTCTGAAGAGATGCATGCATACAAAGGGACAGATAGGCTCACTCAATATGCTGCACTCCCCCACACACACACACTGATACACACTCACTCACACACACAGGTGGTGTGACCACGTTGAACTTGACGGATAACTGACTGCTGTATGAATGCTGCAGATCAATAGATAGATACACTGTGCTTGGCAACCAGCAGCCTCCCGGTGGCCTGGCAATAAAGAAGCTGCTGGATTTGATTGCACTGAGGTAAGAAAGAGAGATTAAGAGGAGAGGGAGAAGAGACAGAGAGAGGAACAACAAAAGAAATGAGGAAAAAAGATGGTGAAGTTGAATAAAGGGATACAACAACAAAAACAGGCACAAGAGAGGCGGGCAGAAGGGAAAACTGATGGAAAGAGGTAAACAAAGAGAGGCTGTAGGAAGAGGCTTTTTTTAAAGAAGAGACAAGTTTTGGCCTGAATGCAGAAAAATGCATGCATTGACTTCCCCACAATCACTTTCCTCTGCAGCTCCATAATTCAGTTAAAGAGGGGGTATGACATTTTCTTAGGTCCTAATAGGAAGTAACAATGCTTGACGTCCATATTTAGCATGAGCACATTTTCAAATTGCTACAAATACATATGTTGCAGAAATCTGAGGAATATGGCTGCTTGGAACAGTTAGTCCTAAAATCCAGCACAAGATCTTCATAAGACTTGCTGAACTGATGAGGTCAATCCATGGACTGTATAAAACATGGACGTAGTCTGGCCGACGTCACCCATCTGTTTCTGAAACGGAAAATGAAGCACATCGGCTATAGCGGCCATATTGGTAGTGGCAAGGGCTTCGCCCACAGCCATAGGGCACCGGCCGTCACGTGACCCTCAGCTGTGCCTCTTATTGGGGGAGCTCGCAATCTTAATATCCTCTGAACAGCAGCGTTTGAAAAAAATTCACCCCCCATACAGTGGGTGCCAGTAGTAAAATTAGCGACTCAGACAGGAGACGTTTTTTTGAACCAGGCTGTAAATAGGTTAATTTCTGCTTTGAAAACGGCTTTTTTTGGCTTGGTGTGTATGTGACTTCCGCTACTTTCGGAGCCAGCCTCAAGTGAACACCCCAGAAACAGCAGATTTTAGCACTTCAGCACTGTCTCATATTCTCAGACCGGAGGTTGCCGCATGGGTCAATCCTTAAGGATATCCAAACTGGCTGGTTAGACCTTGGAGGGATGGACTTTAAATTAAAATTCAAACACCAATGTTTACTCTGGATTTTCACTCCTATCCCACCCCACTCCCCCAGAAAAAAATCCTGTCCCATCCCACTCCTGTACTGCTCCCATTTTTTCCCCCTTCTTTTAGCTTTTTGGCAATACATTGAATTTGATTTGATTTTCTCCCTTTGTCCTTTTTTCGATTACTGTTGGCTCCTGGGAAGTGTAGTTCTTTTCACTTGAGTTAGATTGTTAGCTTATTGGAAATGAACTTCAAAACGGCAGCGCATGTTACATTTTTTATCTTCCTGATTGGTTCCTGCTTCCATCTGGTACTGTTAGCTTTTTATACTGTACCGTCCTAATCCCATGATTGATAGTAAAGCTGACTCCCATCCTGCTGGAATCCCATGGGAGTCCTGTGTCGCGTGGAGTTCCAGACCCAACAAGCATCAAGGGAAGTGCCCTCATAGAGGGAAGGGGTGAAAGAGACAGCAGCTTGCAGCAGCTATTTAGCCCGTTTCTTGTTCTACCATCCCCTCCTATGATCTCTGACTAAAGGCATAAAAATCAACTTTGAATTTTTTATTCCTTCCAACCACATTTTATTGCTAAAATCTTTAGGATAAATGTGACTGAATAAATGTTATAGGCTCACTCCAACACAAAAAGTTATGTGATCTTAATACCAGTGTAGAGATCTTAAAACCAGGTGTTAACTCAGAACTGTGTGAGTTATGTCCTTCCATCCATTGTTATCGGGAACATGAGACCTTTCTCCAGAAAGATGGACGAGCTAGCTGTGCTAACCCAGCAACAGAGGGAATACCAGAGGGCAGAGAAGCATCATGCTATTCACAGACATGGCCAATGGAGCTAACATCAGACACCAACACCACATTGGAAGAGCTTCACCGGCTGTGAGCAGACAGGATCCAGGAGACAGAGACTGAACAGACTGATCTATCTTATTACGGACCTTTTTGCACTTTCTATACACTGTCTTTTGTTTTCTTGATTGCTGCTGTGACTCCTCCTGAATTTCCTCTTGGGGATAAAGTCTATTCTATTCTATTCTATTCTATTCTATTCTATTCTATTCTATTCTATTCTATTCTAGGTCAGAGTGGGCTCAAAACAGACTTGCAGTGTTCCAACGTTGGAAATGGCTGCTTTAGTCACTTTGTATTTTGGTGCTTTGTTTAAAACTGCTCCTGCAACCTGTAATCCATTTGGATCTTAAATGGAATTGATTTCCCAGAAAGCCTCTGGAGTTTACCGTGAACGTATAGGAATCCTGTGTTTCTCTGTCCAGCGGCTGCACCAGGGTCAGATATCTTCTGATTCCAGAGGAGGACACCGAGAAAATGTTGGAGTAGCTGTCCAGGGATAGTTGGAGCTGAGGATCTCTGGTCTGTTGGAAATACAAAAAACATCAGTGATTTGTCCTGAATGAGAGTTAGTCACCATAGGAAAATAAAGAGGGAGATCAATAGTCCCAAGCAGCTTCATTATTTGTGTAGTTTTAAGTGATTTGATAAATAAATATGTATTACTGTAAAGAGCATATCTAAGACAGTTCTATTTTAAGCTAAACATGTACAATCTTCAACACCAAAGCAGAGCTGGATATTTCAGTGAAAAATATGCAACAAATGGAATGCCTGCACATGCAAAATAGCACAAAGCAAGTGCTGCAACAGGAAAACGTGAATGAAAAACTCCTCCTCCCAGATTCTCACGACATAAAAACACTTGTATGAGAGCTGTGTTTGTGTGTATGTATGAATCTGAGTGTGTGTGTGTGCACACCACACTCAGTGATAGAGAGGCAATCCTTATTCAAGTCCTCCCCTGACATTACCCACACAGTCATCTTTTGTGTGTGTGAGTGTGTGTGTATTTACCCGTGAGTGTGTGTGTGTGCTGTTTAATGTGTTATGGTAGTGTGTGAGCTCTCATTGCAGATAGGGCTGGCTCAGCAGGGTAGGATGGGGCTGATATTGTCGATGTAGCCGGAGTGTATATTGAGTCATAAATAAACAAACGCACACAAACACAATCGTATGCACACCCATAAATAAAAGTGATGGACGCCACATAAAAGCAATTAGGACTTATCATCATTGTTGGTACTTAATGCCGCAGGAAAGACAAGGTTAGCAATATTCAAAATAACGTACATCAAGTGCCAGAAGCACACACACACTCACTCACACAGAGTCAAGAGCACACAAAAATACACACATTATCCGCACTAAGCTCATTCCTTGCTGTGGGGGTCTTTTGGAAAGCAATGAACCAAAGCTTGTTTTTGTCAAAAAGCCCATGCTACATCTTAAACAAAGTAAGCTCTTGGGAATGCATGGGCGATAACAATGTTGCGGCACTGTAAATTCTTACATTATCACAGGGAAGCAATTTGAGAGGTAAATGGTTTTGCTAGTCAGGTTTAGAGTGAGAATGAGACGGGGCACTTCACACACTGCAAGCAAGGCAAGAAATTCAGGGACACAACACAACGGGAAGAGATTCCTGTGACTCAGTCCCTCATTCTTGTACAGTTTGTCTTTTTAATGCTGCTGTTTAATGCTTGTTCAGCATCAACTGTGGCTGTTTATGAATACACTTTACTTGATGATCACAATGCTGCTACCTTTTGTTTACATATTAATTTGAGTGCCTGTAATCAGTTATTCTGTTTCCTGCTTGTAATCTAACACCTGGGTAGGAATGGTCACAGAGGATTTATTTTTCAAATATATAAAAGGTGTTTCACCACCCATTAAATATTAGCTTTGCTTAAGAAAGCACTTATCATTAGCTAGCTAAAGCCTGGCAAAGCATATGGTTGCTCAATACAGCAGCTAGCTAACACTAGGAAAAAATAATAATAACAGTTAGGCTGATGTTGGCTTTATGCATTGGCTAGCAAGGCTTGTAGAAATCTGAGGTTTGTTCAGCCAAATTAGCTACAGTAAAATAAGCCAAGGTAACATTGATTTAAATATCTAGCCAGCTACAGCTACTTAACCTTTGGCAGATCATACATTTCACTTAGGTACCACCTGTAGAATACCAGCATGGCTTATGTTAGCTCTAGGGATTAGCTAGCTAAAGCTTTTACAGGAAGCTCCTGCTATAACAGTCTAGGTAAGGCTCATGTTTGCTTTATCCAGTAGCTAGCTAACAAAGCTATTACAATAGTATGGCTTATTTAGCATAATTAGTTAGCTAAAGATAAAAGATATCCAAAATAAATTACCTTAACTAGCTTGCCAGCTACAGCTGCCTAACCTTTCTCAGGGCTAATATTTGCTAAATGTAGTTGCGTCCAACAACCTATGAAATATTAGCCTGGCACATATTAGCCCCAAAGGCTGGCCAAAAAAATCAAAGTTACCTTATGGTTACTTTTAAACTGGGTGGTTAATAAAGCTGTCAAAAATCCAAAGCTTTTTTTCCCACTTCTTGCTAGCTAGCTAGTTACAGCTAATAAGATCTTAGCAGTGTTTAGCAAAAAGTAAAACAGGATTTGATAAAGAGTTGGTTAACTGCTAACAACCCAAGTGACAGAAAGTCATTACACTCAGGGGAGCAGAACACTCTGATACCTACAGGTGTCTCACCAGCTGTCAGCTACAAAGGAAATAGATAAAGCATAAAAAGTGGGTCTTCAGAGACACCTGCCTATAGTGTAATACAGACTTTTACATTTGCATGAGTGAAATAAAATAGAAGACTTGATTTTTATAACAGTGTAGTTGTCAGAACATCTTTGTGAGGTAACAGCTCTGCATGTTTCCTCCTCACCTCCTCCACGTCGTTGTCCAGTGCTACAATTGCCAGAGGTGCAGACACGTCTGCATTGGTCGCTATGGTGGTGCCCACTGGTGATGCTTCACTGATGTAGCCATGGTAACTAGTCTCCAGGAAGTAGGGTGCCTGGTTGTTTTCATCCAGGACTTCGATTTGGAGGTTGGCGAAGGCTGGCAAGGGGTGACCATTGTCCTGCTCTGCCTGTGAAACGACAGCGAGGAGGGGGGAGAGGCAGAGAAAGAGAATTATTGTTCATTTTGGCTGGCTGCTGTACTCCAGCTATTACTCCTGCCACTGAAGTGCTTTTTAATGATAATGCTTCAGATAATATGAGCCTGGATGGCAGACTATAGGGAGCCAACAAATGCTGAACTACTGATTCATCCTAGTTCTACATTTTGGGTTAAATTTAAACAACAGTAGCTTTTTTATATTTTGCTAAGTTAAAACTATATGAAATTTCTTTTTCTTTTTTGGTAGTCAGCCACTTTTTGAAGCAGTTATTTTCAGAAACAAGTGAGAATACTGCTGCTTTTTTCGTTTCCCAGGAAATCAAAATTTCATAGAAAGGAAATTGTACATTTGCTTCAAAATCCCAACTAAAGGACCATCAGCTGTGTGGGGGATGGTGATTTTGACATAACCTGCTGATCCTTGATTCAATTTGCATGTATTTGTGTGTGTGTTTTCTCTTCCCAGGTTACGGAAGAAATTATCCTCTGTTTTTCTGCTGACGTGATGATCCTCTTTTTGAAATCCCACCTGCAGCTACATCCTGTTTTCTAAAAACAGATCTCTGACACATTCCAGAATGAATCAGAGTATGCAGATCAGTAATGCTTTCGATGAAGTAATGGATGGTGGAATGACAGTGCAGATAGGTTAGGTCTACTATCACACATTAGGTTTGGTCTAATACCACTGATTGAGAACTTAAATACATATGAAAGCCAAGTATCCCCTGAGAGGGAGGTTGTCATGCTATCTTTTGGTAGGAGCTTGTAGCTGTTTGTTTTAGCCTGTATTTGTTTGCTTCCAAGTTTTATGCAGCACACTGGCTCCATTAAAGGTAAGCTGCTGAATTAGCTAGAAGATTTTACTTCCAGAGTACCTGTGGATGTAAAGTCAACTATCCAGTTTCAACCATCACTGTGCTCCCAGCATGCAGGCCTGCCTGTCGTACCTACAGTCTCTATAAGTGGTGTGGGAGGTCAAGCCTTCAGTTATAAGGCTCCAGTCCTCCCATCCTTATATATCTTTCACCAGTCAGGATCCAGGAGGCAGATGACCTTTCTGCCTTTAGGAGCAGGCTTTAAATTTTCCTCATTGATAAAGCTAACAGTTAGACCTGGTTTTAGTCTGGACCAGCTCCTAGTTATGCTGCTATAGGTTTAGACTACTGAGCTGAACTGACACAATGAGCTCCTGTTTCCCTCTCTGATAGCATTCTTAATTTCCCATTTTTAGTTTGCCGTAGATCTCTCTGTGAGCTCCCTTGTGATGTAGGTTCTTCAGGACTGTTGATGTTGACGGCCTGCTGATGTGGACCTGCCAGACCTCAGCTGCAACAGCTGCAGTCTCACCCCCACCATCACTGTTATGGCATTCACTTTCAAGCTCTTTCATCACTTTCTTTCTATCTTTCTATTACTTTTATCTGTCTTTCCTATTACAACACAGCCAAGGCAGATATCTGCCCAACATAAGTCTGGTTCTGCTCAAGGTCTCTGCCTGTCAAAGGGAGTTTTCCTTTCCACTATAACTTGCTGAATTCTGCAAAGTGCTGTACTCATGGAGGGTAGAGATGACACAAGACCTCTTCTCTTGTCTTGATGTTGGGTCTTTAGCCTCATTTCCACCAGGCAGTCCAGTTTAGATCAGTACGGTTTGGTACGGGTTGGATCAGTTAAGTCTGGTCCTGTTTGTGTTTCCACAGCCAACTGTGCCCCCTTGTGGCAGGCGGCGTGCAAGCTGGATGCCGATAGCTGCATCAATTGGATAATAGCATGATGCCATAGCAACATGTCTTCTTTGTGACTGGCATGTGGCTCTTTGTTACAATGAACAATCAAGTTTTGTTTCAGAGAAGCCTGTGTGCCACCGGGAGAAATGCAGCTGCTATCACACAGTAAGTGAGGATTCTTTTGACCAATCAACAGTCTGCAGTGTTGTAGCTCCACATTCTGGGATCAGATCAGTTTAGTCTGGTACCCCTATGGCAGGGTCCCAAAAAGTGTGACGGCTTGTCTCGTTTTTTTTTTTGATCTGTCCCATGATTAGTTAGCGGAAATGCCGCAAGATGTGTACCAATAGGAACCGAACTGAACTGCTTGGTGGAAACAGGGTTTTTGTTACTAATACAGTGAACTTAAGCAGGTCTAGACCATGTGTTGACTCCATTGGTTTGGTTTCAGTTGTCTTTTTCTCAGAAGGAAACTAGAGATAATAAATCTATTTTAAGTATGGCTTCAAATTTCTGGGAATTTTCAAAGTCAGAAACTTTCCACTGGAATTTATGGGAGTAAACTGGAAATTTATAACAAGGAACTTAAATACAACAAGGGTAAGAGTATTGTGGCATAATTTCTGCCCAACTACTTCATTTAATGCAAGTTTACTTAAATATCTATGCCATTCCATGACTACTACTACCACCACTACTACCACTACTACAAGAATATTTCCAAATTACCCAAACTTAACTTTTAATGAGATTTTCTGGAGTTTTTCCACCCCTTTGCAACTCTGATCTTAAGTGCACTTACACTTCCTTACACTTGATGACATTATTTAATTTAATATTGTAATTATTATTATTTTTCTCTACTACTTAAGCTCTATTTTTTCTACTTTTTGTAATATTCAGTGTTTCTTTTAGGGTCTTTCTATTCACAACAATTCTACTGAGAGAGTGCCGTTGAAACCGGAGTCAAATTCCTTGTATTCTTGAAAATACTTGGCGAATAAAGGTGATTCTGATTCAGATTCTGATTATTGTGGGGGGGGGGTTTTGTATCAAGATTGCTTCATACACCATCACTCCCCCTCCCTCTGTGCTCCTCCAGACAAACTGTCTGTGAATACCAGCTGTGAATGTTTCTATTGTTAACTCATAACTGCAAATTTGGCATCATACTGTATGACACCTTTCAGATTTTTATATTTAACACCTTAAAGAGGGAAAACCAACATCAAGTTAACAGCAGACCTGAAACTGATGCAAGCTTCTTGGTGCAATCCCATTAGCAGCCTAATTGAGACAAAAACACCTTCACAGACTGTGACACTGTCTTAATGCTTTCTAATTACTGGCATTTAACATGCGCAGGGTGGACAAGCTTTAATTGATCTAAAGTGGGAAGCATCTTAAAAATGGGTAGAGTAGTAAGGTAGCGTGGAACATTTAATCCTAGTTTGGGTTTACAGATTTAACTACCTGATGGATATTTGAGTGTTAAAGACATTCAAAGACCAAACTGCAGAGTTGCTCTTTAAATAAAATGCTGACTGATTCATTTTAAACTTCCTGTGTGGCTGCTCTTGCAGCATCTCTCACCTTGATAACCAGATCAAATCTGCGGTGCTGTTCTCTATCAATGGGCTTCAGTAGCAGGAGCTCGGCTGTGGTTCTGTTGAGGATGAAATATTCTGCATAGGATTCTGGTTTGCCTGTGAGAGAGAAAGACGGGGAATGAGGCAAATAAGGCGAAAGAAGGCAGTAAGGAGAAAGCAGCAGAATACACAAACTTTATAAAACTCTGTGTTTTGGAGAAAGGATTGGTAATTGGTTTAAGAATCGATGTATGTTTGTCTGCTGGGAGTCTGCAGGGTGAATAAAGGAGACTGGGAGGGGGAGGAGGTAGAGGCATGGCTAATGGTCCAGGTTTTCTCATCTCTGCTCTCCACAGGTGGGGGAGAAAACACGCACAGAAACACACAAACATACATACACACGGTGCTTTGGAATGCTGCATTGCTCAGCTGGGAAATCAAGTCCAGCAGTGGAGGTACATAAGTACAAAGCAGCATGATTCTCCCTACATGTGCCCCTTTAATGTTTGTGTGAGAGTTTGTCTCTTTAATACTTTTTGGGAAAATATTCCCAAAGTTAGATCTGCAATGGTGTGTCCCAGAAAGTTTAGACTTGATTTTCAATAAGAAACCAAATATTTAACAGACTTTTTAGTGGTTTGGGGACTACTTTCTAAATTATCTGAACATTTCTATAAGATTGTTTTATCTTAGTTATATGGAAGCCTCAAGTAAACATACATTTCTATTTAATTTACTCAATTTTCTCATGACAGTGAGTGATTTTATGGTGCTTTGTTAGGGATTTCAACTTACTTATCTCATTGTGTTTGACTTATTTAGAGCTCTAATCGTAGCAAAACTATTTGTAACTGTGTAAAATGATCTCAAATACATACAAAGGCCTTAAGTTTACAACTGTACACTGTGAAGGAAGAAAGAGACATGCTGGACAGGGGCCACAGTTTTGAAACAAACCAAGGCAGCCAACACGGGGATCAAGGCCTCATGTACAGACCTGATCAAAATCTTAAAGGTCCCATATTGTGCAAAAATCACTTGAAGTCTTGTAGTGAAATTTGTGGGTCTGTGGCTTTCCTCCTTTTTGGGATTTGCTGATGTCAGCGATTCCCTTTTTTGACCAATCAGCAGCAAGTCTAACCTGATTGGTCCACCAGAGCAGATACCCCCAAACCTCCTCCCTGCCAACTCCACTCCCTGCTGCTGGAGAGAAATCTGGAGAATGCCAAAGTTGAAGAGCCATCACTGCTCTGTTTTTGGCTGTAAACAGCCACATAGTTCCATCATGCACAATCTTCCCATCTCAGAAGCAGACAAGACTAAGTGGCTAGAGTTCATTTATCAAGGAAACGTGCCAGCTACACTCAGTAAAACTGTGCATGTGTGTGCTAGTCACTTCACAGCCAACTGCTTTTAATGTTACGGTAAATGATCTTCGCTGTTTTCTAAACATCGTGCACTCCGAGCTCAGTAGTCATGGTTACATGGCGCCGCTCTGAGTGACGCGGAAGAGTGGGGCGTATCAGTGGTGGCTCATTAACATATGAATGTCACACCCACTAAATCAGAGCGTTCTGAACAGAGGGGCTATGAGAGCCTGGAAACAATGCTGCTGTGCTTGATTTATTGGCTTTTTGGACCAAAACATGTTACTACCATTTCATGAAGACATCAATGATCCATATTAAACTACAGAAAAGGAGCATAATATGGGACCTTTAAGACCAGTTGACAAATTGCTAGAGTTTACCTTTTGCACATTTGGATCTTAATATGGTTTTAAGTAGAGCTACAATATGCAAAAGCAAGAAGGGGGAGTGTGAAAAAAAGCACTTTGAAAAAGTAGTTAATTGAAAACAACAAGTAAACAAAAATAGGCTGTTCATCAGCCGATCAAAAGAACACAGGCTATCAAAGCAAAAATCTGCTTACAATTTTCATTTCTGTCAGGTATTAAGTCGGTCATGCCGTCCTGATGGCTGAAGCTAAGAAGCTGTCTCTTCTTGAACGTGGTTGGATCATTCAGCTTCATAAGGAAGGTCTCTCACAGTGTGCCATTGCTGCTGAGGTTGGACGCAGTAAGACAGTCATTCTACATTTTTTGAAAGATCCTGAGCATTATGGGACAAAAAAGTCAAATGGTAGACCCCAAAAAACTACACCTTCCCTGAGCCAGAGGATCCAATTGGCTGTCCGTCAAGATACAAGGCGGTCCTCGACCCAAATTAAGACTCTTACTGGAGCCAACTGCAGCAATAACCATCAGATTTCCATTTTCAACTGGTCTTCAGATTTTGTTTAGGTCTGTACATCGGATGAACAAGGCATCGAGAGCAAGAGTTGAATACCTCAGAATTACAAGAAAAACAAGTCTAGACCACAATAAAATATTTAAAAGTTTTTTGTCATGTGCGTTAAAAAGAAAATAGAGTGTATGGATGCATGTCCATTTCTATACTTCTATACATTAAATATCATTCATTTTCAAGCATTGAATCTTTATTGTTTTATAGTTGTTGGAATAGATTGCAGCTGAATATTACTTTCTTGCTTTATTCCCAACTGTTCCATCTATTTTTGTTGTTTTCACCATTCAGTATCAAGGTTTTTAAAAAAAAAAATAAAGAATACCAACTGACAAGCAATACATTAAACACATTTCATTTAAAAATCTCTCAAAAAAACCCTCACAACCTCAACCCATCCAATGTTCCCAGAGGCTCATATTTCACTGGCAAACACAACTACAGCACAAGGAGGTTTACAGAAGTCAAACAGAAGAAATCCACTTAAAAGGTGCTTATTTTGTTTTCCTTGAGAGGAAATACAGAGCTTGATAAAAGCTTTTCTCCATCCAAACTGATCATTTATTCATTTCAACTTCAAGCATGTTTACTGTGTTTTTGTATTAAACTGGGAATGTGTTGAATTCAAAGTGGGGTTTTTTTTGGCATTACAGGTTTCACAACAACAAACTCTACAAGTGCTGTAGACACACTTTTTCCCCATCTCAAAATCTTTGCAGGCTATATTTCATCACCTTTGTGACACTTTTCCTCATAATCCTCCAACTCAGATGGATTAGTTTCTACAGCAGGATTGTGGGAAATGTAATCATCAGGCCAAGTCATGTCAATACATTTTTACTGACTATGCAGATCTTTGTGAGTTAACGTTTTTGTGACTTTGCATTTTACAATTTGAAGCAAGTAATCAAGATGTGCTGAAGTGTTACTGTGATCAATCATTTTCAACTTCAGGTATTTACGATGCACTGAGAGGGCTGACAATTTCATCTCTGCCAGATCGGAAACATCTCCTCCTTTGAAACCTGGCTGATTTCAATGCAGTATACTCTTAACGTGGGCAAAGTTTCAGGTTAATTATTAAATAGTAAGATTTGTACTGTAAGATTTTTTGCACTGCGCTGTGCGTTCACAGTGTACTCAGTGCACTTAATGTATGTCTGCTGGACTTCTCTGATTTGAGAAACAGCACTAGTCTCCTGGATATCACCATTTGTTTTTAAAGTGTAGTAGCGCTGGAGGACACATTGGAAATGCTGAACCCAACCTACATACGGCCCAAATACATCTGATTGTGTCTCCGCTCCAGCTCCATGTTGACTGTCAGCTCACACAAGCTGCGTGTTCAGTCCAGCATCTCACAGGATTGCCACACAGCTGGAGGCAGGAGACTGGGGAGTTCCTGCACTTCCCTCTCCACTGAGATGTGCACCCATCTCGACTGCAGAAGCAGCATTTAGCTCCATTCATTTAGACGAGTAAGCATTTTTTAAACACTAAATTCAACCTGTTAGAAGCATCAAAATGTATGTTTTTTTTTCTGTGGACAGCTGTCAGAAACAATACTACACACAATAGAGGCAACTTCTGTCAAGTTTCAACCGTGACAGCGCAACCGGTGTTTCGGCATTAATAGCAACCATGCTAACTGGTGACTTTGAGTCACCAGTTAATGGGGTCACACTTAACACTGATACACCAGCAACTTCTGCGTGTGTGTAATTAAATGTGTATTCTCTATCCTACCTTAGTTTACCAGGTTTGACTAAAACAAGCAACAATAACTGCTGATACTCAAAATACAGATTTGACTTTGCTTATTTAATGAAAAAGTTGGTTTGGAGCTGAGGTTCTGACCAAACATGGACTCAATATGGACAGTAAATAATGAGTGAACCTATAAATTATGATTAACAGAAACAGATTTTATGACCAAAGTAAAATTAGGGAATATTATGAAACAATGCTTACATCCTGGTCTGTCACAGTCTGATAAGTGTCCACGGATAATGCAGTCATGAGCATCGAGCGAGAGTTGTGTTTCCTCTTTGGGTACACGCTAGGTTTCTCTGCTAAAATGTCTGTCCATCTAATATCTGTCCACTTGCTGATCTCTTCTGTCCACTCACTACTATTTCACAAACCTGGGAGCATTTTGCTGTAAATATACCCCGCAATGCTTCTGCACCCAAGTTGTGCGCGCATCCGCCGTTGTTGATAAACAAATAATCCCTCTATAGATAGTTTCCATCGCTGACTTCCTGTTACGCCCTGCCTTGTTAAAGTCACGCCTGCTACCTGCCAGAGCCACTAGCAGACTAACTAAGATCAATGAACGTTTTTTGAACCAGGCTGTAAAAGTTTACTTTTTCATTTAAACCAGCTTCTTTGAATTAGAGGTAAGATCGGGCCTTAAAAATCCAGCCCGACCCAACCTCGGCCCGCGGTATTAAAGCCCGACCTGTCCCGAGCCCGATCAATTAACTTGATTTGCAGGCCCGAGTCCGAAAATAACCCAAAATATTATATTGCAAGTTTTCTTAATGTTAAAACAATTAACATATTTTTTATGCTCATTATAAATGCATTTACACTGTGAGATAATGCTGGAAAAGTTTGTTAAAGATATTTCTGTGTGTGATATTGTGTTCACATGGACGCGCCTCTCTGACAAGGAGAGGAACAGCAGCAGTAGCAGGATTCTGGGCTTCATTAGATCACAAAGAAAGGTATCTGAGATACACGGGGTAAAGCCTCCAGAGTGCAGCAGGTTCAATATAGTCTTTGTTACGAAAGGAGGAAACAAACAGACTTTAAAAATCTTCCGCTGGAGACTGCGCGCATGGATGAATCCATTCATACATGTTTCTGGACCAGCTGCTGTTTGCAGAAGTCAGACCTGCTGAGGTAGGTGGTCCAGGGCGGTCATCTCGGTGTAAAGTGCGTATTGTGCGGGTTTTCAGTCTTGGGTCTTGTCCTCTTGAACATCTGGCATTGAGCACTGCGTAAAGCGTGCGCGTGTCCCGACTCAATACATAATATATAAATATATAATTATTTAAAAAAAATAGTGAGAGAGAAGGCCAGCCTGACCCGACCCGACCCGACCCCAAGTTAATTATTGACATTTTTGGCCTGACCCGACCCGAATTTCGGGCTCGGGCTCGGGCTTAAGATCTTACCTTTACTTTGAATTGGTACATGTCATATCTGGTGTTTCTGTGCACAGCGCCTTTTAGTTGACTTTTGTAGAGGTGCACTTTTCAAACCTTTATAATATTTTTAGACCAAAGTTTGATGCTTGCATAATTCCAAAGAGCATTCCAAAGAACGTAACTCCTCTAAAGCTCCTTGGCTTCCTTTTTTGTCTTAATTTTTGTGTCCCCTGTAGACAAACAAACAATACCTGCTGATACTTCTTAAGTATAAGCCCTGTTTTTACCAAGATATCTCCTCCTGCTGTCTTTTGACTGTCTAAAATATCACTCATCAAGAGGCTCTTAAGCATGCTGTCAATCATCTGCTTAGACACCTATCCCTTTTTTTTAGTACTTTCAGACATTTGGAGTCACACTAGAGAAACTGTCAGTCTTCTTCAATATGGTCTTTGTTTGCTTTCAAAGCTGATAAAGAGGAATTTAATTTCAGTCTGTTTCATAACCAGTTTAAACTCTACATACAGCTTTAAGGAAGACCTACCAATCAGGATGGAGTACAGTATCCCCGGCCGGTCGGATGGAGGTTGGATGTTTCTGTCCTGGTCCACAGCTTGGATAGGTGGAGTCACATTGACAGGATTCACTTTATTCTGGGCAGACAGAACAGAGAGGGGTAAGAAAGAAAAGGAATACACCAACTTCACAAGACGACATGAATTTCACTTAGTATGCTTAAATTTGAGGAGTGAAAAACAGAGACAGGGAGAATAAAATCAATTTAGAAAACAACTTTCAATTTGTAACCAGAAGTACCAGCTTCAAACTGTGTCACAAGACATCAATTTTACATATTTTTTTAATTAAGCTTGCTTTACAAGGATAATTGGCAACAAAACAGCTTAGAGGAAAAGGCTTTAAACAAAAGCTTAAAATACATGGAGGGATATTAAAAAATAATTGCTTGTTTCCCTCATTTAGTTATTCAAAAGCATTAGAAAGCTTTTCTTCTGCTTTTTATTCATGGAGGAACAAGCGTGAAGCATTCCAGCAATCAAGGTAGAGTCAAATGAGGGCAAGCTGCTGAGTATAGAAAAAAGAAACTGTTGGTTAACTTAAAATCATGTTTCAAATATAGGTGGTGATACATAAAGTTTAAAGGATCTAATAATAAAACTATAACAGAAAGAGTGAATTTCTATTCAAATTACCTGACAGTCAAAGTTAAGGTCTGTCTAAAACAAACACAGAGAGGACTCCCTGTTTAGATCTATATCTGCACTGTATGCAGGCTATAATGTTGAGTTATATTAGAGTAATTTGCTGAGGTGTCCGGAATACCAGGATCCCCAATGGAGGAGCCATTACAAGCCTATAGGATAACATCTCCAATCACTAAACTTGTAAAATGTCAAGAACAGCGTGTCCACAATACTGCACTGTATTCCCAGTGGATCAGCAAACCCTGCCAGACTCACATACACACAACGAACACAGCAGTACACCCACACACCTGCTATTATACAATGCTTAAACTCAGCACCTGTCAAGCAGCACTTAAAATCTACTAGCCATCATAGAGCGATATCTCCTCGTGCCTGTCACAGAGAGAGCAGAGGAGGGGGCACAGGCAGAGGGGAGGTTATTGCACGTAATGAGGTGTAGTAAAAGATGGTGCTAATATATTGGAGTTGCCAGGAGCAGAGGGAAGACAAAGATGTTGATGCAACAAAAGAAGAGGCAGAGAAAGGCAGCCAGGTCACGCAGAACTCTGTATGCTTCTGTGATTGCTGTTATTAACAATGACAACGTGAGACTAAAGGAAAAAATAAGCTATACATGCATTGAAACAATTTGAAAGTCTTGGTTTGAGGTTTTTATGGCTCTGTGTACATCCAGGGCCATGACTTTGACGGACACTATTTAACCATGCATGGCTTTTTTTAGAGTGTGAGACAAGTTTCCCTGACATTTATCTGTAACAGTGAAACAGTGACTCAAAATGCAGGTGTACCAAAGTACCTAAACTCTTTAAAAGTAGTATAGGAGGTGTGGCCTTCAGCGGTCAGACCTCACTCCTCCGTAATCGTCTACCAGTAAGGGTCTGGGAGGTTAACATGTTCTTTTCTATTGAATGAAGGCAAAAACTGTTTGAAAAAGCTTACAATTAGAGCTGGTTCAGGCTTGAACCACGTCTTGATCTGGCAGACTTTAGCTGCTACAATTATTGATATCAATCTAATATTTTTGTTGTTGTTGCTGTTGTTGTTTGTTTGTTTGTTTGTTTCACTGTTACAGTCCTCGTTCAAATAAGAGAACAGCTGATCTCTGACTCTTAATCATAAATTGGTGTATTATAAAAAATAGGTGAGTAAATGATTCGTTAGTTGCTTGGTTGTATGCTATTTATGTGTAGGTGGGTGTGTGGGTGGGTGGGTTGGTCAGCAGGTAAGGATTGATGGGTGGGTTGGTCAGTTGGTAGGGATTGATGGGTTGGTTGGTTAGTTAGTGAGGATTGATGGGTGGGTTGGTTAGTTGATGGACACAGCTGAGTGGGATGGTGGGAATGTATGGACGGTGGGTGGATGGGTTGGATTGATGTTTGGCTAGTGGGTATGGATGGATGGATGGTGAGTGAGTGGGTGGTTGGCTGGTAAGTTAAGTTGGGGATTGATAGATAGCATAAAACACTAAATGTGAAAATATTAGTCATTTTATAAAAAAAATACTGCCAGCATTTTAATATAGCACAGCACACTTAGTTGAGTACTAGCTTAAGCATTTAAGTAGCAGTTTATTTTCATCGTTGAACCAGCAGCTTGGATGGAAAATGTAATTAAGGTAAACACAACAAGCTCTCAGTGGAGAAAACCATCTCATCATGCCCTCTAACCAGTATTCTCCATTGGTAAGTAATGTAGCCTGCCACAGTGTGTCCTCCAGTGCCCAAGTTAAATGGAAACAGATGGGATGTAAGAGACAGTACATCACTTGGGTTATCAAATGGACCTGACATTCTCCAGAGTTTTAAGTTCAGCCCACAACACATCTGAGAGAATAAACACTTAGCTCTGGCATTCTAGAGCAATCTCTCTCCATGTGAGCGCCCACCACCTATCGAGTCCTCTTATAGAGCCTCTTAATGGTACCACATCCAACAGATCCAGGCTCTGTTTGTTCCAGCTCTACTTAGTGTCTACAGCAGTACTACCCACCCTACCACATAGCCCCTAAATGTCCCCTAAAACCCCAAAAGCCATCAGAGAGAAGTGTCAAAAGTGACACTGGGGACCCAGAAAGTAGCAAGAGAAGAAACTGCTCACCAAAAATTAGAATACTGCTAATAATTCATCTATACGATCAGACAACCCCCCAGCCAAACCTGATACGTTGTGTTTGCTAGAGTAAGAACAACATAATGCCACTAACCTTTGATCACTCAGATCTTTATACAGTAACTTTTAAGTCCAAATTAATGTGTGGGACAAATTTGATATTTTCGCTAGGGGTTGCTGAGATATTCAATTATAGAAAAAATGACGAAAACATGGAGATAACAGTTCATCTTTTCTTAAATCATCTTTTATAATAATTACCTTAGACATCATATATTTGTTACTATGTGTACTGAGTTTTTGTTTTGTTTTGTTTTGTTTTGTTTTTATTTCCTAATAAAGAACCAGGTTTAAGGATATTCCCCCATGGTTTGCATAGATTCTGGCTTCTCATTGTAATAACAGATGGAAAACAAAATACTTTAACCTGAGCTGGCTCAGAAGCTCACTTTAAATATAGATGGATGTTTCACGTACGGTTCTCTTGGGTCTAAGAAAACACCTTGACAAAGTTGGTCAAAACTGGATAGAAGTTATTCTCCTGCATTTAACTCAGCTTCAATGAATTCACTTTAATCTTGTCCTCAAAAAAAAAAGGCTTATCTAAACCTTGAATGACCCAATCCTTCACGCCATCAAAAGTCTACCCAGCTCCTTCAAGAAAACACTTCAAAATTCAAAAGAAATAACACAGAACAGTCTCCTTTGCACTTGTACCTGTTGAGATGCTCAACCTTTCTTTACTAATGTGTGTTGGCTGCTCTCAGAAAGCACTAGAGGCATAGCAATTTTCCTTGAGTATAGTCTGCCTTTCAAACCTGGCTTTTGACTGTATGGTGTGATGTACAATACACAGCACTCACCTCTTCTCAGATAAGCTCTCATGTTGTACAGAGAGTTCAAACTAAAGCTTCTACTTGTAGATCTGTAAACATTAACAGCACTATAACAATGGTTTTTACACTATATCCCGAGTGGATGGCAGAAAGGTCAGGTTGGACACATGTCTTTTCAAGTATCTTTAAAACCCTATCATAGTTTCATTGAGCTCAAGTTCATAGATTCAGATGAAAAGCTACAAACTTGCTACTAAAGTCACCGTTAAGCAGCCTGATTTAGTTTGATTAATGGGGGTTGTGTACTTTAATGTCCATTTTGTGTTTTATGTTAATTTATGTCAATCATTTCTTTTGTGTGAAATATTGGTGCAATGTCGTACAGTCTTTTTCATTCTCATGACATAACCATTGCTGATGCATAACTGATTCAGACCTTATGCTTATTACTCTGTGTATTCTAGCAAACGTTTGCACTGCTTTCATAAAAAAATAACAGGCTGTCTATTCTCTGGAGTTTCTGTGACTGTATTGGTCTGAACTGTCAAATCTGTTAACATGAACAGCTACACAAAGAGAGAAAAAAAAAAAAAAAAAAAAAACAGTCAAGAGCTCTAATGCTGCCAACACTACTCATGGAGGAAGCACCAGGATTTTTTGGTTTTCTATAATTAACATGGTTGGGCTGATGTAAGGAAGATCTAGGTTTTTGGACAAAGTAATTAAGAAAGTAAGTAAGTAAGCAAGCAAGCAAGTAGGGGAAGTACGTAAGCAAGCAAGTAAGGAAGTTAGGAAGTACTGAGTAAGTAAGCAAGCAAGCAAGTAAGTAAGCAAGGAATCAAGGAAGTAAGGAAGTAAGGAAGTAAATAAGTAAGCAAGTAAGGAAGTTAGCAAGCAGGTAAGTAAGCAAGTAAGTAAGTAAGTAAGTAATTAAGTCAGCCAGTCAGTCAGTCAGCTAGCCAGTCAGTCAGTTACTCAGTCAGTCAGTTAGTTACCCATAGACAGCTTGATGAACATTTGCCACTTTTCCAGTCTGGGTCACGGGCTACAACTTAGAACAGGGGTAAAAAAAAAATGAAAATAAAATCTAGAGGAACATTTTATCTTCCAAGATCTTTGAAGTCCATGAATGACACCACAGCCTATCTATCAAACAAAAGTTGGTCAAGATCAAGCATTCTAATTGGACAAGAGGCATTCTGAACTGATAAGGAGGACGACATCGCTTGGACTAAACATGCAAACCCCTTTGTTGGACAGTTCTGGATATCATTTATAAACTTTACAACAGATTTCTTTGTTTGGATCAGTCAACAGGTTACTCAAAGCGTTAAGCATTCACATATATGTATGTATTAGTAAGTTGCTGGTCTTAACAACTCAAGAGCGGGTAATTGTGCTCATGGCAAATGAAGTCTTTATATCAGAAAACACAAACAATTTCACCCAAAGGTGTCACTGCACTCAAACTCACAGGGCCTTTAAAAGTCAGACTCCCTAGGCATGCTACACTGCGTATCAGCTTAAAACATCTCAGGTTCTCATGGCGAAGGTGATCAAGGGAATCACACTCATGCTAATATGTGATACTACATCACTGCCTTAAAATTCTTTCATTTTAAAATAGTAAAGTTCAGTAAAAAGTTAGAATTAAGTTTGATCAAAACCATCCAGACAAAACTGAGCTCACTTTGACAAAGGCCCAATGTGTGGACCACAGTGCAGAGAAAACAGCCCTAACAGGAACTTTAAAAGCCTCTTTTCTCACCGGCTCCCAAGACCTACTGTCAAAAAACATGCAAGTGGGCAGAATCAGCCAAGCAAACAGTGCAGAATCAGCAGGAACAGTATCAGCAACAGGTAGACAAGCAGACGTGAGTGACTCAGACTTAACGGCAACCAGGCAATACCACCTGGCAAATGTGGGTACGGGGAAGGTGCGCTGCTTTGTATACAGGGAATTAATGAGCAAATGAGCAGCAGCTGTGCAGGCAGGTGGCTGATCCCGAGAGCAGAGAAGGGGGGAAGGGAAGTCCCAGAGGGCAACTAGTGGTCAGGTGAGGCTTTATGTCAACTGCTGAGCCCTACAGGAGCGCGTGTGCTCCAGGAGAAGCAGACCTCCCCTCTTACATATAAAAACATCACAGATGGCCGATCCCACTATGCAGTGCACTGCAGTGCTGCAAAGTTGCACTCTGTGTAGTCACAAAATCAAGTTATGGCATTTATTCCTGGGGTCTGTGATACTTTTTTCATCTTTTTTTCATCTTATCCAATCGAGTTCCAGTGTGATGTAATAAAAACTAAATGATTGGGTTGTTGACTGTACTGTTCAATAATCTGTTTTCCCCTCACAGTCATACATTTCTGGGTTGCAGAGGCAGCAACGTTTTTGAAGTGGTTGTGTGAACGTGGCCTGACAGCCAACTCCTCGGCACAAATGACCAGCATCCTTGCGTGTATGTGTGTGTGTGTGTGTGTGTGTGTGTGTGTGTGTGTGTGTGTGTGTGTGTGTGTGTGTGTGTATTTGGGGGAGAGAAAGGCACAGACAGTGTTGGCTGTGAGGCTCGGAGGTTGTCATGTCTTATCAGTCTGATTAGGACTCAAACTATTACAGTGCCTTGACTCTCCTCTGTGCTCATTCCTCTCCTCACTTCACCACCTCATCTTTCTTTCAAAACCTGGCATTAGCAGGTTTTTTTGTACACCAGTCTAACTGTCCGTCTTCTTGCCCTCTGGCTGCCTCTTTTCCTTCCAATGACAGTTTGATGGGTACAAATGTGAGCCCTGAGAGTGAACTAAAGTCACTGTATTGGGGTTCCATTTGAGCAGAATGTTTTAGAGGACTCATGCTGGATTAATCATTCAAAGAGAGCCTCGAGAGACAGCTGCTTTGATAAAATAAGAGGTGAATCGAGGCAAACCCAAAGGAAAGATTCTGTTGTTGACATCAGCAGAACTTCACTGGGTGACCATGGATGTTCTCTTAAGATAGAAAGCAGTTTAAAGGGACTGTGAGGCCCACCCCTTCAAAGTGGATTACAGCCACACCTTTGGTTTAGAATCACATGCACACACACATCATTTTGATATGACTCTGTCCATTCTGTTTTTGCTAGTCCAGCTCCAGTGACCATCATTACTACAAAATAGATTCAAGGAATCTTTTTCAGCACAAGAAAACATATCTCACTTTTTTGACTAGGGATGGGTACCATCCACATTTGAAAAATCGTACAAATACCTGGTACCTGGCAAACAGTATCGATACTGAGTAGCAATTTTCGGTACTTTGGTGTGTTTATGTGGTAATGAATATCAATTTGTTTGGTAATGAATTCCCCCAAATTTTCAGTTTTACATATTTATTGTAAAATTTTGCAGTGGACAGTATGGCTCCGCTATTCACCATTGTACGGTTTTGAAGCCAAAATTCCCCCGTCACAGGCACAGCCATTGTAGCAGTTGTGCAGCCAGAGTCTGTGCAGAAGAGACTGTGAGGGATTCTGGGAGAATCTGAGTAGAGTCAGGTGACAAAAATAATAACTTTTTTTTTCTTTCCAGAGTCTAATCTCTTCTTGACTCTACCTCCTGACATATTTTACAATCCCTGAAAAAAATACACAAGAACGGCAGCTGTAAATTATCATTAAACGTGACGTGAAACTTTGTTTTTAACCTCTTACTAATGAGAACAAAACTTTTCAGACAAAAAAGAGAACTTGAATACAAGGCAGCTAAATTATATCTTCAAATCACCACAACAGTAAGATGTGAGAAACATTTCTATGAGGTGTTTTAATTTTTTAAAGCTTGACCACAGCCCATCTGGAATGACTGGAGAGCTGGATTCTTTGACCTATACTGCAGCCAGCTACCAGGGGGAGCGATTTGTGTGGCAACCTCACTTCGAGCCAAGCAAGATGACGTCCATTTTTTCTTACAGTCTATGGTTGGTACTTATAAAAGCACCTAATTTGGTGCCCATCCTACTTACGACTTAACTTCATCAGCCCGCGTGGTGTTGTCATAGAGACTTTGACGTGCTATAGATGCCATAAATTGGTCCTGTCCAACCAGATCCAGAAGCTGAGACCTCGCATTTAGAAATTACCTATTTTGGCACTGATTATCTCATTTTAAGTTTTAGAGTTCAATCAGGGATATATCTAGAAGGGACACTTATTCAATATTGCTTAGAAACTCCTCACAGTCCCTTTGGTTTCAGTTTCTTATCACAAACAATCCAGCTGGAAACACACCAGTACATAGATAAGTTGAATTTTCTATCCATCTGTCTTGGTTTTGCCTATTGGTCTATTCCAACAGCAAAATATAAAAGAACAGGTTCTGTAGTCATCTTAAACATACAAGGATCTGCACAAGTGAAAATTTTTTAATCAATAAACCTGAGTCATAGGAGAATAACTTAACTTTCCTTAACTATCCAATACAAAATCAGACACAACTACAAAAAAATATGAGCTAACTCTCAAGAGGTAAGACGCATCTGCTTGAACTTGAACCATGACACCTTGGTATTTGTGGCTTGCAGTGTTGTGCCAGGCAGTGTAATGTATTTGTAATCTTAAGCTGATTAGGTATGAACTAGATGACATCACAGATACCATGGTTTCTATTTTTTAAACTTTGTAAAACTCCTTTCAAAGCCTCTGAGGATAAAAACAACTTTTACATCATCTTCCAAAAAGATTTGTGTGAACAACCTCTCCTCTTATCGTTTTGCTTTTATGAAAGCATCTACCAAAGTAAAGCTGGGAAGCAAAGGTGCACCAGATTCAACTAACACATGCTATGGTAGCATGGCTAATTAATCCTTGCCACAATAAGCCAGTATGTGCAATAGACTCGCTCAGCAAATGCCAAAGATACATGGGTTGTAGCAGTAGGTTGTATCATTAATCTTGAGTACACCTGAGCTTTTCCTGCTGCGACATGTGAAAATGTCTGCTGTGAAAAATAAGTCATCAGGTCTCGAAACATCTGCTTGTTCCAACTCCTGTAGGAAAACATGTATCACAGTCTGAAACTTCTGTCTTTGTCTGACTCACACTTTTTTTTTACCTTTACTGCTGTGATGTTGCAGAGTCACAGAAACTGAGTTCTGGAGTCAGCAACACGTGTGCTGAGAGCAAATTGAGAAGTGAGAGACAAGTATTCTTAACACACCTACGAATAGTTAAAACCCCTCTGGTGTTTTCCCAACATCCCTTTTCAGTGCGTCTGCAGTTTTACATCTCTTCCTCTTCCACCCCTTCCATCGTAAACTCTGTCCTTGTCTGCACACACTCGCTCCTTCCCAAAACCTAGAGGTGTAAAGTTGATTTACTCGCACAGTTCCTCGTTGTGTCTCACTTGGCTTGGAGAATAAGTGTGCATGTGTAAGTCTGATAAGTGTGAGTGTGTGTGAGTGAGAGCTGATAAGACAGGGAGACAAAGACAGTGAGGCTTGGAGGAAGGGAAAGAGTTCACTCAGTGTGTACAGAGTGAAGTGTGCATGTGACAGAGATGTCAGGATAAACAAAGAGGAAAGACACCGTGTCCAGTTAGGCATGGCTGCTCTGCCGGACTGACATTGTTATGTATGTGAGTGACTGTGGGTGGATGGATGGAGTGGGTGTAGAAGCATGAGCGCATATCTAGCTTGTCATGATCAAGGGTGTGTGTATTAGTGCGCGTGTATGTGTCTGTGTGTGGTAAGGGATGAATGCTCTGCTGACTTGTCAGAGTTGAGGGTTTTGCCTGCAGCAACTTTGTCTCATTTACAAAGTGGTATTGTAAGTCTCTCTGGATAACAGCATCAGCTAAATGCTCGGGATACAAATGCAAAATGATAGATACAGCTGTGTAAGCAGAAAATACATACCACAGAGCTGCAGACTCACTTTTTTACAGCACAAGGTCATGTACAGGAGATTTACTGAATCATCTACCTGAATATCACATTTTCTTTTTGTCTCAGCAGAATTTCAGGATCTTCTTCTTTTGGTCACAAATGATCACTAAAAGTTCTGATGCAGCAATTAAAGTCATATTATCATACACTACAGAGCCCCTGAGGAGGAAATAAACACCTGAAAAACAAAACAAAATCCAGCACAACATTAAGTTCAGGATGGTCTATTTTTCTGCAAGCTGACAAAATATCTTGATGTAAGCTTTTCTCAGTTTAATCAGTGTATATGAGGATTTAATGAATCTAGAAGAACCCCCTCCCAACCCACTACCACTACCAACCCAGCACCTCAATTCGGAAAGTGTTAGATGTATTGTCACTGGTGTCTGCTCTGCTCTGTACCCAGCGGTCTTTGCTGCTGCTCTCCCTGCCTCAGCTGCACATGTATGCATATGAAAGAGAGTAGAGGTGTGCTCTCCCAGCCCCAAGCTTTGGCATTCCATATGGGCATGTGGACAGGCAGGGTGCTCCCAGAACAGCTAAGCCCGTAAAACCCTAAACTGTACAAAAATCTTAAGAGGTGTAAAGTTATTTTTTAAAAACTATTTACATGCTATCTCTGGTAACCTTGCAGTTGCAAAAATCCGATTATCCCCATTTTTCTGATTCTAGTGTTTTAGAAAAACCTCATTTCAGCATCTGTGTGAAATGTTTTGTTTTAACTGTTAAAAAACCTCTTGAGTCTGATTGGCCAGCCTTCTTGAGGCCTGTTAGGACCAGATCTATGGCATGGCCATGGTGTTAGAGGCTGGCACCTGTCACTTTTAATGAACCAGTTAGGAGACCCTTATACCATGACTTCATGAGAGAGAAAGTCTTGTGAAGGTCTTGAGCTTTTTTTTTTTTTTTTTAACAAATCTTTGTACAGCAGCTTACAGGCAGATTTAGAGATTTCTGCAACATATGAATACAAAGTAGTTTAAAAATCTGCACATATATGGTATGGTATAGTATATGGATGCATTTTTAAAATGTGAGAAGGCAAAGCAACCCCTCTTTAAGGCTTCAAGTCCTGCAGGTCAACCCTGATCTTGGAACATTAGCCCCATTTCCACCAAGCAGTTCAGTTTGGTTAGTCTCGGCTTTTCCACTGACTAAACCCAGGACAGATCCCCAAATAACCAAGACGAGCCTTCCCACTTTATGAGACCCTACTGTTGGGGAGCCAGTCTAAACCAATCTGATCCTGGAAGGTAGAGCTACAACACTGCAGTCTGTTGATTGGTTGAAAGAATCGTCCCTTACTAGTCAACAGTGGCTGTATTTCTCCTCGTGGCACACAAACTTCTCTTAAAAAAAGCTTGATTGTTTTTTGTAACAGAGAGCCAATCATAAAGAAGACAAATTGCTGGATGTCTTCCATATTTTCTCTGTTTACAGTATCCCATTTTTCTTCTTCATAGGATTTATTAGCAAGGTAAACTGTCGCTGCTATGGCTGTTATTTAATTGATGCAGCTATTTGCATCTGGCTTATACGCCGCCTACCACGAGAGGGCACGGTTGGCTGTCGAAACGCAAACAGGACCAAGCTTAACCAAGCCAACCCGTACCAAACCGTACTGATCTGAACCGGACTGCTTAGTGGAAAAAACTTTATATACTTAACAGCCTGATCCTGAAAAACCTGTGCAAATGAGAGGAAATGCAAAAGCAAAAGATTAAAAGGCAAACTTGCACTGCAGAATAAAAAGCATTGTGTTGGTGCTGTTTGCCTTTACTTAAACGAGATATTGTGCATTAATTTTGAGCACGACTGATCACTTTGCATTTAAAGAAACCTCACCACGAAAAAAAATAGTCAATTACAAATAACCACAGCCTCTTGAAAGTTGGTAGTGACTGCACCACAGCATTTATAAAGGATATCACAATAAAAACTTCTTGTGGTCATGGATTAAGGGTCAAATGCTATGCAATATTGTGAGTATAGCGTCGCTAGTCACACAGCCTCACTGAGTATTGTCTTTTTTGTGGTTACGTTAGAACATGTACTTTTCTAAACCTTGACTTCACTGTAAATGAGGGAAACCTTGGTGATGTTCTAAGCTTAAAAGGCTTAAATTTCTCAACATTGTTTTTAAAAATCTAAAATAATTCTGCTTAATTTCTGTTTTTTTAAAGACTCTTGCCTTTGATCTTATACCTTCACTGCCAGTTTGCAACACAAATGCAAGTTTAAATTGCCAATTAGAGGAGAAAATCTTTCGTAACTGTGATTTTCACAACAAAAAGCAACAAACTGATGCATGCAACCAATGTAGTGTATTTTATGTATGTATTGCACATTCATTTATCAATATGCATGTTACTCAAATCAGGTACCTAGTTCCATATGTTTAGTGGGTCCACACTCACCGGTTCAGTCAGCTCCAGTACATTGGCTTTGTACGTGATTGGACTACAATCGCGAGTGTTTCCCACGAGCGTACATGGTAGGAACATAGGACCCAAGTCATCTCCGTCCAGCACATCCACAGTCAGAGTAGTGGTAGCTGTGCGCCGCTCACTCGGGTTGGGGGCTCGGTCCTGGATACATAAATAAGAGATTATATTTAACTTTTGGATGATACTGCACTTTATTTAGACATTTGCATAACTTCATTTTCATGTCCTAAATCGAAAGTGACCACAACATAGTCGTGCTGAATATTTCTCAGAAAATCACATCAGAAAGCAGCAGGGAACTCTCGATGCCTTCAAAGGCTGGTGTCTACTTCACTAACCATCTCCGAGTCTATTTATACTTCATCAAGAGCAGATAAACAGCACAATTTGTTCAGCATCAGCCTCTCATCATAGCACATGACTGTTTTCATGGTTCAAGCAGAAAACGTGTCGTTCAAAGTCCTGAAGGTGGATGATTATTGTGTGTGTTCATTATCATATTTGTGCGAAAGATAAAAAATCTATCGACCTGTTTAGATTTTATAATGAAGTGGAAAAGCTGGTAATAAAAGACCTCAGGCATGTCCTTCAGCTGATGCACCAAATTCTAGTTTGACACTTAAACTAAAGCTGTGTTTTCACTTCTACTCTGTTAGAGCCCAATAACAGCTTTAAATCAGTGCTCCTGTGTCTTTTTTATCTTCTGTTGCAGTTGCCATTAAATTAAACACTAAGAATGATAGATTTTGACAGAATTCACACAATACACCTCACTTGGTAGGGCTGTTCCTCATATCGACCAACATAACTGCTGTATTTTCTTTTTTATTTCAGGTCAATAAAAATACATAAACTGTATCTTTTTAAGTTCTGCTGACTGAATAACCACATTGCAGAAATGTTCAGAAACCTTCTGCATTGAATAACAAATGCAGCCATCACACGTCCACCTTTTATGGGAGAAAAAAAAAACCTCCGGGATATTATCCTCTATTTCAACCTGGAGCAAAGTGTAAGAGATACAAGCATTTGTTTGCTTCTTGTAGTAAGGAATAGATCTAGAATTGTTCTTCTTGCTACAAGCTTGGCCAAACAGTTGCAATTAACCTTATCAAACCCTAACTGAGCATTTCCTTATCTGTTTTGCACAAATGAATTGAAAGCGGCTATATCTCTGCTGTACGTGATGCTTTGCTATTTGCGTGTGGGTTATAGGTGAAGAAGTAATCTGAGGTCTCAGCTATGGACTCATCTCTTATAAATAGACTGTCTCACTTAATTATCTATAGTTTTGCGAGTTGGTGTTCGTAACAAGAGGTTGATGTGGAGTGCATACATTGAAATTAAATGAAGATCTAAGTTCAAAGTGGCAGCCAACAAAGTTACTGAAAAGTGTGTGTTGTATTTTCAGTCTGCTCTTAAACTGTGCACCACAAGTTTAAGGCCTTGAATTGTGTCTGTGAATTACCTGACTTTGTGAATAGTTAAAGTCTATGGCTGTACTTTCATTTCCTACACAAATTATATAAGAAAATCAATTTTGTTACCGTAAATGTCTGTATTTAGGACACAGCTAGGTTAGTGTAGCATAACTTTTATTTTTATTCAAACAAAATGTTTATGTTGTGCCTAAAATAAGTTTAATGTAAAGGTAATGGTGTACAGCTTCTGCTTCTTTCACATAGAACTTCCCCTGCTTTTTTACATTTTTGTCTTCAAGCTAAGCTAAGCTAACTTGCTACAGGTTTTGGTTACTTTACTGAAGGTAAAGTATGAGTGTAACATTCTCATTGTGCTCTCAGCTATTTTGCAGATAAGCTCATGTATTAAAACAAGGTTGGGTATTCTTGCAATCAGTCTTGATATAATCAGAAACAAATATTGGTGAATTTCTGACTGCATTACTGTGCTGTGATAAGAAATGATGAAGTTTATGGGCTTATTTGATAAATACTGTGTTTTACTCAAATAATCTTAAGGAAGGTGAAGCTTATTTGAAAAGACTTTTTTTTCTGGTTCTTCACAATCTAAGCAAATTCACAGCCACTCAAAACGCTCTCAGTATTGTATTCAGATGAACAGTGAATACATCAGGCTTTCAAGCAGTCAAAAACACATTAATCTTTCAGTGTACTGTTGACTTTTAATAATGCTTTTAGAGTTAATGGACCTTGACATGCATAAATATTTACTAGACTATTTAACTAACAGTTATTGTTTCCACGTTTTCTTGTAACAAACCCTTTTATGGTGCAATTTGCAGCTTGAGACAATTTTTCTGTCACACTTCAGTTTAGATCATTCTGAGATTGTTTTGGATGTAGAGTGGGGTTAAGCTAAATTGTAAAGCACTTTCATGAATAAAACATGTATAGTGAAGTTAAATAAAACCAGGAAACTATTGCATTAACAAAAACATTAGTGATAATTAAGGAAGCACTTATTGCTCTCTAATGCCTAACACAAATGAGCAGCAGTGGCCCATGGTTTTGTAACATTAATGCAACTGTGAAAAATAAATACAGAATAATGCAACACTCCAGGCTGCAGACTCCACTCCCACTCACATGGGAGGTTATTTATCTTTTCCTCAGACTTTCTTTATAACTGGTCCCACATGAAAACCTTACCTGTCAGGTTTCATCTTTTTATATCAGTATCATATATAGGGTTATGTCACACTGGTCCGTGGGGGGAAGAGCAGGCAGACAAACACAGATTTGAAAAATGAAATACACTTACATTTGCCTGAATGATGACCAGGTACCGTGTTATTTCCTCATAGTTCAGTCTTTCTCTGAGAACTACTGAGCCAAAGAGTGTCAGGGGGATGTCAAAGGTTCTGTTTGTTGTCTGAAACACACACACACGCAAACAAACACACACAAATAAAAGACAGTTTGACAGTTAATAGAAAGTATGGAAATTGTAGTGGTGGGCGGACAATGAAGGTTACTGCAGTTTGAGAATGTGAGTGGAAACGACTGCAATCTATAATAAGTCTGCCAAAAATATGAATGAAGTATTTTTCTGAGTAACGAAAAAAACTGTAAGTTCTTATGAATTATTTTAGGCTGTCATGTTTTATTGAAACAAATTCAGAAGTTGGTCAGTTGCTTTACAAAACAACATACATGATGTTGTGAAAAAAAAAAACTTGAATTATTGAATGCTAAATATATTAGGGATAGTGTGCAGAATTTTTTTTTCCTTTTTTCGAGAAAAATATGAGCATTGTTTTTTTGACTATAAGTTCATTTCAAATTCTCTTCTTTAGAATGTATGAATGAAAAGAATATATTAATTCACAAAGGCCATTTTTATGGCTACTTCATTCAGCAGCATTGTATGTAAAATCAAGCTAGCATGAACTATCAGAATCCAAAAGTTGTTTCCGATAAACCACATAAAACAAAATACACAGGCGTCTTTAGACAACACTTAGCTTGTTACATTTGTTAATGATAACTAGCTAGCTACAGTAGCTAAGGTGGCACCTGTGATGGCAAGATTGTATAGTTGCTCACTGTTAGCATGCACTGTTTGACTTTAGCAGCTATGGAGAACTTATTGCTGTCTTTTTAAGTACATTTGTTGTTGATATTTACTTTGAGCTAAACAAGAGAGGGAGAAAAAAAACCCCAACAACTATACAAATACAAATAGCTAAAATCATTACACTCAAAGGTCATGATTGAATTCTATTGGCACTGTTTTCTCAAGATCACAACCTTTTTTTCTGGCTCCTAAGAAAGCAAAAAAAAAATTCTCAAGAGTTTGGGATAATTTATCTTGTTGTTTCAAGAAAATGAAGCTGGATTTCCTGAAATAACTTTCTGGTGATCTTCAAATTAAATCAGTTCATCATCACCTTACTGATACTGTTAGCCAGAACACGGTGTGCCTAAGTTCCTTTCTACTGCTGTCCACAAGACTGAGGTCAGTGGAGATTGTTTATTTTGTGCTCTTCATAAAGTAACAAAAATAAAACAATCAAACTGTGACTTTGTTATTTTCAGATCCACAGAACAATTGATATTGACTTGTTATCTCAGCTTTTGTCACTTTTCTTTGTTTGGATTTGATCAAAAAAGTGGTTGTAAAGCTCAAAACCTTGCTAAACTATCTAGTTAGCTAGCTAGCATTTGTAGCTTCTTAAGGTGTAAAAAATATATGACCAACATTGTTTCTGTGTAAAATTCACTTACAGCAGAATCTTCATAAGATACAGCATTACATTATTTTTCCAATGCATTTGAAAGATACTCACTGGTTCAGTCTGTGGGGATTTTGAGTCTCTACATTGCACACCTGAGGTTAGGGCTAAAGTTGTGATGGCTGACTAAAGTCAAATAATGGAATACTGTATACTTAAAGACATAATCATCATTTCTAAACAATTATATCTGTAAAAAACGCTGGACAGCAAGCTAATTGCTAAAAGTATAACACCCACAAGCTCTTCTTTCATCAGCCAATGAAGCAGTGGTGATGTATCAGGCCCAAATCCTGCAGTGCTCTGTGTTTTGCACTAATAGTAAGTCCTTCCTTGAGCTTAACCTGGACTCTTAATTACCAATGCAGATTTTTTGCTCAAAGCAAACTTATTTTGTGAATTTACACCCTGGTTAGCAGACAGATGGACAACCTACCGGGTCTTTTGGGTTATACTGGATGGTGTACTCGATCTGTCCATTGGGCCCGTCATCAATGTCCTTAGCCCCGTTGTTCCCCCAGAAGCCAGAGAAAATGGTGGTTCCTACTGGCGTCAGCTGAAACACAACAGACACAGAGTATTTCAGTATCTTTGTCCACGGGCTCACACCACATCATGTCAGGCACTTTGCAGCTTTTACACTCAGCACTGCTGACATCAAACAGCATCCATCCTGTATTGTTTTGTCACCCTAAGAGTGTCATGCATAACATCTTCTGACTGCATGAGGCAGAGATGAAGGAAGGAGACACTGAAAAACTCTTCACATGAGCTTGGCCATAAGGGATCTTGATACCCCATCGTCTTGACAAAACAAACATAAAATGACTCCTAGTTTTGTGTTTATTGTGCTCAAATGGGGCTTGAGAAGAAGGATCAGCTTGCAGCTGTTTGTGGATTTCATTTGGTTTGAAAATAAAAACACAGGCAGCATGGCTTATGTAACTTATTGTCCGTGTGTGTCCTTCTCTGCTGCGAATATTTGCTACACCTCATTGCTCTTATGGAATAGAAATTTTGGATTAAAGCCGGGCATTTGCAGAAAGAAAAACAGGTAGCCTGTGGTACAGAGGGAGTTGTCTTAACTAATAAAACAAAAAGAAAGTTACATTTATTTAGGCCAGTAAGATATATGAAGTAAGATGGGGAAAAAGAGAGGAGCCAACAACTGTCATGAAATAATGAGTCAATGCCAAGATAGATTATAAAAATGACCAAAAAGATAAAGGTGTAAGTCACGGGCTATTAGGTGCACCCTTTTCAGACTCTTAAATTAACCCAATTAATCAACTAACTACCAACCTTCCACCCCATCTGCCACAGTGTGATCATTCATGTTCAGTGGGGTTTACTTATACTCAATGTGAAACCACCTGATATGGTTTTGCTGGAGTTGTAGGTGGGATCTTATGACACAATTTCAACTTATAGCTAACACTGTGCTAGTCACAGCTGCAGAGCGTTTTGTAGTGGAGAAACCCAGTGTTTGTAAATTTTTTGGTATTAACCAATTTTTATGTAGTCCAAGAAATGCCACTTGTCCATGAAAATAAAGTTATACTATCAAGTTCTTTATATTCTTTCGTACAGTTGTCGCACGTTAGGTAGTTGATAGCTTATCACTTCATATAACAAGAACAGCTTAAACCATACTAAGGATTCAGTCACACTGGCAATCCGTTCCGTGCTCAAGCAAGCGTCAACCCTAAAGTCCAGTTAGGTTGGCCAGTGTGACTGCAACCATGCCGTGCTTGAGTACGGCACGCTTTGGATAGGTGGGCTTCAGCGCTGAACACTTCATGCACTAGCACACGGACAGCATGTATGATCCATGAAGTATGATCGCCTCTCGAGTCAATTGTGTCGGACAAAAGCGTCTCAACATGAAGCAAAAAGTCACTAAAGTTGTAGTAGTGTTCTCTGTGTCTTAAAGTCTTTGCAGACTGGATCCTTTTTTTTCAGATGCGTTTCTTGGATCTGTAATCCGAAAAAAAAAAAAAAAAACGTCATGCACAGACACCTTGCACACTGTCATCGATGCGTTTATTTTGTATAAATTCCAAAAATTTACAGTAAGAGATCAAGCAGCGATCAAGCAATTGATCGTGAGCAGCGGCTATCAGGATGTTTGAGGTATGCATACGCACAGGCACAGGAACATAGACACATGCACAAGTTTTCATTCATCATCTTAACATTGCCCAAATGTGAAGAGAAATTATGTCAGAAAATGGGAAAATTGTGAGCCTATATCATCTCTGACCAGTCAAACTACTCTGGAAACGAGCTAGGTGGATGCGAAAAAATGCAAAATTCAAACTTTTCTGAAAATAAATAATGACAGACAAAAGTTTCGGAGCTAGTGTGCAAACATGATTGACCTAACATGGTATCAAATTTATTTTTTAACGTGCGTAAGTTTTGGACGGAAAAAAAGACACAGTGTGCAAAGGCATTTAATGTGCTAACTTGTTTGATTTTGAAAGTCAATGGGTCTTTTTTGAGTGGTTTCTGTGTACAGTCCCACTTTTTGTAAATTGACACATCAGCTCTAGTATCTGGTAAATTTAGGAGGCTTGAGTATCTAATACCACCTGCAGAAGCAGGAATGAAGCTGGACCACAATGGAGCAGATCCAGTTTGAGTTGATGCACTAGTTGAACAGAAACCCATCTGATCCTGTGAGAGAGCAAGGCCAGCCTAGTGATGCACCTGATGTATTTTGGCCTCTACGACATGAAACATTTACAAGCTCAAGCGAAAAAGTTTTTATTTATTTATTTATTTTTTAACTAGACGTAAACATGATCCTCCTATGTCATCATGAAGCGACTGTTTACAAGAAGCACATCACAGTCTCACCAGAGCCAGCACAATAAAGAAGGCTGAGAACATTGATAGACTTTAGTTACATTTTCTCTTATGTTAAGTTGTTTTGGTCCGACACCCCTCTAACACCCTGACTATAATTTATAATGATTGTCAGGAGGAGCGATCGCAGCAATCATACATCATGGATTTAACAGTATTGATCACTTTCTATCATAAAAAGGACACGCTAAAGGCTCAGAATCAAGGATTTCTATTCAGACTCTAAAGAGAACTTGAGACCCAAAGCTGAACTCTTGCCACAGCGATAGCTTTGCCAGCCGTAAATAACCATGCAGCGGAACTGTGATTGTGTCAAAACAGAGTTTTAATCTTCAGACGGCACCAGAAACATTTGAGAATTGGTTTCATTTAGCTGCTGCAACAATGATTTGTTGCATAATTTGCTCTCTCTGCTTCCCACTGTTTGAACAGTGGTCCTCAGAACTTGTCTGGCTGTCACTTTGCCGCTTTTGGGAACAGCTTTAATGAAACAAACTCCGGGCTCAGAAAACGGTGCCAGCTCATGAAATCAGCCACGAGGATCACCTTGTACCCAAAAACTCACTGTGGAGTCATAAATTGTGTCCTAGACGCTCTAATGAATAACTTTCTCTGTTTGCCTCACTGTCTTGCACTCAATAACTGCTGATGATAGACAAATAAAAGGTGGTTCAGGGTAGGCAAAGCCAGCATCAGAGAATATTAAATTCCCTGCAGAAGGTGGAAGGAGCTCTAGAGGTGAGAGAAGTGAGTTCAGCTACACTCAAATGACCCACATTACAATTAATTCATTTATTTTCAAAAAATACTGCCACTACATTACCTTGCCCTGGCACGAGGGAGCATATTTTAGTGTTTTTTACGATGCGTCTCCTAAATTGTGAGGTTGTCGTTGAGGGGAATGGAGTGTTTTATTTTATCAGGAGTAATGAGAGACCTGAGAGCTCTAAGAGGTGGCGGCGAAGGGAGAGACAACCAGAAATATACAGCGAGTGGCAGAGGAAAGGTGGCCAGGTTGAGAAAAGGTGACATAATGAAGAGCTGGGAGTGGTGAGAGTGGGGACGGAGAGGAGAAGAGGAAGGAGGGGGAGTAGCTGCAGAAACAGAGACCAACAGAGAGGGAAAGGGAAAGGTTGAGAAGACAGATTGAGTTGGACAGGCAGTGGAA
Organism: Halichoeres trimaculatus; assembly: GCF_033239565.1. Taxonomy (NCBI): domain Eukaryota; kingdom Metazoa; phylum Chordata; class Actinopteri; order Labriformes; family Labridae; genus Halichoeres; species Halichoeres trimaculatus. Next base: position 8,466,694 of record NW_027437201.1, read on the forward strand.
GACTGCATAATGAGATATTCTACTGGGTCCGCCTGGGTCTGTGCTGGCAGCAGGCTACATGTATCCTTGTCCAGTTTCAGTTTGAACCTCCTCTAGTAAAATTCTGCTCTCCTCCCAAGACTCTGGAGGACACACTAACTGTGGGATTGGCGTCTCAAAGCCTACAAATAACAGATTTAGATGCTTTCCTTGGCTGACTTAAAACTCTGCTTTTTCCCTGCCCTTCAGCTGTAGCCTGACAGCAAAATGGTATACACATTACTGTCGAGTAGTTTATTTAAAACACATTTCAGCATGCATCTGTGCCAGGCTACATTTCCTGTGGACACCACGCTGCCTCTAACTCTGCAAGTGCTGGCACAAAACATGAACCCCAGAGCAGCATTTGAAATCTCTGTACTGCAACTGATCTATTGTATTTTTACTGGACTGTAGCTCTCTCATCTCTCTGGTCACTGGTCTCAGACCCCTGAGTCCTGTACCTGTCATTATGATAGGCAGCAGCATGGCAGGATAAGTGTAATAAGTGACCCTTGATTTAGGTGGGAGACCCTTGAGTATTTCCAAAAAAGGAAAACCTCTGTCTGCATGCGTTTTTACCTCACTGACAGCGACGTAGTATCTCGGCTGTTGGAAATGTGGCGCGTTGTCATTACGGTCTCGAACAACAATGCGAACTTCGTGTAAAATCACCGTTCCAACCAGCTCGTTGGTGCACTGGACCTGAACCACAATAGACTGGATATATGATGGAGGCTGCAAAAAAAAAGAGGAGAGCACAGGGATTACTGCCTGGTTAAAAGCTACAATTATGTGCTAGTGATAAATAATTAACAAGCAAATAAAACAAAATACATCAAAATGTGGCACAGAAGACTGCCGGCCTCTTTTCATGCTGCTCTTGTGTGCCAGATAAAACTTTAAAATCATCCGCTGGCTTGTTATACAAAGCCAACAGCAGAAGGCTGCTTGTTTTTAATGGAGCTAAATCTGTCTGAATTTTTCACCACAGTGATAGGTTGGAGCTGTGAAAATTTGCTTGTGGAATTTTCATTCATCTGTGGTCAAGTGTAAAAGAAGTAACGATGCTCTTAATATGAAAAGTCAAAGGACCCATATGATGCTAATTTATCGCTAATCACTACATTTCAGCAGGGATTTGAATTCAATTGAGAAAAAATCATACAGTTGTCATCTGTGGAGAATCTGTCGCTTAGTTTCTAACTTTGTTATCCATATGATCCATCTCTGAGTCGATGAGAATGTTATGATAAGGCCCTCCCCCAAAAATCCCTCTTTCTCACTAAACAAGTGCAACAACCAGACACTACCTCATGCTAGTTTGCACATATTACATCCATAGTTTGCAAAGCTTAAAATTCTATTTGCGCTTTCAACTGACCCCAGTTGCCCTTTTTTGTTATTATTACTGTTTCCATTTTATTTTTCTTGGCTATTTTTTATATTTTATTGTTGGCATTTATTGTGAACACCAAAGACAGAATTTCATTGTACAAGAAAACATGTTTCTCTACTGTGCACATGACAAACATTTTGAATGTTAAATTTAATCTTAAATCAGTGCAAAGTGACCACCTCAATTGTTGTCCAAGGGGCCGTTGACGCGACAAAAATTTTAGGACAAAATGCAAAAGTATTCTTGCAATTCAGCCTCTCGTTGACATGGAAATAGCGTTTCAGCCGACCTAAAACAGAAACTTTTAAAAACAGCCTGCAGAGGGGAAATTTTTTTTGAAATGCCGCAGCCACCGTTGCTGTGTGATAGCAAGCTGGATTTTCTATTGGAAACAGTGACGTCACGTCCAGCTTTGCGCATTACACTTTCATTGTGATAACTTAAAATGCCATGCGTGAACAGCAGACAACAACCGTAATAATGGCACGCTACTGTGTTCTACAGTTCTACAGTTTCATTTAGCAGACGCTTTTGTCCAAAGCACTGACAACACAAGCAAGATTTTAGTACGTGTACTTGTGCTGCTGAATCTGCTAGACTGCCTTCCAATAAAATGTGCATCTGTTGCATTACTTCTGCAATCAGTGAAGAACAAACAGCAACCTCCGGTGTAAGAATATGAGACAATGCAAAGTGCTAAAACTGCTGTTTCCCGAGTGTTCCCTTGAGGCTGGCTCCAGAGGTATTGGAAGTCACAAACACAACAAGCCAAAAAAAGCTGTTTTCAAAGCAGAAATTAACCTATTTGCAGCCTGGTTCAAAGAACCAAATCACTAATTTTACTATTTGCACACTGTATGGGGGAAGGTGATTTTTTTTCTAACCCAGAAGTTTAGTGAAAGTTCAGATAGTGAGCTCACTCCATCAGAGGTTCAGCTCAGCTCACGTGACTGATGTGCAATCTATGGCCGTACTCGAAGCTCCCGTCACTTCCAATATGGCCACAATAGCTGATTTGCTTCAAAAGTCGAGTGATGTTGGGAGACCACGTCCATTGGTTATACAGTCTATGGTAAAAAGGCATCCAACATATACGCCAGATGATCAGCCCACCTTGACTTCTGCAGAGGTCTCCCAAAAGACTCTACTGTTATATCGCCAACTACAGGTCTGGTATGCATGCTACAGCATTTTCAGTACCTCAGCATTTCTGTGTACACTCCGATTTTTTTCACTTCTTTCATTTTGTGAAACGTTTTTGTGTTAACAGCCCTTAAGACAACAGCAGCTAGCCTCAAGCAGGATGTTCAAGATTTTCAGTGACTAGCACTTCTGCATTAGCTTCATGTCTTATGCGAGAGGTTGACACTTGATGCAAACATAGAAATACGTCAAAAACAAACATGATGAGAACTCCAAGAGAACCAATCAGTTAATCCTACAGATCCTACAGAGTTTAACCAGTACTTCTTCATTGTGTCTCTGGTGATGCGTGAATGATATTACTGCTTTTTAGCATCCCATATAAACTTTTTAGCCTTCATTTTTAGGCTCCCCAGCTTGTCCTGTTCTCAGCTCTATCCTCTGTCCTGTTGTCTGTTTAAATGCATGAAAAGCCCCCATTATAACTTGAGAAAAAAAGGACAGGTTGTATTCATTGGGCAACCGAATTGTTCGGCTAACCTTTGACTTCTTTAATCTGCAACTGGAAGTAGTTTTTTACCTCACATCATCACAAGACAGTTCAAATTTTCTCGAAGAAGCTATATTTTCCCAATGTAGTCTTTTCTAACCTCACATTCTCAGGGTTGCTCAGCTGGGGTTAGAAAAATTATTTCTAGGAAAAGATAAACTAATTTCTCCTTACGCTGGAGCTTTAAGATTACATTGTTAATGTGTCAGATATTAAGAAACCAACTCATCAATCCTAATTAGTCCCCATATGATGATATAAACTTCCCTGTTGGATGACTTACATCTCTATCCAGAACCCGGCCCGTGCTGTTGAGGTACAGAGCTTGTTTGGAAGGATCCAGTATCACCCAGTAATCATGGTTATCCCTCAGAGACAGAGAAATGGTGCGATCCGGACCCTCAGCCACGCCATTTATCTGCATGTTCTCCACCAACAAAGTTCCTGGAAAGACAAGAATCACCAAACAGTTAGAGAGAGAGACACAGAGTCCACAGCTCTCAAGAACCTGGCTCAAATGGCTCCTGCAGAGGGTCAAACCTGGATCGAACTGTATTATGGCAAGAACAGGAAACAGAGACAGTGCAACGGTGTGCTTGATGAATTGCTATCTTGAAATTATATTTAGGCTGCAGCCAAGGTCAAAGGTAATGAAATGAAGGAGTGAGCAAACAAAATTGAGAGAGTAAGAAGCCAGAGGAAGTCGTGGAAATTAAATTAAGGCCGACTAGAAAAGGATTTTATTTTTTGTTTGCCCCTCTTGAAACCAATACTTGGAATACTTCAGGCCAAGTGGAGCACAAAACAAAATCAACTTTCACTGAAAGAGAAGGACGCGGCCTTCTGGGACAAAGAATAAAAGTTGTAATGATGTCGGGTTTTTCATCTGCATGATTTCTCACCTGAAACAGGATGAAAAAAAAGAAAAGAAAAAGTAAACATTATAATATGCCAGATGGCAGGGCTGGAATAGAACTTGATTCATTTAACTCTCAGTCAACCGTGGGCGGTGAATTGATTTGGGAATGAGAGGAATATCGAAAGACAGAGAAACAGAGAGAGTCAGAGAAGAGTAAACATTGAGAGAACCGGTGATGTGAATGAAAACTGTCAGGTGTATATTTATTTTTAAAGACTGTAACTTTCAATCAAAACCCAAATATAAAGCAAGGAAGAGGGAAAGGTTAGCATTGCAGGAAAAAAGAGAGGAGATAAACAGATAAACATCTTTGTTCAATAGAAGATCTTTGACCTTGATAATGATTGACAGTATGAGTGGAAAAAAAAAACTCCTTTGAGGTTTCAAATCATTTGCATTATTTTCTCATACTAAAACTCTCACTTATGCAGGTCAGGAGTCAGATACCATGAGAGAATTTTATAAACAAACATAACATTATACATTTTACATAAGACTGGGATTACCTGTGTAGGTTTACTCTTAAGTTGAGTGGTAAGTGTAACAACAGGAGAGATGCACTAAACGCATAAGAACTGAGAGAAGAAACAAAAGAAAAGCAGGAAATGCAGCCGCTTGACTCTGAACAGCTCTGAATCAGAGGAGACCCATTATCCAGCCCAACACACTGCATTATTTATCAATCCAAAAATCCATTGTGTGTGTGAGCACAGACCTATCCTTTTGCACATTAATAGATGATGCAAGACATAATTCAGTATGTGCTAATGCGCAAAACAACAACAACAAAATAATTCAAAAAGGCCCAGAATTACAGGCAATGTTATGACTTGAGCATTGGCAAAAGGTAACGAGGACAATTTAACACTTAATTAGTTGCTAATTATGTGTCAACACAATAATAGAGAAGTATTTATTTAGTTTCTCTACAGAAAGGGCACAATGGACAAATGAATAAGTCACCTGAAGCATTGTTAATGTGGAAAATACATTTCTCAAACTGAGACTGAACAGAGCAAACTTCTCCAAAAGTGTGTCAGTGTGTGGAGGCAGGAGTGTGCACCTCTATCCCTCTTACACTGACCATAGGAGTACCACAAGGATCAGTGTTGGGTCAACTGGATTATTTGAAATAAGTAGGAGTGTCACTTTAACACGATAATTAGATGAAATAATTACACTGCAAATACATTTACTTATTTATTATAATTATTTTATATTATTCAGTATAATAAAAATAAATGCAAGATTAATTATAGCACACAGACATTTTAATATTGGCCTGTTGCAGGACCTGTACATGGCAGTGGCATGCCACTTCACACTTGTGCCGCTAATCAAAAAAAACAAAGCCGAGGTGACAACACAACAGAATTGGATGTGACAACTGTAAGTGAGGCTGGCAAATTTTCGCTAGGGCCTTTGAACAGCAAGTTTATTAAAATAAAAAAAAAAAGAACAGTCGACAAAAACACAGTTATTTGTAGCTTCTGTAAAAAATAATTTCATTTCACCAAAGCTGCTCCAGTCTGATGTATCATTATAGAATATAGAGTTTTTGGACAAGATGCCCTGGCCCAGGTTTTATCCAATCACCAATAAAAATGTGGATTTACAAATCTTCTCTTCATAATTTATTCATTTGATTAGTCATGCACTACATTTTTGTAATGTCCTAGAATTTAGATTCTTTATTTTTGGACCTTAAACAGATTAAAATTTGATTAATTACATTAATTATTTACAAGTCCCGTAAATAATTTATTATTATTTTTTTCAATCACCTAACAGCACCACAGATAAGTAAATTTGTGCATCTTGAATGCAAGTAATGCAAGAAAAAAATCTTCAGTGGTCATGCCTACTCACTTAATAAATCATACACAGTATTTTTTATATGAATACATGAAATCCTACCTAGACATGTTTTCATCCGTCAACTTGCTGCTCAACCATTTTGCAGAGTATTTTGTCAATCAGCAAAAAGGTGGAGAAGCAGGCTTTTGCTGTCCTAGCAAACAGCTACAACCAGCTACCTGTCAGTCAAATCAATCAGCGAGTAGCTTAGGATGCAAGTATTAATCAAAACAGATGATTCAACAAAAAACTGATCCAGTAGAAAGTGTGCAAATATACAAACCAGCCATCCAGACTGATACTTTTTTTCTTGTTGGGGGCTTTGGGAGCCAGCCCCAAGTGGACACTGAGTGAACTGCAGTTGTTGCACTTCTCCATTAGCTTTATTTCTAGAACACCACAGCTTGCGGCCTATTATGCCAGAAAACTTTGTTCTCTCATTGCCAGATTAACTCTTGGTAAATCCCCTCCATTAAAAACAACATGTTTAATTTAGCGCCCCCTAAAGGCCTAGGACACCTTATATATATATATATATATATATATATATATATATATATATATATATATATATATATATATATATATATATATATTCTTTTGCATGTATTTTCTTGTTTTATTTATGTTTTTTTCCTGTAATTTTGCAGATGCATTTCTTCTGGTATTTGCAGCATATACTATACTTTTTTTTTATTTTTCAAAGTTTAAATAAGCCTTGGATATTTGTTGCATGTGTTTTTCAATTTGCATCATGAATTTGGAGATGTTTTCAACCTCTGCACTGTATTCACCCATGAGTGCTACAATAGAATTCACTCTAAGGAGGTTGCTGCAACAAAGAAAACACAAGTTCAAAGTTGTTACACTGTGGATCAAAATTCAAATGAAACAGCAGTAACACACCATTTTTACCCAGTTATTATTTTCACTCATTATCACAAGGGTGGTAATTGGCACAGAGAAAAACATAGGTTTGTAGATATGTGAAGTTTGGGGGTGGAAAGACATCATTCTAAGAAGTTGTGAAGGCCAAAAGTGCTGTTTTGTTTCAAAGGTTTTTTTTTTTTTTTAATGTAACAAATCCTTGCAGTGATAACACACAGCCACACAGGTACAACATCGTAAAGGTACACACAAACTGCAACACACAATCTCATATCTGATCTGACAGACATCAGATTGGGTCATAGCTTTTAGAGCTTCCATGGAAACCATGCCAGATGCCCTGTTGTGATACACTGACGCTAAATAAATGGGGAAATTTAATGAAATTGGTTTCTTTGTTCGAGAAATGGGATAGAAAATGGAATTCATTAAATCATTTCTACTCCTTGCTGTCCTCTTGCTATCCGTTTTTCTCGGCATCTATCTTGCAAAATGTTTAAAAAAAAAAAAAGGCACAGTGGGGGAGAAGATAGAGGCAGATAATGCAACAGCTTGTGTGACTATTTCTAATTCAATTCCTCCACCAGCGAGCATAAATGTGCATTTTTGTCCGTCTGACCTCACTTTACAGGATGTGTGACCAAATACCACACCCAGCAGCACCTGATTAAATTGACCCGTGTGTTAAAGAGTGCAGGCAGAGGAACCTGTGTGTGTGTGTGTGTGTGTGTGTGTGTGTGTGTGTGTGTGTGTGTGTGTGTGTGTGTGTGTGTGTGTGTGTGTGTGTGTGTGTGTGTGTGTGTGTGTGTGTGTGTGTGTGTGTGTGTGTGTGTGTGTGTGTGTGTGTGACAATGCTGAGGGCAAAATGAGGGAGCTGTCCAAGAAAAAAAGAGGATGAACAAAGAGCAATTAGGGGGCAAGAGGAATGAAAGAGATAGCCGGGGAAATTGAGGTAAGAAAGATTGGGTTGAATGAGAGGCTGGTGGAAATAAAGAATAAAGAGAATGTTAGGAGGAAATAGAAAGAAAAGGAGCAGCGCATTAATAGAATTTTTACAGGACATTAGCTTAAGGTACGAACCATGGGCTGGAAAGTAATCATCACATCTGCCTGCTACTGTGGCCCTGAGTGGGGGAGGGGGATTCAAGGTGAAAACCAGCAAAGTAAAAGCAGCAACAGATTTTTAGTGCTTCTACCGTTTGCCCTGCTGTAATTTAATCACAAAAATTCATTCATCATCAGAGCAAAAGGTCATTTCGAGGGAAAATCAGCTTCAATTAATAAAGCTGTAACCAACGCTGTATTTTCCCCTCAGCTCAACATTAAAGCAACTTTCTGCTTTCAAGTTTTGCTCTTTTGGATATGTAGAGTCCTGTTTTGGTTTGACCTGACTCTAACATTGGACTGCACATGTGTTGTGAATATTCATATCAAATTGAGTGTGTGGACAATTTTACAGAACATTTTCCAAGGGCTGAGTAGAAAAAAACAACTACAAAAGAGTGGATTTTCACAGGAGGGACTCAATACAAAGCAACACTCATGTTTTGATGAGGGTTTTTGAGCCTTAAGCCTGGATCTCAAAGAATGTTCTTTTAAACCAGATAGCCATAGTAACTTCTTCTGCTCAGCTAACTGAAGGAAGATACCTTTAAGAAGTGACACAAAGCACAAAGCCAGGCATGACTATTACTTTAGGACTCCATCTAGCTCTTACCGGGGATTTGGGTTTTCTTCTAATCTCTACTAACAGATTCTGCATATGATGATAGATTCTTAAGACTTGGGAAAATAATGTGACCTTGCAGAGCAGATGGACCTGCCTGATTCAGTTTCTGAAATCCTGCAGACCCATCTTGCCAGGTTCCATTGACCAACAAATTCACTCCGCTAAATTCTAACCGGCCTAATCAGGGAAGAGAAGCTAGAGCTGCAGGAGCAGTGGAAGTGACGAGCAGAAGTGACGTAAGCAGACTTTCATACTTGTCAGCGTTCCTTTGATTCTTACGTTAACTTTACAAAAACAGCAACAGTCGTCCAACACCATGATCACTGCTGTTTCTCGTGTTCCTGTAGTTGTTCATCTCTCAGCAGCGGCGCACTTAAGCTACGTCATACCGTGGTGAGTGTGTCAATCAGAACGGTCGTCCAATCACCAGCTGCTAATTTTTTTTTTTTGAAGCCACAGAAAACAATTCCAAAGAGCTGCTACCCAGATGGATGAGTGAAATATTTCCGTGGCAGATATATGAAACTGTTCGTCTGGCATGCCAGGTTAACAATTTTGTGCTGCTATGACAGCTGTCTCTCCTAAATTTGTTGAATCGAACGCCTCAAACACACCAGATGTGTCTGCAGTCCAGCTTTCCTCAGTTGTGTGTTAACTGCATTTGTTAACTCAAAGTGGCTGCAAGCTCAATCTTCTCTACAGTGAATTGACGTGTCACATATCCAGCATCCGGAAAAAAATTAGGATGGTTGTGTGTCAGCTGTGACATGTCGGACCAGCTACGCAGTCTGACTGCAACGAAACTGATCCATTGTAAGTTGACACATTGACTTGAATAGAAACCTATCTGATCTGGTGCTGGACCGTTGACACATCTGGTGTATTTCAGCCTTAGGTGTAACTTTTTTTAGCTACAGCTCTCCAGCTGAGCATCCGGCTTCTCTATCGGACAAGCCTTGAATCCAAATCATGGGTTCGCTACAGGGCTAAATTAGCTCTCTAATTTTATGCAACTGCCTACATCACTCTACAAAACAAATTTAGCCTATTTTGTAGTTAGGATAAGGTTTAACTTTTTCAGAAGTACAGATGAAAACCAAAACATACCTCCAAATATACTTCAACATTCAGTCTGTGTATTGATGGGTCAATGAGCGTGGAAAAAGTGTCTTATTGGAAACCTTAAAAAGAGGATTTAAGATTTTGTGTGAAGACGTGACTGGTATTTTAAGAAACCTGGCAAGCACATTTTCAGTCATTGTTTTTGTCATTTAAGCCTTCCTAGATATTTTTCTGGACTTGTCAGGAGCCTCATATTTACTTTGATAAAACAATTTTTAATTTAAAAAAAAAAAAAAAAAAAAAAAACATGCTTACATATCTTTTCTTTTTTTCAGCATACCTGTAATCCAATAACTGGACTACATTTCCACAGCAGAGCACACAAAATATTCTTAGCTGTTATGCTGTGGAGTCACGGCACCAAAAAAAGTAAGTGCTTCATGTCTGAAGAATAACTATTTGTATAAAAATACCTTTACAGTGAATTTTAGGCTATTCTAGCTAATGTTTTTCTTTTTTTAATTCTGCTTTGGGTCAGTCCTAGCATATCCTGGCTGATGAGTGAAGCTAAGTGTAGACTTATTATTTTGGAGCAACCAGAGATTATTATTGTACATTATCATATGGATTATAAATTAGTATGTGTGGATTGTTGTGTTTTATTATTTGCAGTTAAAACATGAAGTATCTAACACACTGCATTAGAGAGCTGTTAGGGTGTATTTTCTGCAGTTTCGCCAAAGGTTCCACATTTATGTTCGGCTGCTAAATGTGTGTGTCATTCTGTGAGTGAACACATGCGGCTCTCCCCGCAGCTTGAAAAGCATTCGGATCACTTTTTAACCTCTCTAATGTCCCTATAATCAACGTTTATGACATCTCCTCCAGGTGTAATACACAGACTTCATTCCTCCTCCCATCTCTCTCTTCCTCTGTCTCTTTTCTGCCTTCAAGTCTCCCATTTGCCAACCACAACCCAAGATAATCACCCCAGAGAAAATCTATCTGTATTACTATTTCACAGGCACACAGCAATACATGGCATTATGCATGCACAGCGTTCAGTCACTAAATTATTCTTCACAGTTCTGTTTGTCAGATAACTGCACAAAGAGGCACAAACACACACTTCTGTATGAAGTATCTGCAAAATAAACGCATCAGTGCAAACAGGGAGAAAGCTCTCAGTGCTGACTTCACTGTCATACCATAAAACGCGGCCATACACAAGTGGTGATATATATGTCATACAATGCCATGTTAGCTTTTTAATGTAGCTGCCAGTTTTTTAGAAGCATCCACTTGGGGACAACAAGACCAAATTTACATACGCAAACATATCTTCAATCAAGTCAAGGACTTAAATGGCTTTAGCTGAAAAGGACACTTTTTAATCTTTGTTTAATTTACATTTGTATGCACTTTATTTAAAGTGGATCAAAGGGGATTCTCAATCTTTATCCTTTTCATCTCTTTAAGAGGGGTGTCTTACTTTCTCATATCTCAAACATAGATTGAGAGCAACAATGCTGGATGTCAATACTAAACGTCCACAAATTTGTATGTTGTAGAAATCCCTAAATCTGTCTGTGAACTGCTAAAAAGAAATGGTTCTCAAAAATGACATGCGATCTTCACAAGACTTGCTGAAACAAAGAGGTTCTTGCATAATGGCTGAAATACACCTGCTGTCACAGTCCACTTCCGCTCCCTCGTGTGTTGACTGCGTTTGATACTCACACCAGCTTCCATGGTCAGTCCGACAAGCCACATGACTGACAGACAGCTGGAGTCTTAAGTTGTGAAAAAACATCAGTACTGCAATTTATACTGCAAAACTTTGACCTTTGATAAAATATTGATATTTCAATTCTCAATATCGATATTTCTATTAAAATAACAAACTCAAATTCTAGGTGAGTTGGAATCACAATACATCTTCCTTTCCGCCACTGCGGTAGTAAAAAGCTACTCCGCTGTATGTTGCCCATAAACTGTTTAATATAATCTCAAAGTATTTTCAAAATATTTGATTCCTAAACCTGATGATGTGGGTTTTGGGTTCTATCCCTGGGTCAGTTATTTTGAAATCATTTAATTTTTATTTTACAGTGTGATAGACTGATAAAATAATAACCATAGTAATGTTTTCTGCAATATTGGATTTTTTATGTTTTAAGAAACACTGCATCTGGCGTTCATTATTTCAAACACAATAAAATAGAAAAGTTGTTTTTTATCAAAAAGTTAACTGTGTAGAACATCACAATATATCAAAATATTGTAATATTGTGATCCAAGTATCGTGATGGGTATCGTATGTGAGGTTCTTAACAACACTCAGCCCGACTGGAGTCATGAAAAAGAGTTCCTACACTTCCCACTTCTCTTATAAGTAGGGATGGGTACCAAATTTGGTACTTTGATAGGTACCGACCAAATTCTGTCAAAAGAACCGGGTACCGATTCATGAAAAATCAAAAGGTACCATGTTTAGGTAAACACATCTTTTTGACTGTGAGGGAGTGAAAGAGAAGGCAATTTTCAATGCTGGACAGTAACACAGCATTATAGGGTTATATATTGAAGAATAAATGTGTTAAATTGAAAAAAAAAATCTTTTTATTATTAAACAAATTGATATTTTTTACCACATAAACACAAAAAGTACCCAAAATAAGCCTCTATTTATTCAAATTTGACTGTCAAACCTAACACTTGTTGACTCCTGGTCTGGCTGCATTCATTACATTTGTTTGCTGTTGTAGTCAAGCTCAATTTGCCTTTAAGTAAATTGGCTCGTCACAGCTCTGGCATCCGGGCAATAAATAGGATGGTTACGTATTACTAGCGTCCTGCTGGACCAGACATGCAGCTGGACCACAATGGAGTGGATCCAGTATAAGTTGAGGCACTGACTTGAATGGAACCCTTTCTTATCCCTTGCCATGACAGAGCGGCACTAAAACTCTTGCGCATCTAGTGTTTTCCGGTGTTAGGATCTCCTAACTGGTTTGGGACCTGTTGGAGAGGTTTGCCCCCAACAGGCCTGCGATGGAGTTGGCCAATCAGAGGTAAGGGGGTTTGTAGAGCAGGGAGCCTTAAAGAGACAGCAGGTTATGTGAAGTATTTCTGACAGAGGCTGAAATTAGAGTTTTCTAAATGACGAGTGTGACGAAAAAATTACCTCCACGCAGTACTAAGGACAAACTTCATTCACAGTTTTCAATTTGTTTAAAGTAAATTGTCATTTGACCTTGTATACAAATGCTAAATAACTGGTCATTTTTTAATCATACGGGTGATGATTGAAAGACACAAAGTTCTATATTTAAAGTAGAAATGTACGGAATTGGGAATATTTTGAAATACCTAGAATTCAATTTCACACCTCTGCTGTTGGTGAAGCAAGGACAAGAAGCTCTTTTGATAAATAATAAGTGTGATCAGGCATTCATCCTGTTTTGTGAATCAGAAACGTCTCTTCTCTCCTAATTAGTCAACCAGAGTATTTTTCAGTCAGTTTTTAAATACAAAAAGTGTGACTTGTTTGTTCATTCTGTGCTATTATAGAAAGGTGGCATGTCAGGATATCATAGATATTATATTCAATTTCTACCAGGTCTGTTCTGCTAAATGACACTAAATCCTACACACTGTATCTTTAATTACTGTTGTTCTGAATGAAGAATGTGGTGTAACCCAGTGAAAATGTAAAACAGGATCAGAACAGGGCTGATTAGCTTAATATGATGCATTAAGCCATCAACAGATACAGACGTGCCAGCTGGGTGCTGTAAATGTGAGGCTCGGCTCCTCTCCCTGTCTGGTGTTGCTTTGCTAATCTCTTTTTATGTCAGTTAGGATTAGAGTGATCAGGTCTCATAATTTAAAACTCATTGAAAAGTAGACATGGCAAACATCATGACGGGTTTCTGTTCCTCAACATTAATCTTTAAAGTCGAGATAAGAGGTTGATTTAAACACAGAGATTAACACCTTCCCCCATAAGATTAACTGGCCTTCCTCCAGGCTCACATGAGCCTTAATTTGCTTGTGACCAAAGTAGGGATTAAACTCATCAATTAGAATGGATCCCTCTATGAATAACCTTCTTTGATCTTTCTAAAAATGAACGTTATATTCGCGCAGAAGCCCGCAGTGATACAGACTCCACAGGAGACTCTGGGATTCTGTGTTTGTCCTCTGCAAGTCTAAATAGCGAAGCCATCAAAACCAGGAGCTGCTAATTAACCCAGACAGACTTAAACAGTTTGAGCAAACTCTGGAAATAAAAATACACTGAATATATTTCCTTTGGAGTTGGGATGAAAGGTGTCTGAAATATCTGGCAGCCTTATTTTCTTTGGACCGGTGATTGGAGGTGGCAGGAGAGAAGAGAGGGAAATGTTGCTATTTATCTCAAATATTCAAATGAGGTGTTCTTGTCAAAAAACCTCCATCATCTGATCGTTTGTGGTCTCAAGCAGGATATTATTTGCAAAGCGACTGCTTGACATGTAACATCAGGGTTCGATCCCTAAGATAATTATTTCTATTCGAAAAAATACTCCAAAAAAAATTATTAACTTAGACTTTGACTAAAAAAACACTGAATAAAGTTCCATGTGACGGTCCCCAAATTTCAAAATCCTTTGAACCAAGGCATTTCTACCCAATGGAGAGGACTTATTTTTCTGAAAATATGATATTTGTTGGTTTGAAGATCTTTTCAAATCTGCATCTGTCAGCAGCTATTGGCTTAAAGAGGTGTCATTGTGCTTTTATAGGCTTTATACTTTACCTCTGGAAGCCCTAAAGTAGCTTTGCATGATTTGCACAGCAGCATAATCCTTAATTTTTTCACACTGCTGTATAAGAAACACCTTTTCAGCCTCTGTCTGGAATGCTTTGTATCAGCTGCTGTCTCTTTAAGACTCAACTAACCCCCTTCCCTCTGATTGGCCAGCACTCTAGAGGCCTGTTATCTATGGGCAGATCTTTGTGTTTGAGGCCCAATCCTCCAGAGTGTGATAAACCAGTTAGGAGATCTAATGACCTAAATATTTCATCAAATCTCATGCCATTTTTTTAAACAACAAATTATTTTTTTTATAAGCAGTCAACAGACAGATTCAGGGATTTCTATGCTTCTACGACTCCCAGGTGTGAGTGTGTGTGTTAATCTACATGTTAGCCCTGTGATAGGCTGGCAACTTGTCCAAGGTGTGCTCAACCTTGCTCCCTATGTCGGGGAGCAAGGTGGGGTACAAAGGCAAAAGCATCAAAGATAATGGATGGATGTTTTGGTTTTCTCTTGTCACCATTTTCTCCATGAACTTCGGGTCAGATCCCACAGAGGCATCTGCAGGTGTGCTGACTCAGAGAAAATCAGACTTTTGCCTCAAAACGTCAACATCACAGCCTTCATGTACTCAAAGATCTGACAGGAGAGTAGCCCTGAGCTCTCGCACACTCATCACAATACTGCTCAAATATCAAAGGGTCATGTACAACAGATGTCTTCAGGTTTTAGATGGTTTCACACAAGATGAGTCAGTGCTTTGTGAGGAGGTATACTTCAATTTATTTTGACTTTTAACCTAAAAGAATTTCTCTTCAATTTTTTCAAATATGTCCTTATTTGACATGTACAAAGCATTTTCTACAACAAAATTTCTGCCTTTGGTTTGGGGAGCATCATTTTGTGTTCCAGCCCACTTTCAGCTTGTAGAAAAGAAGACATTAAAGAAAAAGATGCAAAGATACCAAAATGTTCTTCTTGTGAAAGCTGAAACAGAAGCCTGGCCGTCAAATTAGATTCCAACTATGACACAATTTGCACCAACTTGATGAATATTAATGTTTGCAGATTGCATGACACCAGCCAGCATCTGCTGAGGATCAGGATCACCTTACAGTTTGTTTATAACACAATAGAAGAACAAGCTTATCTAAAAAAAAATCCCCCAAAGAACAGTGTTCACTTGTTAAAGTAAGCATTTTGTAGCAAATTGAGAACCTACTTATGAGTGCTGAACTAAAAAGTAAAGATGAAACAGCAAAATACTTTACCGTTAGGGCTTTCTTCATCTATGGCAACAATGGTGGCAGGGGGTCCCGACCTCGACAGTTTACATTCTGAGAGAATAACACAGAAAAGCATTTTAGAGGGTAGCTGAATATCCAACTTTGGACAACCCTGGACAAGAAAAAATAAAGAGAAACATTTATATGGTTATAAATATATTTAAACACACCATTATGTATATTTATTTAAATATAAGTTGTACTGTATGGGACTCCGAGCATATCACAGGTGTTATGGTATGAAAGATGAAAAGCTGTAGTGCAGTTGGGAAAAGTTGCTGCTGTTTTTTTAAATGTGGGGGTGTGACACATGGCAGAAAATAATATCTGAAATTGAAAAGAATTACATATGTTGGAAAAAAGCTGTGCAATCACATCCTGAAAACAGAAGTAAAAGAAAAAGAAGTGTGGTCAGGGAGGCACAACTTTACAACGACGACAGACTAATGTCCTTTTCCTGCTACCGCTAACAACTGTAACCTCGAACCAGCCGACTCTACAGGGTTGGCTAGGGTTAATAAACCACCACAGTGACTGAACACAGTTAACAGAGATGGAAAGAGGAGCAAGGTCTTACCCTCATATTGCCAATCTGCCAATTGAAAGATTCCATCAGGAAGGAGAGAACAGAGGAGGTGGAGGAGCAAAGTAACATCCAAGGCAGAATAAAAAGAGAGGGGAAAGGAGAAAGAGTCATGAAAACCCATCACAGAAAAGTCAACAAAAAGGGAGAGGATAAAGTCAAATAGAAATTACAGAAAGTCACTCTGATATCTTTTTCTTTTCTTTCTCGTAACCTCTGTTAGCTAAAACACAGCATTTGAAAATGTTAAGTTTTCCCCCAGTACAAGTCTGATAATTAAAGCTAACATGTATTTCTTGGTACAGCTGCATATCCTGATATCACACCTGTGTTAATATGAGATAAAAGCCACAAGTGTTGGCTATGAAAAACAAAGAAACCTTCCCCCAAAACAAGCTAAGCAAAGAGAAACAAGCTAGGCTAAGTTACACAGCAGCAACCTGCTTGAGTTAGACTAGCTTGTTGTTGGTTTACTGTGCTTTCTTCTGATGTAAGTTGGAAAAATATATCTCATTAGTATTTGTTTTGAAGTGTGGTGCTGTGAAATGCTAATATTTTGCTAGCTTGCACTAATGTTTCACTCCTGGCTAGCATTATAAGCTATTGTTGTGCTTAGCTGCTCTTAAAAAAGTAGTTCCTAGTAGCAGCAGTAAAGTGCCTGTGTTTGTACTTCACACAGTATTTCCACCTCTATTCACAATCACCACACACTCCTTCTGTATTACTGTAAGGGAAGGACGTCTCAAAGCCAGCTGTAGGCTTACAGTAGTTCAGTTCTGAAGGAAACATTAGCGCTGACATTCAAGGTTTTTCTGTTATCCTTCTGTCCATGCAGGGATATCGAAAGTACAAGAACACCCAAATTCACCAGGCAGTTGAACATTTTCATACTTTTCTCGGGGACAGTAGGAAAAATTCCCACAAGGAGAGTGGAAGACGGATTCTTACTCACCTAGAAAACAAACTTCATGGAACAATGAACACACTTTCTCTCACACTGTCTCTCTCTCAGTCTTCCCTCCAAGATTAAGCACTACAGCCGTGTGCCATCATAGATTATCTCAGGATGCATTGGTATTGTGTCTTGTATTTTTTGCCATGGGAGACGGTATTGAATGTCCCCAAATATAGATTTAACTGTCCTAGGGCTTTGAATTAGCTTATCTTTGAGCAGAAAATGATTGTTTTTCCAATCTGCCATGCAAAGAAGCAGAAGAAGAAGAAGAAGAAGAAGAAGAAGAAGAAGAAGAAGAAGAAGAAGAAGAGGGATGTTTTCCCGGCTCATGGTTAATTTAAACGTACCCTCAAACCACTTTGGTTAACTTTGATTTTTATTTCAGTGAGGAGATTCAAACTATAACCCCAATTCCTCCAAAAATATCTTCTTATCTAAATCCTTTAAACTCTTCATTTAATTGAAAATAGTGCAAAGACAACTTCTTTAATTAGGAAAATTAAAAACAAAAACTATTTTATGAATAAAGAATACATGCTCAATTTTGAGCTACATACTGATCACAGCAAAAGAATCAAGAAGACCCGTTTCTGGAGTTTTTAGAGGTAAAATGTCATATGATGCAGATAATGTTTTCAGCGGATGAAGTCAGTACCGAGGACAGGCCAGTTCAGCGTTTGGACTATTTATAATGACCATAGACTGTGAAGAAAATTGACATCATCCTGCTAGGCTCGAAGTGAGATTGCTATGAAAACTGCTCTCCCCAGTGGTTAGCTGCAGTATATGTCAAAAAATCCAACTCCCCAGTCATTTTAGATGGGCCAGATGGGCTGTGGTCAAACCAACGAACACAAAAAAGAATAATACACCTCGTAGAAATGTTTCTCACATCTGATTGTTGTGGTGATTAGAAGGCTGCCTTCTATTCAAGTCCTCTTTTTTCTTAAAAGTTTTGTTTTCATTAGATATAAGAGGTTAAAAACAAGGTTTTACATCACCTTCAATGATGATTGACAGACTTTACCAAACTGGTAATCTATCTCCTCTTTGAAGAACATTTGACACAGTGTCCATGGTTTCCAAAAAGAATGTCAAATTTTGAATCGCTAGACCAAAGGTCAGTTTTCCACTTAACCTCTTACCATTATTAAAATTTTGGGGCCCAGAGATGTTGCTGTTGCTGAGTATGGACCCTGTTTACGTTTCGTCTCCACTTTCTCTCTGCATGGTACAGTTTTTACCTGCATTTGTAGATGCAATTACAAATTGTGCTGAGAGATAGTTGTTTCAGAGATGAGTTTGATAACATGCTGTGATGCCACCTACCATCATCATCATTATCATCATCATGCTGATCAAGTCCTCTTAATATTTTTCAAGATGTTAATGTTATCACACATCAGGAATTGTGCTGGCTTGATAACTTAGGTAATTAATTTGATTGAGCACAAACAATTAACTTTGTCCAATGTTTTATCTAGTGTCTATGATTTAAAATTATTACTCAGCTGACTGCAAAGTACTGAATTCTAATTGATCAAAACCTCATGACAATGAAAATTAATTTTCAGCCACATTCACAAAATTAAGGACAACCTGATCACACACATCAAAGCAAAGCAATAGCTGATTTAATAGGTAAACTGATCTTGTGAGGAACAATAAACAGTCACAGATGTGAGATAAACCTGAAGACCACAAACATTTCTGGCAGAGTAGAGTAGAGTATCATCCTGAACTGGTAATAACAACAGAGTTTGTGAGATATACAAGTTGCTGGTTGCCTAAAAAGAGCTTAAACCATAAGCCGCAGTGATAATAGCAGCAGTGTCAAAAGTGTCATAAGCCCCCAACAGCAAGAGAGCTGAAGGAGGACAGAAATGTCAGCATGTTTTAAGTTGATAGCCAGGATAAGGAGGATGATGTATTGTGAACATTCTGTTATGCTAATGAGAGTCCTGAGGGTGAGCAAGAACCCAACACAGAGGGGATTCTGATTTGCATAATGATATGTTCACTACATTATCCCTTGCATCTTTTCTAAGCAATAAAACATAAAGCCACAGTTTACTTTCTTGTTATGAATTTTCAAGTTTGTGGTATGTTGCTGATTTTATCTTGTGAGGCTGACCCGTGATGTATAAACGTGTTTATATATGTAATAATGCTGGATGTTTATACTAAACATGTGTGATAGAAATGAACAAATCTGTCTGTAAACTGATCAAAATGGTATTTTCTAAAATAGGCACGATGCCCTATTGAAATCTTCACAATACTTAAATGATGAGGTCATTACATGGGGAAACTCTAACATGCATGTCAAACTCAAGGCCTGAGGGCCACACGTGGCCTGCCACACCATTTTATGTGGCCCACAAGAGCTCAAAGGGTCTGATTGTCTTATAACAGATGGGTCAAAAGGGTGCATTGACCATAAACTACCCAGCCATCAAAGTATCTCAAGACATCTTAAGATGTGTCTTAAGACACAGTTGTTGAGATGTCTTGAGACGTCTCGGTTAAGTCAAGACGTGTCTATAAGACGTGTCTAAAGACATTGTCTTAAGATGTCTTGGAAATATAAAGATCCCTCAAGACACTCGATGTCTTCGGGACACAAAAATCTTAAGACATGGGTGGCATTTTCAAATCTGTGTCTTAAGATGTCTTAAGGCGTCCTGATGTACACATATTTCTTGACACGTCTTGATTTTGGTTATTAAGACGTCTGAAGATGTCTTGAGACACGACACAAAGTGCAATCAAGCTTTGTTTCAGAGGAGTCTGTGTGCCTCCAGGGGAAATACAGCCTCTGTCGCACGGTAAGTGATGATTCTATTGACCAATCAACGGTCTGCAGTGTTGTAGCTCCACCTCCCGAGAGTGGATCGGTTTAGTCTGGCACCCATACGAAAGGGTCCCAAAAAGTTGGACGGCTCGTCTCTGTTATTTGGGGGTCTATCCAGGGATAAGTCAGTGGAAATGCCACTAAATGTGCGCCGTACAGAGACAAACCGAACCGGTCTGCTTGGTGGAAACGTGGCTTTTGATGGCTGGGTATGTAGATCGCAGTGTTTTCACATCAGTGCCATTTTCTGAAGTAGTGGAATTGAGAAATAAGACAATGATCCCAAAATGTTTCGGATGGAGAAGTTGACGCAGATGGAAGACTGTTTCAGGAAAGATGGGAAGGCCAATATATTACTATATTTGTGCTTCAAGGAGAAAAAAGGGTATGTCTTTTCTGTTATAAGGCTGTGGTGGTTGTCAAAGAGTACATTGAGCAGTAGCTGCATTCATTTGACATAAAAACTAAGTTACATTTTATACTGTCTTACAGTTACATCTGGCCCTTTGAGGACAACCATTATGCTGATGTGGCCCTCAGTGAAAATGAGTTTTACACCCCGGCTCCAACAGATTCATGATGCTCTGGCAGGGTGGCCCTCAAGCACCAGGGTCTGCACATGACTCTGCCTTCGACAGGCTTCCAGGGGGCTGGATCATCAAAGGGAGGTGTGTGGAGAAGTGAGAGCCTTAAAGCGACAGTATGTTAAACTATAATTGTGGTATCAGAGGGAAGGTAATAACTATGAGAAGAGCGCAAACCCCCTCTTCAATTGTCTTCACTGGGCCTTCAAAGGGAGCATCTCAGGTTATCAATCCAGCAAGACGCACGAGCCACGGAACAATACTCACTAGTTACATCACACTCCACCAGCTGGCGTAAGTGTATGTGTGGATGGGTATATTATGTGTGTGTTTGAGTGTGTGTTACAGCCAATGACAGATGAGTATCCACTGCTTGAATGCCTTTTCATCCTTCAGTGTAAGCTGATGCCCCTCATCTATTACTAACCAGCCATTTATTCTCTATGGGGCATCTCTGTTTTTTTTCCCCTTCGGTCACTTCCAACTCTTGTCTCTCCTCATCTGCCTCACTTTTCTTTCTTGTCACTCTGCTTCCCCCCTACTTTTGATAATAAAAATTAAAGAGGGTGGAACACTAAACAGTTGGAGTTGTAGCTGGAAGTGACAGAGAAATGAAACAACTATAAAAAACAAATCTTCCTTTTTTTAAATTCTAAACACCTGGGACTGATATGTAAGGCTCGTACACCAATTGTCTCTCTGTAGAGTTGATTATAAAACAAAAGCTTCAATGCATTTGCACAGAACTCAAACCATTAAAATGAAATCAATTAAGCTGGCACAGGTCTTTTCCTCTTAAATGTAATAAGTAATTTCCTGTCACTGGACCTGAAAGTTCAGTTAATTCAGGGTTTAAAATCTTAATGTGAGAAACCACCCAAGGAAGGAAATGACGGATGAAAAATCGATTTCATTGAAATGCAAATGACCTGCTCCTCTTACACAAAGGTCATGGGTGTATTTCCTGACAAAAGTACACTTGCTTGTATAAGATAGCCAACAATAGAGCTTCTGTAGCACTTCTGTCGCCTCTAGTATGCAGGTACTCACTGAAGTCCTACTCATTGCTCACTAGTACCATCCTTCCTCATTCATATGTGCCTCTCTTCCTGGAGGCACTCACTTATTCCCCTCATAGCACACTCTTTTAAAGTTTTGGGGAGAAAATAATCACTAAAATGACTTTGTGCATGAGCAAGTGAATAAATCCATCTAACGCCAGGTTTCTGTCAAAGTGATGAAAAGCCCCATGGAGAGCTGTTTGAGAGGAAGATGAGGGGTAGAGTGTTCAAGGTGCAAATCACATTTAAGAAAGACTTAAAATTTTCCAACAGACCTTGATGATCAGACAAGATCACAGGCAGTCAGTGACAAAAGGCTCACTCCTTGTCGTATTTATCATCCACACAGTGGCTCTTTATTTAAACTCTAAGTGGTCTAATCAATATCTTCTTTATTTACTATTCAGATTCTGTCCATTGGAATTTTGGCAAGGAGAAAAAGCAGATTCTGGTTGCCAAGAGGGAAGAAAAAAGATACGTGACTGTCACCCAAGAGTCCAAACAACTCCAGTTGCTTACAACAAACACTCTTGTTCAGTAAATACAAACACAGAGCTAAGCAACAGTCTCCATTCCACATGCTGCTAAGGAACCATTTCTTCGCAACAAAACTCCACATGCACGTTCACGCCGCTTTACACGGTTTACACGATCAGCCCCATATGCCTGTCTGCTCTCACACATGCTAGAATTACCATTAAATATACATGCAGAGGCTGTGACTCAGTGGGCATCTGGCCTAGGATGACTTGGTGTGTGTTTGTTTGCAGGAGTATTTAGAACAGGAACATTCACTGAATACACAGAATGGGTCGAGTCTGCAGAAAATTAGTTCTATAGACTCCATGAAAACACCCTTTACTCTGAGAAAATACACATATAATATTCTAAAAGGTTGACTTTAAACTTCACTGGCCTGGACATCAAATTCTCTGTCTGAATGGAAAGCTACATCATGGTAAACTCTTGTTTTCTCTGTATTTAAATGCACTGAATCTTGGGTAATTCCCGCTGTTGGTGCTTTTCAAATCAAACCCTCAACAATTAAAAAACTGAGCTAAAACTTAAAGAGAAGGTATGATTTTTTTTTTCATATTTTGAACATGGAAATAAAGTAACATTACCAGATGTTCATCTCGAACGTGGACTGATTTTTAAGTTCCTACATGTTCGTGTTATAGAAATCCTGGAATCTGTCTGTATACTGCTCAGAATAGTTTGTCTCGTAAAACTAGCACGAGATATTCATGAGACTTGCTGAATGAGTGAGGTCATCACATAAGGGTCCCTATAGGGTTAATGACTAACTAGAGGCTATGGGGTGACATTGAAAGTCCATAGCTCTGCCCTTGACAGGCTATCAGAGGGCTGGCCAATCAGAGGGAAGGGGGTTTGTGGAGCAGGGAGCCTTAAAGGAACAGCAGATAAGTGCAAGTGTAGTCGGGTATTTTCATAACAAATATCCCTCCTCATTCATTTTTGAAAATACTGCCATCCTCATGTAAAAGGTAAGAAGTGTTTTTCAGACATGAAACCTGTGCTAGTCAACCAAAATGAAGCCCTGTCATTCAGCTGTGACTCTTGAGAACCCAAAACTTCAATGACAGGATTTTTCAAACCATAGTACTGGAGTTTTCCAAAATTTGTATTGTGGCTGAAGCTTTAGTGAAGTAAAACTGCAATTACATATGGATGACAGGCCTGTATGTATAAATATGTGGTTTCGTTGATGCCCAGCTATGTGTGGACATGGTTGTAGATGGCGGCTGAAAAATGGGTTCTTGAAAACACCAGTACAAGAGAGGGCTTCTTTTTTTTGAGCTGTGAATCATGTTTAACTTCTATTGTACCAGAAAAGTATTAATAATCCCAAACAAAGTCCAATAAGAGCAAAATACTGCAGTTCTCCGAGTGTCCACTCAAGGCTGGCTCCAAAAAGCATTCAAAATAAACCAATATCAAAACCCGTTTTCCAGTATGTTGTTTTGGCCTCCACATCATCAATTATGATAAATGCACTAAGTTTAATTTTTGTTTCTATACATAAATTGCTTTTTTTTTTTATTTTATCAAGGCTTAGAGTCATGCATAAGTAAGAGTAATCAGTGGTGTGGGGGTTTCATTAAGGCCTGACAGCAGTGCCATGGAAAGTCCAAATGTCTTAGTGTTGCTTAGCCAACAACTCTTTTTTTTTTCCTAAAGCTTGTTAAAACTAGTTTCTCCCATTACTTCCTTATAAAGTGACTGAGTAGAGAAAGCATTTATACATTAAAGTTGAGAAACATATGTTTGGCCTGTCATCTGAACAGTGTTTATGAAGCACCTGGCAATGTGAAGGGAGGCTTAGTTGGAGTGTATGCCAGATAGGAAAATCAGAAAGCTTGTCACATGAAGTCCAATGAGAAATTATCAGTGAGTCTGCATGTGGCACACAATCAGTAGACTTAGTAGCAGAAAGCATTGGCAAGCAGTGGATGCTTTCTTCCCAGTGACAATGAAGGATGTTGTACCTCAGACGTCAGTGCCATCGCATTGGCCTGCCTCCACTAAAATAATTGACTCGTTTCATCTGATGAAGTTTCAGACTGGGCTTGAGGGTGATGCAACAAGGGCTCATTTCACTGGTGAGAAAAAGTAGCAGGCACTCTGATACAGTTTTTTTTTCTCACTTGCATTGAGATAAGATGACTGATTTGGGTAAGAGAAGAAATCTATGATTACACATTTCTGGGAATCCTCACTTTTTTTGGTTAAGGTTAAAACCACTCTAGAATCCGTGTTGGAAAACAATAAATTTAGTCACTAAAGTTTGCCTGTAGTAATAGAAGGTATAAACATAAAGAAAAACACTGAATAAAAACAAAAACAACAAATTAAAGGAAGAAGTGCAGAATAGTTTAATTAAGCCTTGTTAAAAAGAAGTGATGTCACTTGATCTTGGTTCAATCACGGTCAGCCTTGACAGTCTGAAGCTAATGATGGTACCATCCTGATGCAGCCATGTCTCAGTAGGGCACACCACAGAGCTTTCTCTGAACTCAGAGACTCCTGGCTAGCTCACCCATCTTATTAACCAGAGTTCTCACGTTGCTGGTAATGAGAGAGCAGAGACACGGCTTATATCTGTTTTTCAAAAGCCCCTGTAGTCTTGCACCAGCTCTCTTCTCTCAAAAGTTTTTGCCTCTTCTACATCCCTGCATGGCTAACATATGTAGAGTTCTGCAGGAATCCCCAGCAGTTTTGTAGATGAGTCAATCAGCTTCAGCACTACCAGATAAGCATGTGTGTAAACATAGCAGGGTTACTGGGCAACAGCAGTGAAAGTGGAAAGTTAAAATTTGGCTGGTCCATTGTAAAAAAAAAAAAAAGTCTGTAACCCTCTCCAACCACACGTCCAGAGAGAAAATATGAAGTTTAGCAAAAAAAAAAAAAAAAAAGATGCACCAACCTATTGGCATTGATTGAAACTTGGCCGAAGCAAAAAAAAGAAAAGTTTAAAAAAAACGGGGGGGGGGGGGGCAAAATCAGTGACAAATGAAATGGCAGTAATAAAGCACAGTTGTTTCTTAGATTCTGAATTTATTTTCTTGGTATGAGTTTTGCACCATGCCATCTTTTGCTCATTTAAGTTGAAGTTGAACTTGACTGCTCTCTCCATGTTACCATCTGTTACAGTCTTGCTTGGCCACCTCGCCTGGAGTCTAGAGTATGAATGAGAAAACCCACTGACAGCAAAAGCCAAAAATATGTTGCGATTTTATGCAAAAACCCCAAAAAATAAAAGGAAAGAAAAGAAGAAGAGCGAGGTTATCTCAAGGCACATCAGAGTTGATCAGATTTCTGAAACAGCCTCTGTCTCAAAGGAGAGTCTTTACTGCTGATTGATGGCTGCAGAATGTGGAGGTGGCACACGAAGGAAATGGTGAGGCAAACATGGTATGATGAAACTGTCCACCTAAATGAGCAACACTGAAGTGAAACGGATAATATAGCAGGAGAGGAGATGAATTACCCTGCCATTCAATATGCAGTTGCACTAAGTGATATCTGTAGTGATATTGTTTAAAAAGATTGATTTGTCTGTAAATGTTGTTTTGTAGAACTCAAGGTCTCAGAGAAGGTTCCAGGGAGGATGCGTCAATTAAATTTCACTTTAATCCCTATTATATGACAAGAGAATGAATATTTTGCTCAATGGTTTAAAATCCTTTCAGATCTAAGACCATGGCACCAAATCCTTCCATGTCAAATTGGATCCATTGTCTAATTGCTCGGTCTTTGATGTCACATGTTCAAGAGATAGCTTCGCCCTACATAAAGCAGAATAGGCAGAAATTGTCTTGTACACAAGCACACAATAAAATAAAAGAAGATTCATGGCTCCAATGACCTAATATTGTGGGCGGTATATGTATAAGGACAGAACTGACAGTGTCTGAGGGGGTGTGCAGCTAAAAAGTCTCTCACAGGGTCTGTAAGTTAATCACAAACTGGGATTTTTTGATACTGGGTCATTAATATGCAAAGAACTCCTTTGAGATAATTAACGACAAAAAGCACATCATTTAAACAGCAAAATGTGAAAACAAAAAGCTCAGAATTTTTTTTTTTCGATCATTCAAGCCAAAATTTTGGAGTCCCTTTAGTAACATGGCTCATAAGCTACAAAGTTTTGCGGTAGAATTCACTGGCTTGCTTGACAGGCATGGATTTTTAAAATAGACACAGTCTTTTTAAAGTGAAGTTTGAGAGATATAGTGGTAAAAGGCTGAAAAAAAAACAGAAACAGACTGGAGAATTGGTGTTTTTTTTTTCCCTCCTCTAAAAGTTCTTGTGTGTCATGTCCTTTAAAAGCTTCCATCAGCAGGTGTACCAATCTGCACCTCTCCCCGGGGTCCGATTCCTCTCCGTCTACCCTTCTCTACCCAACCACCCAGCCATTCATCTATCTATCCATCCATCCATCCTCGACCCCCAATCCATTCATCCATGGAGGACATACTGGAAGCAGATGGGACAAACATGGGGAAGAGAGAAGACAGTTCAGGGTAAAAGTAAAGACAAAAGAAGGGGAGGATTTGTGGAAAAAGAAGCGAGGAGAAGGAGCGGGGAGGCAAAGAGAGGAGTAAAAGGAGAGGACAGACAGTGTGACCTTGTGTAAGATTGATGTATCTCTGGAGAAAACGGATTGTAGACCTCGCACGCACACAGAAAAGCGCACTTGCACAAAGACACACAGGAGCTCAGTGCTGTAGGGATCACCACTTTGTCACTGTGCAGGCTTATCCATTATCCTGACTCCTTCTCTTGCTCTCTCTCTGTCTCTGTCTCGGTATGTCAGGTCTGTTCCCAGCCCATGCAGGGTTGAACACAGCTGACAGCGGTAGTGGTGGTAATCAGCTGGTAGTTGCTCTGAAGACGATGGTGGAAATACACAAATACCCAAACAGTATCCTTAGGTGCTCCTGCTGTGGCAGGCAGATGTAGAGTCTACACATCTGACCCTGGTTGTAGCCTGGGTTTTTCCTCCAGGGTACAACATTTAGGGCTACATCTATAATTTTAAAGTTTGAGTAAAATGTTTACTTGCTGTTTTGCTGATATATTAAAACGAAAGCAGTGTTACTTTCCTGTTTGTGCTGACAGCAGGTAACCATTAGTAACAGTGTCCTGCAGGGATGTTAAAATATCTGTTTACTGAAAAAATGTTGTTTAAGCTCTACCCAGTAACCATGTGTTAAAAGCTCTCAATGTTGTTGTTGGTGGTGGTGATAGTGGTGGGGGTCTGAAATCTTGTTTCAAAGACAAAACTGTCCAATCAATAGGCTCTGAGTCGTCATGCTAGCCAAAAGTTTGTTGGCTAGCAGTGTAGCAGCTAGCTAACAGCCCACATTCCCTAGTTTGGAGAAAGACAAATAGTTTGTCTTGTTTGTTTTGTTCACATTCCATGACATCATTGAAATATAGCTACCTAGACTTTTCATTGCTTTTAGCTGTTAGCTTTCAAAGTAGCTGATGGCTAACAGCAGGTAACAAAACAGTTTTTCCACTAAAATTGGTTTTGAAATTTGGCCAAAGGTATTTTTTTTTTTTTTTTTTCAAATTTTAAAATTTTAATAAAGATTTACCTGTTCCATCATGTGAAAGTGCAGGGCATGTGTGCTACACTCAAACAGAATGTTTTGCGTCTATCTAGCTAGCTAACGAGCTAGAAATTGGATAACTATCCAATTTCAGCTGCACTTGGGTATCAGAGTTGCAGCAAATAAGTGGGAAGAAAAACAATGTTTTGAGATTTTAAATGGTGTTCAACTACCTAGCCCTTTTGGTTAGCAATGCAGCTGGCTAACAGCAGGATGCATAACACTTTATTGTAAAACTGGTTTATTGGATTATTCAAAAGGCAAAAAGTCTATCAAGTTTCCAAAGTTCATTGAACTTTAACTTGCAGGTCCCTCCATCATTCTTTTGAAACTCACTCTTGTGTTAGCTAGCATTACAGCATCTTGCTAACAGAAGGTGGCTAAGTGGCTGTAGTGGTACGTATTAGGGTTTTATAAGACACAAGTCTTTTTTTCATTTCCATTGAATACATCTGAAGCTTTACTAGCCAGAACCTTACACTGTACTACCTGCGCGAGACTGTTAGCCAGCAGTCTCTAAGTATGCTAATGATAGATAGAGGAAAGATATAAAGAGTGTGCATTACATTTCCAACAGAATGTATTTCAAGTTAATCAAGCTAGCTAGCAATTACAATTCAGCTTCCCTTAGAGTGTTTTCTAGCAAGTAACAAAAAACAAAACAAAAAATCAAAAAGAAAAAAAATGGTTTCCTAAATACTGTTAAAGTGGCAGCAACAAATGACTTTCAAGCCCTTGTAGCTAGCAATGCAGCTGGATTCAGAACAGTCTACAGTAAAACTTGTGTGTTGGGGTTTGAGACAACAAAATTGCAGTCACAAAATCTACTGATGAGGAGAGCAATATTAAGGGTGTGTGCTACATTCCCAGAGAACGTGTTTGAAGTTCGCTAACTGGCCATTATATTTAGGCTGCACTTGACTGTTGGCTAGCAGGCTTGTAGGAAAAAAAAAGGGATTAAAACAATAGAGAGTAAAATTTCATTTCATGAAAACTTAAACAGTATTTAGGTTTAAGCGCTCAAACATAGTCTCTACATTTACCAAACTTCTCTTCCCTCCTATTTGCTTGCCAACCGTTTTAAAGGAAATGCCACAAAAACTGTGTAAAAAAGTGATGCCACCATTGTTGTTTAGCAGTTCAATCAACCCTCCCATAAAAGCACATCCCATTTTCATGCACATCTTTCTTTCTTTCTTTTATTTTCACATTTTCCAAGAGCAATGTCACCTCCAGTTGCTGCAAAAGAAAACAAAGGTCTGATTGCAAAGCTGAATCTAACATATTCCATAACTTTCATTATAAGAATCTTCCTTCATCAATACTCAAGTTGATCAGTTTATCCATTGTGTTTCTTTTAAGCAGTCCAAGTCAGTAACTTCCTGAAAGGTTAGGACAAACTCCTCCTAATGGTAAGTGGGACTAAGATCCTTCAAAACAAAGTTATATTAGTATTTTCTGTTTTTCAAGGACAAAGTCACTGTTATATATTATTAACTTGAGGCTATAAATAAGCTGGATTCTTCTGAAAGGAATACAGAGATAAAGAAAGAATAAAGAGGGGCATTAAAAGTGGAGAGGCACAGAGTAAAAAGAAGTGATGAATGTAAGATGGGAAACTTTCCAAAAGCAAAGGAAGGGTTGGAAAAACACAAATCTGCTTCAACCCAGTCTGCTTCAGAGAGGGGGGGTATAGAAGAGAGATGACAGGGGCTGATGGGAGGAAATAGTGGACAGAAAAAAAAGAGGCAGTGAGAGGGACACAGACGAAAGGGGAGGCTGAAGTGCTGACAGATGGGAGAGACGCTCACTTCAGATGGAGCATCCAGCAACAATGAAAAGCAGCGATAAATATTGAAATCACCTTGAAAACTCCAACTCCAACCACATCTACGCTTTGACACCCCCACGCATGCTGACACACACGGAAAAATATACAATAAATCTGCCACACCAGCCAACCACACTGGCATGATAAACATTAGCGGTGTAGTGTATTTGTCACCTGCACATATACTGTCGTGCTGCTTCAAAAGGAAGCAAAACAGGTGGAAACATCAAGGAAACCTGCATCTTAATGCCTTACTTGAAGAGTCTAGAGCATATCAAACATCATAAAGCTAACATAGTAATATGTTTATGTAAGCTTTTGAGCTATCAATCAGTAGTTCAAGTCAAAAAAGTGAAACTCATATATCATATAGATTCAGTGTACACAGTGAAATAATTAATGCATTATTTTTTCCTGAATGTGATGACTATGGCTTATAGTTAATTGAAAACCCAAATTCAGTATCAGATAAAATTCTAATATTGTAAAAATGTCAATTATTGAACAGTGTCAAACTCTAATCAGCTAATTAACTGGAAACGAAATAAAACTTCTTTATCAACACAGGTTGGGTTTTAAAACACAACAAAGCATCCAAACAAGAGAGATTATATTATTCATGCAGGCGATGCCAATTGTATGATCTGAGTGTTCACCAGGTAATGGGATGTGTACACAGGTTTGATTCGAGGCAAATGTTTTGATTTTTCCCAGTACTTTTGAGGACAGAGGTATGTGAGGAATCTGGGGGAGTTTTGGTGTCACCAATCCATCACAAAAGATCTAAACTTTATTCATGATGTCTGAAAAAAAATGCACATTTGAAAGAGGTTTGTTTCAAAAACATGAAACATTTTTCACAAAGGGCAAAATTATGGAAGCAAAAAAAGAGGCATAACTATTTGAATTTTAACAGCCACCACTGAATTCATTGCATTGAATTATTTTGTCATAAAAAATGTGTTTCTGAATTTATTTGTCCTGCGTTCACCTATTGAAAATTTGTAGCCAAAAAAATTGCACTTATTAAAAATTCATATCCAAAAATTCAGGTTTCAAAACTCAACAACAAAAAGATTTGGGTTTTCTCAAATTCAATTTGTTAAATTCAGTTTTAAATTCAGCTTGTCTAAATTCAGATCTGAAAATTGAAGATGAAAATTTGGATAGAAAGAAATGTTCCTACATTGCAATGACCCCCTTTTTTCCCACATTATTTTCAGCAGAAAAAAAAAAAGATTTTATTTTTGTTTCGATATGGTATATTGCCTTCCCTGTTCTGGGTAGCCCGGATGTTGCAATCTGAATTTTTTAACTAATTTTCAGATCTGATTTTTTTACAAGTGTTTTTTTATATATATACAGATTTTCAATAGCTGAATTCAAGACGACATATTCAGATACATAGTTGTCATGGCAAAATAATTCAATGCAATGAATTCAGTGGTGTTTTTATTTCAGTATTTAAAATTCGGTTGCTGTTAAAATTCAAGTAGTTATGTGTCATTTTTACTCCCATACAAATTTATCCAATAGTTAAACACCTCAGATCTAAATCTGGTGTAGAAGCTTAATCCCCTTTCTTTGACAACAGTGTTACATTCTGCCTATTTCATGCTCAACAGAGGTAAGCTTCCACACTGTCGAGGCCAAAAATTAAACGTTTTTTTTTTTTGTTTTTTTTTTGGTGTATGCGTAGGCTACCTAATAAATACTTTGAAATCTCATTAACATCAAATCTTTTCCATAGGTGGGCTTGGCAAGATTCACGACTGGGTGAACTGAACCTTTTCTTGGCCCTAGCCACCACTGACGCACACAGCCCTTGAAACAAGTGGGTTGCCAGGTCACAGGGTCGGGGGTTTCAAATATTTCTGACTGTTAATGTGTATCATGATTCATAGTTCCACTCTGGCAGCTTACAGATATCTCTGGATACAAATACTGTACACATGGCGTTGAAGGTGGTGAGGCCTTTAAAGTTGTTTTTTATTCTTAAAGCTCTTCTCTCTCAGATGCTGTCTGATGGTCATTGGGCTGCAGTCGGCACCGACAACAGCCTTGATTTGAGTTGAGGATTATCCCGTGTCTCGACGGATAGTCAATTGAATCCTCCAGCCCGGTGCCGGTGACTAGGTGAGAAAAGAACTAGTTGCCTGGTTGATATAAGTACTCTTTAAAGTCTGAAGATCTCTGAATACTTTAAGATGGGCTTCTTGTTCTGTCTCTACTTTGTGTTCAAGTTAGTGAATAACTATACACTTAGGCTGTATGAAGGATACTGAATCTATTATAATGTATGTTTCCAGTTTTAGATATAAGGGGGGGCAACTGGACCCTTAAATTTACCTGCATGTACCAAATCCAGGGTGCCCTCAGCAGCTTCAAGCTTGAGCTCATGTACAGTGACACTCCACTGTGAAGGGCTAAAGAGAAAGAATTGGTTTGCAGAGGGGTCACAGTCACGCTAGCAGCTGACATTTACATAGTGTCAGAACCTTTTTGCATTTAGTCTCACAGAAATTTGGCCAGTCTGAGACAGTCACGGTGGAAGAAGTGGCTGAAAAACAGATAAGGACAGTTATCTAGAAACATAAGTTTTCCTGGTTTTGTTTATTTTTGGTGGAGGTTTTGTCTGTCTACACACTACTTGGTATGTAACCACACAAACCAGCACACAGCTTCACTGTTATTCTGGAGGGGTGAAGAGTTTGTCCAGAACTACTTGTCTGGGGTATCTCAGCATTGGCACTGAGTTTGGTAGGAGTGGCATGAAAACAAATCACAACTATTCATATATCACTTATCACCCCCTCACCATCTCACCATCACCAATGTGATGACTGATATCAAAGTGGTAAATAGAAGTCCTAAAGAAATATATATGTATATAGCTTTCTAAAATAAGTAGCACAGAGTCTCTTTTTAGTTCTGTTGAGTTCCCTTAAAGCATTTTCTGTTGTGCTAATTTTTGTGCCCCATGTAGACAAAGTGGTACCTGTTTATGTGCAAATACACGTTTGCTGTTGAAATAAGTTAGCACACTGTTTTACTGTGCAGTAAAATATATCGTTATTAAAAATTAATTTAAGATTTTTTTTTGTCTGCAGCTTGCCTTAGATGTTCTGAAACATTTCCCCTGAACAGCAGATGAAAGTGAAAATTACAAAATAATAATTTGCTATCTTGTTGCCGATTGTCTTTTTTTTTTTTTTTTTTGTCAGGAGGTGTCATTGTTTCACTATCAGTCTTCTTCAAAGCCATATGAAAACTCCAAACAAGGGCTTTGAGGACTCAAATGATTTACTAATACACCAAAGGTAAACCCCACTTTCAGCCATTTAACACAGTATTTATGACCGCCTGTTGCAGCCCTATCTTCTTTGTCTGTTTCTAGTAGTTTTTTCATCTTTTTCATAATCTTTGTATTTGGAGTGGATCATTACTTTGTATGGCTCATTTGTTGGTCACCAAGGTCACCAAACTGGCTTTCTCTTCAGTGATATTTTTCCTACTTTTGCTCCTGTGTTTGTCTGGAGATCCTGCATGTAACCATGGCCGCATTGATTACATGTGAAATCAGCTGTTAGCAGCCTGTAGCATGTCAATGCTAACTGGTGCAAGGCCAGATGTTTCCCCACAAGGTGAGGAGAAGGAGTTGAAGACGTCGTGCTGGTTCTCAGGTGTGAGCTAAGAAGTGACGACATCGACCTGTCCTTCCATCCATTGCTATTATATGAATGTAAGATCTATCTCCAATAAGATGGACAAGTTAGCTGTGCTAACCCAGCAACAGAGGGAATACCAGAAGGCAGAGTAGCATCATGCTATTCACAGACATGGCTAACGGAGGTAACACTGGACATCAACGCCATGTTGATGTGAGCAGACAGGATCCAGGAGACAGAGACTGAACAGACTGCTGAAGAAGCTCAGTCCTGGACCCTGTGGAGGTGGATGCTGGCTGAAAAGGAGAATAATGGACAAGCTGTCATCATCTATTTTATTATGGACCTTTTTGCATTTTCTATACACTTTCTTACTTTTGTTTTCTTGATTGCTGCTGTGGCTCCTCCTGAATTTCCCCTTGGGGGTAAATAAAGTATTTTCTTTTCTATTCTGTATTGGTTGAATCAAGCACTGGAAGCGTTTTGAGTCCAGTGGTCAGTTTTGCTGTGTGTCTCTCTAAGTCCTAATGAGCTCCTTCTCACTCTATCCCTCTCTTTTGTGCGGTGTGTCAATCTGAAACAGCACTGTGAGATACAAAAGGTACCATCCAACTCTTATTCTAAGGCAGTGCAAGCCTAACTGTTCCTCTCTGTCTTGTTTACATTTGAAGATAAGTCCTCTAATTAAAACTTAAACCGAAGAACCAAAAAAACACTGCAAGGCCTTAATTGAACTCATTCCCCTGCCAATAACTGAAAATTACTGGAGCAGATCGTTTGTAACTCGGTCTGCTTTTTCCAAACATACAAAGTTGTGATCCAACAACAGTAGTTACAGAAAGTTAAACGCTCAATTACAATTAAGCTCTTAATCACTCAGGTGTTAATAAAGGTGAGTTTTGTGGGAGTAAAAAGGTTTTTTAAAGATGCCAAATTTGAACTTCTTCTTCTTCTTTTTTTCTGACGCATCTTCTTTCACCTTAGCTCCAGGCTTATTAGACTGTACTGGTACTCTTGTCACACTGAAATCCAAATCTGAGTAAATATAGTCTCTCATCGTACCTTGGGACTCAGGCTAATTAAGACATACTGCAGCTGTTGTCACAAGAAGGTCCAAACAGTTAAAATCAACCATGTATTCTGGGACTGGAGCTCATTAAAACGCAGTAGAACTCATGTCTTAAGGACCAGTAACATTGTCTATCAACCTGAAAACTCAGGCCTATTAAAACATACTATTTTTGATACGTGCAAGATCACCGGTGTAATAGCTGCCAAACATTTATGAAACAGTTTGATGGGTGTAAATGTAGGTAGGAGGACATGTGAGAAGGGTACAGAGACATTGTGGTTATAGGAATGTTAAGATTTGTATACTCTAACTTAAAAAATAGATACAGCATGTAGGCGTAGACAACACTGAAGCTAACACATGCTCCTCTTCTGCCTCTGCACAGGAGCGTTCAGTCACAGACTCTCACCTTTGGCTGCTGCCCCTGTCAGCTAAATGCCAGCCAGATAAATCCCAAGGACTAAAAGTTAAATGGAATATTAATATTCTGACAAATCGAGCAGAAAGTCAAGCCAGTATTATGCTGAGCTCTCTCTTTGGTGATGACTTCTTTTCTGTCTTTTCCTTGCTTTAGTTTGTTCTTTGTTCAGGGCAAAATGAATGTGGTTCTTTGTCATCAAATGAATATCGTTGGCCTTTTTTTCCATTAACATTTACAATAAGAAAGTTAAAAAAAGCAACAAGAGGGCTTCTGCCGCACCTGTGGTTGAGTTCGCACCCTAAATATTTCTCCCTTTGTTAAATAAAAGATGGCACAATGGAGACCATGACACCTCAACAGCTTACACCACAGATTTTCATTATATTTATCAAAGCTCTGCTGCAATACTGAACAAATGATGTGTTCAAATTATTGTTTTGCCTCTAATCAATAGTATCCAGATATCTGGAAAATGAACAATATTTCTGGTCTGTCAAATGACCACGGACGAGATGAGGAGTTAATGCATAATCCAGCCTGCTCACCTTAGCAAGGCTTACATGTTAGGAAGGTATTTTACTGATAATGTCTAAAATCATTGTGCAGTTTGTTAGCATGCTAACAAATACAAACACAGGGTGTACAGCCATTCTCATACACTCTGCCTAGACGTCTATTGAAATGCATTGCAGAAAGTCAGTTTTCATCCAGTTTTATGAGTTTTTTCAGACAGTTTTAGTTTAAAAATGATTAAACTGTGTTCTGGGGGTACATGCAACTACAAGAGGCTGGGCAACAGGATGTTTTTCTTACCCTTTTCTAAGCCACATCTCAACCTAAAAAGTGTTTTTCTTAGGTTAAGTTGCGCAGTAGACCACAACATCAACTAAACCTGAATAAAATTAACAAGGATTTCTACGTCTGTTTTAAGTCAACATTGCATTAGAGGCAAATTACTGTCACTTTGCTGGAAATAAATATCTATAGTTATCAAGTTATATATAGTTATTTATAGCACTAGAACCACCACTGCAGTCTGACAGACAGTTTAGGATTTTGTGGTACCTTTTGTTTTTATATATATTCATAAATATTTATATATATATATATCAGTGGCGATTGCTCCAAGACTGCAAGGGAAGCTCAGCTTCCCCTAAAATGCCCCTAAAAAAAGTGGTGATATGTACCTTTCATTGACAAAATATGCCCTAGAATTCCTTCATCTTTTGTTCAGAATCAGCTACCTATCACAGGTAACTGGCTCAACCTCCTTCTCATTCATCTCCGCAGCGTCTCAGTGCTTTAACCCAGTCGGACACTGAGTGTCTTCTGACTTCAGCCGGGAAGCGTAGAGTGGGTTGTTCCACTGTGGAAACTGGACGGTCATTGCATAAACACTGGGCTTTGTCCCGCCCATTGGACGCTGAGCGTCTCTGGGGGTCTATGAGGCAGTGGGCTGGCCTGGACGCTCGGCTTCTGCATGATGATTGGATGATCTGTCTGAGGCCAAATACCTTTTTGATTGACAGTGAAATGAGCCAGTCAGTGATCTTGAAGTATAACCCTCCACCGGAGCATCTTCTGAGTTCTACATGTACTTGTTCTGGACTGATCCAGAGGCTTTATCTATCCCCGGCGAGTTGACTTTTCTTAAAAAAGACGAGCGTTGTGTTTAAAGATTCTCTCTCTTTTCACCAATAAGCAGCTACAGCTACGGCAGCGGAGCTTCTCTCCCTGTCACTCACACTTACAGCCTGTCGTAGTCTCACGAAGCAGCTCCAGCTGCTAGCAAGCTGGCATGGAGGGTAGAATTTACGTTTAAATAAATACACAAATTTATGAAGTAGGCCGGAAAAAATGAGCTTCCCCTCCTTGACTGACCAGCAGCCACCACAAATTATATATATATATATATATATATATATATATATATATATATATATATATATATATATATATATATATATATATATATATATATATATATATATATATATATATATATATATATACACATATATATATATACATATATATATATATATATATATATATATATATATATATATATATATATATATATATAAATATATATATATATATATATATATATATATATATATATATGTATACATACACATATTCACTTTCCCGAATTTTTGACTTCCCTTGTTGTGGTTTGATTAATCAGATTCAAGTGATTAGTAAGACAGCCAGGTTAAATACCCAAGTAAAGACTTAATAAACCCTCACTCAGCAGAATTATGCTAATGCTTTAATAATTAAATAATTTAACAGATATCACATTTTAATACCCTGACCCAAAGTCAGACAAGTTTCCTGCACAATTTTTGATATAACCCCCGCTGAATGGACTTGACACCACTCTAAGTTATAGAAGAGAGATCAAAGCAATAGATAGAAACAAGACAAGTCAAAGACACAAAGAGCAGCTGATCGTGAGAAAGATAAAGTGATGGAGAAGGTGACAGAAATCCAGACTCTCTTTACCGTCAGTGTCTTGGCCCAGACAGGTTGATAGCAGCAGCAGATAAAGGACTCCTGTTCCCATTATATTCAGCCATCTGACCCGGCCCCATGACAGCGGCCCCATTAAATGCGTCCGACCCATCTTCACCACCATGCTTCACCAAGCATCCAGCTGCTGAGAGGAGGAGACAGGAACACATGGACACAGGTCAGTTGCAATCATTATTAGATATATGATGCATGCAACATTAATAGCTGGCATTTTCTGGAGCACTGTGAATATCCTCGACCCATCTCTGCAGAAGAAAGCTCTGGATCAAAGTGCCCTCCATTACACCCAAAAGGTGAGCCGCCCTCACAAAGTTAAAGGGTAGATGCCAACTAACTTTTGTTTGTGGCTGCACTTTCATAGACAGCCTTCAGCATCAAAGCAAGCGAATGTTTCTTTTGCTAAGTAATATGCTAACCGTTATGACAACAACTTTGATTTCCCAGCAAAAAGTTAGGTAGTAGATTTCTATTTTGTTTTGGTTGCAATCAAAATCATGGAAAAATAAAACATGTTATTGCAAATTGTAAATGCATATAGTCAAAGAGCTTGTCTGACTGGCATTCAATCTGACCTTTGACCTTCAGGTTACACTCTACAAATCAAACCTCAAATAATAATGGATTAAAGGGGAAGAAGTAACTGCCAGAGCAAGATCAAATTATGGGTCATCTAGCTAATGAGTGTGGAACCAGATCATCTGTTCATACAAGGTGAAAGCAGGGGGAATGTGTGTGTGGCTCCTTTCTGACAATTCAATTTAGCTGGAGAAAATGACGGCTAGAAGGGGGAATAAAAAGTTCTGAATGCAGCTAGACAACCTGCAGGGGCGAAAAAAGTCTGCTTCTTACAGTTTTATAAGACTTAAAAAGTTCTGGGCTTCTATGGGATGCTGTAAGTGCCAAAATGTTGGCACGTACACTCAACTTCCATGAGGAAAAAAAAAAAGAGATTTCAGTTGTTTTTCAACATGTGATGCATACCTCACTTTGGGGGGTAGGAGTAACTTCAGAGGAGACCTGGTATGATTTCATCAAACCATAAATAATACATCTGGTAAGCTAGCATCTCTGACCCTGACATTAACTCTATCTTTTTAATGTATGTAGCATAATTAAAGCTAAAAGAAATGGTCACAGGAGACAGCAGATGAGAAATTTAACACTGAGTGTATCAAGGGAGCAACATATTCACATCCAGTCATGTTTCACACGGCTGTGTAAAAAATAGCTATTATAATTTTCAGTGCTTATAACCAATGAAAAAAAAAATGCCATTGGCCTAAACTTTTTCAGCACTGAGCTTACAGCCCTTTTGAAACATAGCCAGGCTGGCTGATGACAATTTTTAGTTGAAATCAGGACGGGGCAGGACCCCTGATTACAACTTTTCACTGTCAATGGCAGAAGTAGGGAAGGCATAATGCCCCCTTTGTCATGGCACATTTCGGAGGTTAATAAAATTTCCGTCATAGTCGGTTACATTTTCTTTGTAAAATGATCGTGAATAAAAACTAAGTATGTAAAATAGACTGAAGCTAAAACTAAAGGATGTGAAAGCAGCATGAATAAAATTAATTAGCCTAGTAATGGTGAGTGCCAGTGAGAAGTGTTCTTAAGAATGGGGACCTTAGGTGCTTCAAAGAAGTGTTATTATAATTTCCCATGTTTTGAATGTAGATGTTAAGTAATGATACTGGATGCCCATACTAAACGTGTGCAGGTTGTCAAACCACTACATAAAAAAAGAACAGCACAAGATTTGGACATTGTTTGTGGAATGACTAGGTCATCCCATATGACATATTGGGGAACAGGCCCCAAACAACAAAGA
Source organism: Halichoeres trimaculatus (assembly GCF_033239565.1). Taxonomy (NCBI): domain Eukaryota; kingdom Metazoa; phylum Chordata; class Actinopteri; order Labriformes; family Labridae; genus Halichoeres; species Halichoeres trimaculatus. The sequence goes on from NW_027437201.1 coordinate 8,505,893, forward strand.
GAGGGCAGGAGAAGAGTTGTCATTAAAGGCAAAGTGAGGAGTGTCCCGATTTTGAAGCATCCTTCCAAGATTAAGATTCTGCTTCATTCTGATGAAGGAAAAAAGTAGTTACAGACACCCAACAGTCCAAACAGTTGGTTACAATAAACACTGTTGTTCAGTAAACACAGACAGAGCTAAGCAACTGTCTCCATTCCACATTCTGACATACATGCTGCTAAGGAACCGTATCTTTGCAACAAAACCCTTTGTGCACCTTAACGCCACTTTACACGGTTTACATGATGAACCCCATATGCCTGTCTGCTCTCACACATGCTAGAATTACCATGAAATATACATGCAGAGGCTGTGCTCAGTGGGCATCTGGCCTAGAATGACTTAGTGTGTTTGTTTGCAGGAGTGTTTAAGCCAGGATTCATTAGATAGAATAGTTGTCACATTGTCTTCAACTATAAAAAAGCTCCATAGTCTGTTAAAATCAGTCAGACAAAAAAAATATAAAATATGTTTTAATAAGTTGGCTTTGTGACAAAGCTAGCTTTGACCTCCCTTTGTCTGTCTTAATGGAAACCTAAGCTCTGCTTTAGTAAACTCTTGCTGTCTATAAGTTGCATTTAAATGTACCATTTCTAAAGTAACTTCAGCCACAAGGTAATTTTAGCTCAATCCCATACTGCAACCCCCTCTTTAAAACTGAAGCAAAGTTTAAAGAAGGGGTAGTAAGTAACAGTAGAATGATATTTTCTCAAGACTCCACTGAAAGGAGGTCATCACATAAAGATACCCTAATAGGTTCATGGCAAATTGGATGGACAAATTGGCAAAGCTCGGCCCTCAACAGGCCTCAGAGGACTGGCCAGTCAGAAGGAAGGGGGTTTGTGGAGCAGAAATCCTTAAAGAGACAGTACTTAAAACTAAACTATTAAGACACAGGGTGAACAAAAGTGTTTACAAAACATCAGTGTAAGAAAAATATGGATCTCTTTGAGATTTTGAACTTTAGGGGGTACCAGACAGATAGTATAACGCCTAAAAATGCACCATACCCCCTCTTTAAAGTTGAGATAGACATTGACCAATTTTTTTGCCACTTGTTGAGTCAACATGAACTTTTTTTCATTACTCTTTCAGGTGAATCTCTGAGTATCTTACTCCACCCTCTTTGACATCATGGCAGCCAGTCTTATTACACTTCTAATGATGCAACCTCTGGCTAACTAACCATCTAAGTGCTCCACTGTGTAATCTGTCATTACTTTTAAATTAAAGTACAACAATGTACTTGGGTATTACTTTTAGCATGGCTAATTTAAGCCCAAAAATAGCAACAATTTATAGTATGACTCATCTAATAGAACTAAAATCATGTTTTGTTCCAGTCTTTGCAGTAACACTGATAATAGTCTTCATCCTACAGACAGATATTGCTTTAAATTGAACCTTATCTGAGATTAAACTCAGCTGCTCTCATTCAGCAGGAGCAACATTAACCACTTAACATCACTCCAAATCTGCCGCCTGTTTAATTAGAACTGATTTATGTAAGTTCCCATGGCAGACATTACTGTGACAGAGTCAGATTACTACTGGCCTGCCCCCTGAATGGAGATGGAGTTGGCTGACAAGGAAAATGTGATTGTGATATTCTATCAAACCCCAGAGGTGAGATCCAGCAGTCACGGGGGCAGCTTACTGAGGGAGTATGGACTCACAGTGCCACTCTGCTGCTCTAAACCAGACTTAATTGAGTTTTGCAAATTAACCATGGTAGTAATAGCATGCAGGTGTGGTGGACCCTGATCAAGACACAGTAGAGTGTCAGAGGAAGCCCTAAGAGGGCGATGATTACACCTCTGACATTGTTGAGATGGAGAAAGCAGATGGTATTTTTTGTCTGTGGCAAGGATATTTGTGAATTACCATCAAGACTTAAATCTCAGGAATTCTTACAGGTCCATATTGCCTTTCTGCCTTCCCTGCTGATGAGCCTTGGGGAAAACTGTGGTAGTTTTTAATAAGGCTTCATCCCCCAGGCAACTCGTCTTCAATTGGAGACTCTGGGGGTCCTATTGGTGAAAAAGTAATTGGTGTTTTTGAGGCTAGTCTGGCATTAGAAGCATCTGTGTGAACAACATACTTCAAATTACAGGAGAACAAAAAAGTTATACTGTGCCAGACCTAATTGCAGCATTGAAATAATGCGTTTGAAACGGCCCTCTGTAAACAAATACATTACCAAGCATACAGTTTTTTAATAGAATATATAAGAGGTAGGGAGAGGATATGGCCTAGCAATAAGTGTGAGCTCCAGCCCAAACAGCCACCTCAGCCCAAATAAACAGACTCCACAACATCTCTCAACAGACTGTCCTCTCCTTCTTTTTTTGTGTTTGGGTATACTGGGAGCTATATTTGAATAGCACTTCCTCTTGGGTCAGAGCGCTTCCAAAACACATTCATACTCTGATGGGATGGGCTGCCATGGAAGGTACCTGTCAATCCCTTTCACACAACAATGGAACAGCCACTGGGAGCACTTAGGGGTTCAGAGTCTTCGACATGTGGCAAGAATTGACATTTTAATTGAGAGACAACTGACTTTCACACATGTGCCACAGCTGATCAGCGCAAGTGTCTTCCATTCTCTCCCATATCAGTCGAGAACTACCATTTAGTGGGGTAGAGCTGGAATGTTTGCACAAAGCACTCAACTCCTGAGGTGCCATGTGTCTAACTTGACAATAGGTGCCAAATTGACAACTTTGGTGGTGCACTGGCTCTTGCTGTACATCTATCCTTACCTATAGCCAAGCTTGGGTCTAAGGGTCATGGGGATGTTAAGTAGGTAATGTAACTTCTCAGTATAGAAACTGTGACAAGGACACGGATGAGATGGTTTTCTTTACTTAGTGTTTGTCCTTCTCATGAGAGCACTAGTACACAGTTTATTTCTGAATGAAGAGTCTAAGGCCAAACCCATGACATGTTGGGCCTCTATTTTGAGGGCCAAGGGGAAGGGGAACTTCAGTTGGACTGAGCGGCAAAACAGACCCCACTTAGCATTGCGGGGAGCAGCAGTAAGCACGGTGAGGCTGGGAAAAATGTGGAATATGACATGAAATTAAGGATAGTTGGGCTCAACATTGATTTGTTAAAGCCACCAAAGGACCAGGGGTCCACGAACATCGGCATGTGGCCAGATATCATATTCTGACATTTGTACCTGATTTCAACACCAGGAAAACACACAATGCAAAGCCTGATAGCTACAAAAGCCTCTATATGATTCACTTTACAGTTAACAGTGTATTGACCCAAGTGAATACATGTATTATCTCTTTGCACTTTTGGTATTTAACATAGATTGCATTAAAAATAGACGTATCATCTCTATGACAGTATTTAAGTATAGCTAATATCAAATACTTTCCACAACACAGCTACAACTGCTTGTGTTGGAGTTTCCCCTTATTTGGAAAACTGGGTTTGCCTTAGTTTATGTTAGGTTAAAAATCACGTCAAGTACAAGCTTCATAATCACACAAGGACGAAAATGTTTCAGTTATGAAAAAAAAATAAATGAATTATGCAAACATTTAGAGAATTAAATAATGATTTAACCCTTTTATCCTTTAACTCTTTTAATTATTTATCCCCCTTCAAAAGAGCATAGATTAACGTTAACTGACAAAATAGGAACCGCAAATCCAGCTATCGTTGCCTGGATTGTTTCTGTAAATTGCAGTAGTTTCTCTTCTCTTTGTCTTTCAATACCCTGTCAAAAGATTGTCTGACTGCTTTTCAAACATGTTCATTCAATGACTTGCGCAACAGCTCTTCCCCATTTTTGATTTTGTTTTAGAGTTTAAACGGTATTCATGCCAACGCTGCCCCTCATCTTCCTCTTTCTGCCACACAGTGGGCGTAAACGCAGCAACTTCAACTTGCTGTGCAATCACGTGCATACCCTCTATAGCAGTGTTAGGTAAATCGTTATTATGAGCAATTTCAAAATACAACCAACAATTCAAAACATGGCTAATATTAATGTGAAGTAGTAAAGGGTTCTATATCTGATTTAAAAAAAAAATGATATCATGGGAAATTTGTCCCATTGATTTTGAGTGAGGTCTCGATTTGTCTTCATATCAAGAGCTGTGTAGCCCTTCCCCGCGATCTTGCATATCATTGGGACACATCTTCACTACACCAACGCCCACAAAACCAAGGGCTAAGGGGTAGAATTGGGATTGGCCCTCAGTCTTGAACTGCACTTGTAATGGGAGTTTAGAAAGTGCTTTATATAGAGAGGTCATCAGGGCCCAGGCACTAAATGGTGTAGAGATCTGTATCTGCTAGGATTGTTACATGTTTGAAGGGCCTGAACATGGTCAAAAGTGAATATTCTGATAGATACTTGAGGACGTGGCTGTGGCAACTCCTCAAAGTTGGGTTATTGAAACAGGAAATAGTTTTTATTAAACCCAGTTGTGCGATAACTACTGTTGTGAACAACATTAATACTGGTCTTCCAAATATCAACACAGAGGTTAAATATAAAGTTCAGCTTTTAAAATGCTGGTTGACACTTCTCATTCAACATTTTAATAGAGCATGACTCAAACTTCATCTGGAAACACTGAGAAAAGAAAAGTCAGTTACAGAGGAAATCTTCTGTGAAGAATTTGCCCACTTAGTGGAATAATACTTTCAACAACCTCTGCTACAACCTTGGAACCAACAGTGATTCACTCCCAGATGTCAAACATCTTTGCTTAATAACTTCACATTGACAAAACAGCAGCATACCCAGAATAGATTTGTTTGATAGAATAACCTCTTCAAAAGAGTTCATCTGGTTCCAACAAGAGAACACAGAAAACAGACGGGCTTTACTTTTATTAGTGATGAATGAAAATGAAAGTTTGCTCAGTCTGGCTCACAACAACGAGCATCTCACAAATTAGATGTTCTTGTTCCGCTTTTATTTAGAAGGTCAGAGATGTTTTTATTTTGAATCTTTTTGATCCTTTTAGATGTTTTTTTCAAAATTGTTTGACTTCACTGGGTTTATATTCTGATGCGGACTAGTCTCAAGCAAATCTTAAAACAAGACTGTGTCTCTAGTGTCATAGAAAAAGCAAGTCAGAGTTTGGATATCTAAGCCCATACCATGATCATTTCCTAAACTAAACTGTGGCTATGAGTGAAAGAAGCTACAACCTGAGGCAGTTTTTGTTCCTTTGGGTTTGGAAAAAGACCAGATACAGTTCAAGACAAAATTCTAAAACTACAACCAAAAACCCCGTCGCAAATGAGCTGGATAATTATGTTCAGCACAGACCATACAAAGGTTGTATGCTAACCTGTCTGAAATGGATGGGTCCAGATGTCATAACATTAAGAGTATGGGCTTGCATTTTTGCTTAATTTACAGTCTAGACCTGTCGCTATTTACTTCAGGTGTTTTTGCCTCTTGATTTAATAAATGTATACTGCACAGGACTAAGAAGACCACTGAAATAGATACATGTTTTATTGATGGTCTGACCCACAGGAAATGAATAAGGAAAACAGTTATCAGAGGGGGTGTTGTGCTTCCAGTATATAAAACATGGCTACAAACTAACAATGCTGGATGTTCATATGAAATATGCACAGATTTGTATGTTGTAGAAATCCCTGAATCTCTTTATCTGCTCAAATAAATAAATGAATAAATAAATAAAATAAAATAAAATAAAAAATGATAAAGAGTCTTTATGAGACTGAAATGATGAGGTTATTGCATGACTGGTCATGACAAACTGGGGGACAGGCTTGAAACACAAAGGTCTGCCAAAAGGTCTGCCCATGGCTGGACCAGTCAAAAGAAAGGGGGTTTGTAGAGTGGGGAGTTTTAAAGACACAGCAGCTAAAATGAAGCATTTCATGCAGCGGCTGGGATGAGGGTTTTCAAAAACACCAGTGTGTGAAAAGTAAGGTTTTCTTTTGAGATTTGAATCACACTAAGATACTATGGGAGTACCAGAGGGACTGGATAAAGCCTTAAAAAGCCTTTTCAAGGGCTTCTAATGACATCCTTGCTGCTGCACCCAATCGTCACCAGACGACATTGGTAAGGCTCATTCTCTGTACCACCTTTACAGCTGTCTGCAGGATACAACAGTTCTGTCTTGGGAAGAGTGTGATTAGAGCCATGTAAGTACTAGCATTAACATCAAACAAACGGCTGGTTCTTGAGATGGAAAAGGGTCAACAAAGGAAATGCAAGGGAGAGGGGCAAGGGATAGACTGACCTCTGGATGATAGTTACCTGTTTACATTATCCCTTCAGACCCCAGGCCACACAATAACAACTGCTTCCAAATAAGCTGTATTTCATTTCATTAATATAGACCCAGCTACATGTAGCTTACCAGGTAATTTGTGTTTACACACTCTAATTTCCTTTATCTTATTCTTTTATTTTTAAGATTCATTCATTCATTCGTTTTCTGAACCCCTTATCCTGTTCAGGGTCGCTGGTGGCTGAAGCCTGTCCCAGCTGTCATTGGGTGAGAGGAGGGATACACCCTGGACTGGTCGCCAGTCAATCACAGGGCTGACACATAGACAGACAACCTTTCATGCACACGCTTACACTTACAGCCAATTTAGAGTGTTCAATTAACCTGATGAGCAAACAGAAAGCTGGGAATCGAACCCGGGACCTTATTGCTGTGAGGCTGCAGTACTAACTGTTGCGACACCGCGCAGCCCTGTACTGAAGAATTGAAGATTATATAATAAAATGATATACAGTTAATTCTTAAGTCTGTGCATTGGTGGGGTTTGACAGTGGGGTTTTGGGATTTGATAGAACTTTATTTGTCATTGCAATAAGTACGACATTTCAGGGGCAGGGGGGTTCACATAGGGTGTAAAACTAGCCAGACCACCTCTGTTAGTCAGGTTCATCAGGTAAATGTCCAATGTCTGCAGCCTGTCTGTGTTGCTGTTGAGTAACTTTGACTGGTGAATGATGGCCAAGCTGTCATCATCTATTTCTTATGGACCTTTTTGCACTTTCTATACACTTTCTTACTTTTGTTTTCTTGATTTCTGCTGTGACTCCTCCTGAATTTTCCCCTCGGGATAAATTAAGTAGTTTCTATTCTATTTCTACTTTACAGTATTCTATTCCATTATGTCATTCTGGATTCTGGGCTTTTCAATAAATGTTCTCAGTCACTATTGATTTTCTAAACTTTCTCCTCCACAGTGACAGCATTTCAAATCTAAAAGACGGTCAAAACTCATTTTTTTGGAAGCAACAAAACAGTAAAATTTGGTGTTGGAGTATTATAATTGAATTAGACTGTAACCTCACAGTAACATCAGGGGGTGCATTGGCAGTGACTTCGTGATTCGCTCTATTTCAGTCGTTGGAAGACAATTTGATGTGTGATATTTGAGTTGCAGTACTTTGCAAAACTCTCCATAACTTTCTGAAAATTTCTACACAAGCTGAACACAGGGAAACAGATTCTTTCTGTCAAATTTACTCCTCATTAAAACTGGAACATGCAGAATATAAAGTATGTGCGCGGTATATCCAAAGCTTTTGTTTTGCAGGGGGCTGCTACTGATGTGCAAACTGAAGCAATAAAAGACTCAGCTGTGACTTATACATGCATGCAGTTAAAGTGTCACTGCTGAAAAGAGGCATCATTTCCATGTGGAAAAATAATTTCAGGCAACACATGACAGTTTCATCAGTAATCTAAATTATACAGAAAGGAAACTCATGTAATTTAGCAGAAGGAGTGTATAAATAAGATATATACTTTACTATTTAAGCTTCACCCTGGTAGTAAAACCATGTGTGGGCTGAAATGACTTATGTTTAATTCCCTATTAAAGTTCGCAAAACAATGTGGCACACAATAGTAGGCCATGCTGTAAGCGTCAGTAACCAAGATGAAGTGTGCGAGGGCTGAAGGCGCTTCTCCTCTGGTAGAACTTCAAAAAGTCTCATTCCTCCTGAGAGTGAAGGAAATACAGCCGACAGAGAGAGCGCAGCGCTCAACACAAAGGAAATGAGGAGGGGAGAATAAGAGAGAGATAGACATGCAACAGAAACAGAGAAAGAGAAAGAGAAAGCTGGGGCAGGAGGTAAAAAAAGAGTGAGAATAGGAGATTAGAAAAGAGGACGAGGGACCGAAAATACAAAGACTTTGTCCCAGACAAAGCCAGACAGACGGACTGACAAAGACAGAAAAAGAGTGAGGCACAGATTGTGACCGGTACTTTAAAGGCCAACCTCTCATTGATGTTTAATGATCACAGAGTGGGGGGAGAAAGAGATGAGGGTAAAGCTGGGCTGAGGGAGGATAAAGACAGAGACAAAAGCAATCCGAGGAAAGCGACCGAAAAGAAAGAGGACGCCAAAGAAAAACAAGCAACAAGAGCAGAAAACGTGAAAGTCAAAAGGACAAAACTCTGACACAAAAGTAGAGGAGATAATTATGCAAAATGGCTTTTTTTGTTAAAAATAGTCAACTAATGAAGCTAAATAACAAAACTGAGTCTTGACCCAAAACAGAGGGGTGTTGACATGTTGTTTCATGTCGCTACTTCCTCAGTGTTTGTCATCAGCATCCTGTCACAGCGAGTGCCTGACGAGACCTTGTTACAGTAACACTAACCAACTGTGTTTGCATGTGTGCGGAAACAGAAGAACAAATAAAAATATTTCCCTTGTAGTGTCAGAGCTGACATCTGTCTATTTCTCTCCCTGTCAGTGTCTCTTTGGCTGTTTGTGTGAGTATTTCTGTCTGTTGGCCTGTTTGTCAGTGCCTGACTGCATCTTTCACAGCTTCTCTGCTGCCAAAATAAGACCAGAAATGTCCCGCTTTTTTTTTTTTCATTTCAACTGGCAGTCTTCTACGCACAAATGCCTCACTATGTTTGGTTTGGTGTCTCGCTGGAAGATTTCTTGCCTGGACACAAAGCGAGTAAACTGTGACTTGTACAGGTCACTCTGTAGAGGTGCCACACAGCTGGACATGAGTAAGGGCCAAACTTCTCAATTTGTGCCCCAATCCAGCAGTCAGTGAGATGGATTTTTACCAGACCCTGTTTGTGCTCTGAGTGGTGGCAGGCCCAGTGCAGCTGGAAGCATGTCCGGAGGAAAAACTATTATATATGAACATAGTGCCTGTGACATCACTCATTTGTCTCTCATGCAGAGATTTGAGGGCTACTGTCGACAAGTGCCATGTTAGAAATCCTTCACACAAACAAGTTTCATAAAGTCAGACATACTCTCATAAGATTAATGACCTCTAAAAATAACAAGTTATTAAAAATTACGCCTCCAGTACAGTGTGTGCAGAAAGACAAATTAGGTTTAGGTTAGTGCTTTAATGGTGTAAAAATCTGCTTTTTTTGGAAACATTTTTTTAGCACGTCTGCATAGGCTTCATATTTTAGGGGTTGCTGCAGGTGTTGACCACAAACCTCAGGTTTTGTGCATTCTGCCTTGTATCAACGGTTCAGGCTGCTGCTGGTGTAATAGTGTGGGGGATATTTTCTTGACCATATCCATCCCTTCATGACCACAGTGTACCCATCTTCTGATGGCTACTTCCAGCAGGATAACGCTCCATGTCATAAAGCTGGAATCATCTCAGACTGGTTTCTTCAACATGACAATGAGTTCACTGTACTCAAATGGACTCCACAGTCCCCAGATCTCAATCCAATAGAGCACCTTTGGGATGTGGTGGAATGGGAGATTCTCATCATGGATGTTCGGCCGATAAATCTGCAGCAACTGTGTGATGCTATCATGTCAATATGGACCAAACTCTCTGAGGGATGTTTCCAGTAACTTGTTGAATCTACGCCATGAAGGATTAAGGCAGTTCTGAAGGCAAAAGGGGGTCCAACCCGGTGCGCAGTACTCTCTGGAGAGCTGACTCCACTTCCTCCTTTCTTAGAGCTCGTCATCTGTTAACTCTGGCTCAAAACTGTAATGACACCCATCTTATTCAAAGTACTCCTCCACAACATTTTCATCAGATAGATATTCGTCCATTTTACATGAAACTGGAAGAAGAAAGTCGTCATGTAGCCTGCCGTCTTCCCCTGAAACAATGAGCCGCACTGCGCATGTGCAAACGTAAACAAAGTCTTCGTCAGTTCAGAGGTTAGTACAGCCACACAGCGCTGTCTGGAGTGACACAGACTGCAGCAGAGGACTAACCCGGAGCGGACCATGATGGAATATGGGTGAAAAACACGAGTTTTTGGACGATTAATGCAGTTTCAGGAGTGGAGCTGTCTATGCCCCGATGGATCCCATTATATGGACGTCCGCTGCACGATTTTGGATCTAAATATCTCCCGAAGCACTGCTTGGATCAGGAAAGCCTTCTGGGTGAGTATTTTGTTCTACTTCATTCTATAAACAATGTAAAAGCTGTATAAACCAAACTTATCCTTTAACTGATATATCCACCAGGGGGGGCAGCCCAGAGTGCAAAAGTTTACAAAACTAACAGACTCAAAAACAAACATGGCGACCGTGGAGGAGGTATTGCTAATGTACTGCCTGCATAAAAGCCAAAAATAAAACAGAGGCAGTGTTAAAGTAAGCAGAAACATGGATGAAACGAAAGCAGAGCACGGACAGAAGACTCCATCCAGATCCAGATCGGTATGTAACGTTCAGCATAAACGGCATTTAGGAGTGGTCAATGATAATGAATGTAAGTGATAACAGCAACAAAACAGTCACACATCCATGTTGTGATCCATGATGACCACAACAGGACTTTTAGCTTATAACTTCTTCATTTGTTAAAAAAAACACCCAAATGAAAAACAGATCATATTTGTTAACTTAAACACATTTAAATCCTCTAATAAGCAAAATGATTAAGTTATTATGCAGCTCACTCATCAGTGGTAAAGGCATAAAAGTCAAGTAATAAAAACCAAATGAGCAGTAATTAAACCACAGAAAGAAACAGTATCCTGTCCTCGATCTGTTATCATATTGGGCAGAGCGTTAGTTCAGTTGGGTCATGAAGTGAAGCTACTCTTACAACTGACAACATTTACGCATCCAACTACCTACTAGAAAAATAGACGTTTCATTTTAACAGCTTCTGCAACCCACCACAACTTGTGCACCTCCTTTTCTGCTCTGTCTGGTTTTACCAGCCTCATGTGTATTGTACTGCGGCCTGCCCTGTTCTGTTCTATAATACTACAATTTCATTCAGCAAATGCTTTTGTCCAAAGCGGCGTACAACACAAGAGAAAATCTAGATTGTTCTGTACCTCTGGAGGTCTTTGCTGCTGCTCTTCCTGGCTTAACTCTTAATGAATGGGCATGAAAGAGACAGGAGGGCTGCTGCACCTCAAGCTTTTGCATTCCACATGGGCATGTGGAAGGCAAGGAGCTATCAGAACAGAGCCATAGCACAGAATATGGCTTCATTCAGAAACCATTGGAACTGGTTGGTCGCAGTTCTTCCTGTGTAAAACAGGTACGACTGTCATGTTGTGATGGGGACAACCAGGTACCTTTCAGTGGTAGGAGGTCATGAGTTGGTGGGATCAAAGATATGAAAAAAGATTTCAGGTTTGCTGGAACTGTTTTTGTTTCTCTTTTGTAAGTGAGCAGCAGAAGTCAGTGAATTTGATTCAAGCGTCAACTGGAGGCCAGCGTAGGAATTCAAACAGCACAGTGAACAGTGGAGTTTGCTGTTTGGGTTCAAGCTGAAACTGTGTTCTGGATCCATTTCTAAAAGTTTCAAAGTGTATGCAGGGAGGCCTGCCAGAAGGGGTTTCAGGGATCAAAATAAAACAACAATTTGAAAGATAATGAGACCTTTGAGATAGACAACAATAAGCCAAACACCCACCAGAGTTCAAACGGAGACTGTATGGATGGAACCGGCAGACTGCGTACAGGCCCAGAGCTCTGGGTACAGACACCTGTTTGAAGTGTTGAAAAGTCAATTATTTAAACTACAAAGAGACACGGAACTACAAAGAGATAAAACAAAGACAAAGAGATGCTTAACCACAACAAAGAGACCTTAAAGAACTTCAGAGACATCCAAAACTTCAGCAAAGACTGGTAAACAAAAACACAAGAGATGCCACTGTAACACCACCAAGTGAAGAGTCGACAGATTTCTTTTTATGTCTGTTGGTTTGGAGGTCTCATTCCATAAAGATGTCTGCAGCCAAGAGCAAATATTATGTATGTATGATGAAACATATTAGAATATTTTACCCAGCCATTTGCTCTAGATTTGTTTAACTCTCATGTGATTCTGAACATATATTCTCCTTCACAGCCTCAGACTGCTCTTTGCTTATTTTCCAATTCCATTAGCGTTTCAACCGTTCATTTTTGTTAAAGCAATTATACAAAAGAGAATAGGCTTTAAAACACAGGATAAGGAGGGAGGGAAGGGTGAAGGGTGTGAAGCAGACAAGTGCCAAGTTAGACTTTCATTAATCACTTTTTTCTGCATTGAAGTGATAAACTTGTTTGTGTTTACACTGTTAAAATGAACGAGATGATGCGTTGACAAACATTATTTGGGCACAAACGCACACCTGCGTATGAATTATTCAATTATGTGCGTCTCATTTTCTGTATGGAAAGCTATTAAACAAGTGTGAAGCAGTTTGCAGTATGCAGATTGGGAGTAAATTTTTCTCCACCTGGCACCGTTAAAGAGCAAAGAGTCACACACACACTCTCGTACACAAGCAGTTGTGTTGACCAGGCTGTCCAATAAGCTAATAGTGGTGCACTTTGCTTGTCTCGTCTTGTTCTGCCAAACTCTCAGACAGTCAGCACCTGAGAGTGGAGAGAGGCAGCATCCAAAATGCAACAATGTTCCTGATTGCACCCCTGCACAGAGCAGATGAAAAAAAACAGTGAGACAAAGGGAAAAGTGAAGAGAGGCAGAAAAGGCAGAAAGAAAAAAGATTATACGTGAACATAAATTATATAAGAGTTTTCTTCTAAAGCCCCAGGTCTTAATGCTCAAGTTCTGGATTCTCAAAGAGTGCAAATTCTTCAGTAAGACAAGGAGTGATGGAGACACATCAAAGCCAGCCTGGAGTGGAAACTTTCCAACTTATTAAGGAGAACAGACTGCAAAGGAGTATCAGGATTAAGAAGTCAGACCAGCCAAACGCAAGTGACCTCACATCCACCCCTTCACCCTGATCCTCAAACATCAACACACGAAGGTAGAGCCAATTACCAGGTAACATTTACACCAAATCATAGTCATGCACAGGGGCGTGTCCAGGGGGTGGCCTGAGGCAGCTGATGCACTATAATTGGCCACCACCAAAGTTCAGTTCCATACTTGTGTTTGGCCTAATCAAAGGCCTGGCAATGGGACCAATGTGGCAAGTACAGCAGTGCTAAAACCTGCAGTTCCCCGAGTGTCCACTTGAGGCTGGCTGCAGGAACTGGTAACCACATACACAACACCTAAAAAAGGCTGATTTCAACAGCAAAAAAAATAAATAAAAACTTGTTTGGAATTTCACAAAACAGCTTGGGTCTAATTACATCACTTCTCAATCAGCACACACAGTACAGGGATGAGTTTTTCATAAGTTGTTGTTTTGATTTTACCAAACCCGTGAGATTTGACTGACAGGCAAGCACCCTCTAGCTGTCTGCAAAAAGGCTTCAGGCCTGCCTTTTTTACCTCATCAAAAAAGCTAGGTAGAGTTTAGCATTTCTATCATGGCTTCCATCAATGATAGGCTATGAAACTTGGTATTAAAAACAAATGGGTGATATCACAAACTCTAAATCTATTAATTCGACAGTCTAAGATGGTGTTCATAAAACTACAGTTCTGTGAGTGACAACTGATCACAAGACTCAAGAAAGCTCTGTTAATTTAGGTATAATGTCTAATTTAACAGTACAATCATTAATCTTTACAGCCTGAGTTAAACATATGGACAGCTGAGTCAGCATTTTCATTACAGCTTTAAAATGTCCTGAAAGAAACACATGATGACATCTAAGTAGCAACCTCTATTCTTAGATTATGGAACAGAAAAGTAGGTGCTGTAAACTGCAATGCCTCGAGCCTCCAATTGAGGTTGGCTGCAGAGGCACCAGAGCTACATACACACTCATTCAAACGACTGACACATAACGATAGACTGGAACTAGATCTGTGTCTGGTCCATCTCCGCTCTGTTGCTGTTTGGCTTCATCCTCCCTTTTCTGTCAACACCCACCAGCTGTGTTTTTAGGATGGTGTAGTTATGTGTCCAACAACTACCCGATGAGTCTCTCCCAAGCGGCAACCTTCAGTCCAAGACTATAAGACAATGTGGAAGTGCTAAAATCAGCTGTTTCTTGAGTGTCCACTTGAGGCTGGCTCCAGAAGAACAGGAAGTCACACACACATTGTTAAAAAAAATCTGTTTTACAGCAGAAATTAATCCATTTAAAAACATCTCCTGTCTGAATCACTAATTTCAGTATCGGCACATACTGCCTGGGGTGAATTTTAATTAACTAACCAACTCGGCAGTTTAGATATTGAGTTTGTGAGCTCACCCAATCAGAGGCACAGCTCAGGTCACGTGACTGACGGGCATCCTATAGTTGTACTCTAAGACCCTGCCACTTCCAATATGGCCGCGATAGCCGATTTGCTTCAAAAATTTGTTTCAGAAACAGACGGGTGACGTCGGGGGGGACGACAACATCCATTAATTATACAGTCTATGGTCTCTCCACATTGTCTTTTCTGGCCTCTAAAAACAGAAGGTGTTTTATTCGGAAATCAACCAGTTTCAGTATTGTTTCAGTGCCTGACTTCTTGTCGAATCTGCTCTGTGTAATTGAAGCTCTGTGTTCATGCAGCTTTAGTGAAGCAGAGCAGAGCCAGTACAAGTGGACACATTGACAAGAACTTAAATCTATCACATCTGATGCTGTGGTGAGGCAGAGATGGACCAGACATGGATCTGGTGGAAGTCGGTCATAAGTCAGTGCCCCTATGATGCCATTCAAGTCAATAAAAGTCAAGACACGCCCTATTTGGAATATATCTTAAGTTAAATTACGCAGAACAAAATAAGAATGCTGCCTTCAGGTGGCCCTGGTAAGGAAGATCCATTCCTCAAGTTAACCAATAGTGCGTGGTTACAGTTGAAACATGCAGGAAAAAAAAAAAAATGAAAATAATAAAAAAATAATTAAATAAATAAATACCAGGGAGAAACAGGAAACAGCAGCTCAGGTACTTTTCCTGTTTCCAAACTCATTATGGATTTTCTTTTTTTTTTTTTGTTCAACTTTGCAGAGTCCTTCATTTGCACTCAAGATGAAATTTCCATATTCTCAACAGCCCTTCAAAATCTTATTAAAGCCTGAATACCAGAGTGGCAACATTACACTGGTAAATGTTCTTGTCAACAAAATGAATACGTGTTGCTGTTATGTTACCTCAAGTGCTACCAAAATAAATGAAGCAATTTGCGGGATTTGCTCGCATCAAAGCCTCTAAGACTTTTATGCTCTTAGCCTAATCAGTTTGTTATCGCTGAGCACATGGAAGGTACAATAAAACAAAATTTGGCTGCGGAAATAGACGTATCGATTAGCTGTGGGCAAGCCAGAAGGAGAAAGACGGATATGAGAAGTATTGTGAGCACACACTAAATTGGCAAATCCAGAGAGCAAACAGGGAGCCAAGGGAAGCAGATAGATGAGGGAGAAAATGGAGAGAGAATGAGGCATTAAAGCAAACAGTGGGGCGCGAGATAAAGAGAGAAAAGAAGGTTGATGACAAAATAATGGGAACTTATAAAAACAAATGAAGAAGGGCTGCAGAAACAGAGGGAATCACAGCAAGAGGAGGGTGCATACTCCATGTGATCTTGGAATAAAGCACCAAAAGGCATTGAGGTGTACATTCTGGATTTAGCGCCACATTTCTAGACCTGCCACAACAGTAATAATCATGCTAATAAATACTTAAAATTCAAAGCTAGAGCGAGAGAGTAAAAGGATCTAAATTAACTGAAAGACAGAGAAAGGAAGGAGGAGGAGGAGGTGGAGGGGGAGAGTGTTGGAAGGAAGCTGGGTTCAAATGAGGACAATTTAGCCGCATTTCCACTGTATTCGTTCCACTTAGAAGATTTGGCATCCCATCCAGCGAGCATGCTTTGTCAAATCCTGGAACTTCTAGTCTCATTTAAGGCTTTATAACACATGAACCCCTTTCAGTTGAATTCAGTTTTGTTCCTATTTGAAAATATAATGTCTCCAGAGAGAATGGCTCCAGAGTTCTTTGATTGGATAGAAGCAGAATAATTGAATTCAGTTTATCAGGATGAAAATCTTATGGAACTCCAGTTTCTTTAAAGAGAGTAGAACGACTTTAGTTAGCTTATCTACTTTTGTGGTGGGAAGTGAAGGCGTTAACAGGGCTTCTGCTTATCTGAGGTGGATAATGTTTGTAGCACAGCAAGATTCTACCTTAAGTTTCTTTTTATTTCATTCAACATTTAAATAAACCTTTCACAAACCCACAAGTGGACTTCCTGAGTCGCCCTTGATTGGCTACCCTCATCCTCATACCACCGTGGCTGACAGTTGGACAAATTTTAGTCAAAGTAAAACTTGGCAAACTTTTTCTTTGACACTGAAAGCACTAGCTTTGCACTGACACTTTAAAAATGTAACATCGAAAGAAAAAGCAGACATACACAAGTTAGCTGCTGGCTAAAGAGAAGACATCAAAGAAAGAGAGGGAACACACTATCTTCATAATTCTTTTATTTTGAAATCAAAAGATTAAAGCTGAGCACTTTTTCTCCTCACCTATACAGCTCTGTACAACAAATGGAAATATATATATAAAGTATATTATAGAATTGTATTATGGAACAATCAGCCAGGACCCTTTCCTACTCTGTTCTTTTATGTAATTGTATACATTGCTGTATGGTTGATTATCAAAACTCTGTTAGATGAGTGAGCTGCCTAATGGTGAGTAAGGGGAGTCGTGGACTTGTGTGTGAGGAGTACCTGAATGTGCTTTTCTAAATTCTAAATACACAAACACAAATCTTCATCTGCCATTTCTTCAAGATTGAAAACCTTTATCAAAACAACAAATAGTCTGACACTAGTTCCGGTATTTGTGTCAGTTTCAGCTGCAGCATTGGAACACACAAACTACCGCTTATTCCCAAACAACAACAATAAATACCCAAATACTTGCATAGAAACTGTACCTGTCTGTAACTGTACTTAGAAAATAGATAAACAAATAATTGGTATCTGTGTCAGTTTCAGTATAAGCATAGGAAAAACTGGTTTGACACGGAAGTATTAACGTTTGTTGACTATTTGTTTGTTGACCTTAGTTAAAAAGGGACCAAAAATAAACAGTTCTGGTAACAGTATCAGTATTAATACTGGTAACAGTTTCCATTCCAGTATCAGTCCCCAAGTTTGTAGCTTGTACTCTAGTATTTCACAAATCCATTTTTACACACAATCCAATATCTGGTGTATTTCTCAGCTGGAAGTTTGAGTTATAAACAGACAATGTAAATCCAGTACTGTTACTTTTACTGGTAGTCGTATCTGTCTAGAATTGTAATAAATAATTTTGAAACAGCAACATTGATTGTGTATGCTTTTTTGGTTCAGAACCAAAGTTATAAACACACACACAAAAAAAATATCTGTATCAGTATCTGGGTCCACATCAGTGTTGGACCTGGAAGGGGCAACATCTGATTCACAAAAAAAGAAGCCAATAAGCCTTTGCACACTGAGTCTGTTTTTTTCGTCCGAAACTTATGTCAATCAGGTTTGCACACTTAACTTTCATCTGTCTTTTTTTTTTTTTTTTTTTTTTTTTGGAGGCTCCAGTTTTTGTGTTTTTTGAATCTGCCCAGCTTGTTTCCTGGGTAGTTTGACCATTCAGAGACACTGTAAGCTACTTGCAACAACACATTTTCACATATCCTGACATATCTTCTCTATACATTCTGGGCGATGTTATGTTTGGATGATGATTGAAGACTTTTGTGTGATGGTGTGTCTGTGTGTCTGTGCCTGTGTGTGTGCACGCCATGCATACCTCAAACATACTGACAGCTTCTCAGTATCAACTGCTTGATGATTCAATTTTCTTGTACTGGGAATTTTCACAATTGATACAAAATAAATGCATCGGATTGCCAAAAAACAAAAAAAACATGACCTGGTTAGAAAAACAACTTAGGTCTGAATCGCTATCAAGCACTCACCCCAATTTTTTTTTTTTTTTTTTTTTTTGTTCCTGACCCAGTGGTTTAAGTCCCAGGCACAACTCACATAAATGACAGTGTGCCAGCTTATAGTAGTTAGTTATAAGGTTCAAACCCCACCCCTTGAATCAGCATTTATAATATGGCCTCTGAAGACGATCAGCTTCATTACTCTGCATCAGAAACAGACTGGTGATGTCACCAAGTGTACATCCATATATTATACAGTCTAAGGTAGTGGTATCAGTATTAGCATCCATAAAAGTGTTATTTCCTGTATTCATAGCTACAACAGTCATATATTTAAGCAGACAATTTGGACAAACAAACAAAAATATTGTGTTTCTTGTAAATGGACGAAAAATATACAGTAATTGTAAGGTTCATAGCCGTAACATTTAAAAACTTTGTCAATTGCCTTCCTGCCTCCCTGAATAAAAATTTCTTGTTCTTTCCAAAGTGAATTTCTCTGAGTGACACAACATTGACAGATACCCAATGCAGGGTCCAACAGAGCGCAGTCCATTTGCATATATGTGTGAGTGAAAAATGAACAGGTGTGAACAGGGATTCTTGCAGCCATGCTTAGAATGTGTATTCACATGTTAGTGTTCACATGTGAGGGAGTGAATAATGAGGCATGCTCTGCGGATAACATGCTGTAAGTAGGTGTTAACTGTGACAGATTGTGCTGCCACTGGTGACCACGGCTGATCAGTCAGGGAGCCCTCACCTCTCAGCCTTGCAATTATTTCACCGTCACATAATTGTACGGATGGCAATGAATATCACATCCCATTTCATGCGCCTGATTTCACCTCTAATGCTGCAGTAGCTCCAATTTCAATTTGTCTGATACTTTTTTTTTGCTGGAAGAACTCCAGCTAACAATGTGCGAGCGTGTAGCTGTCACCCAAACCGAACTCACACATGGACACGCTTGGGCTGTTGTGTTGAGTGGAGTTTTAAGTCTAATTGGGGAAACCTGTCCAAAGATGAGTTATCCACCTGAAGAAAGAGACAAGTGCAGCTTTTTTTGCAGTAGTTGTGAACCAGGGATGCCAAAATATAATAAGCAGACATGGACGAATATCTGAGTCCTAATATATGTAGAACTAAGTAAATATCTAATGAAAGGTAATCTTTCTGGAAATCCAAGTTTAAAGGAGAAAAAGAGCTTCAATAATTGCAAGTCTACTGCTTTTTTGCGTAATTTTTCCAACTTTTATTAAAAGGTCCTTGATGTCTGATGTACATTATTCATTAGGTCTTTTGTGTGGTATAACAGAGGGCTTGTTTGATGGACAGTACAACTTAGGGCCAATCCCAATTCTAACCCTTAGTTCTTGGTTTTGTGTGTGCACATCTGGTGAAGAGGTATCCCAATTCTCTGAATGATCAAGAGCTAAGAGGAAGGACAGCACAGCCCTTGAAAAAAAATAAAAAACAGACCAGGACCTCACTTAAAAACAAAGGGGTAAGACAAATTTCCCATTATAGATAGATAGATAGATAGATAGATAGATAGATAGATGTTAGACCAGGATGACATATTCACAACAAACAGACTTCCCTACATTAAACTTCACTTCATATACCACTGGACAGCTGCGCTGCAAATCAGGAGCTGCATCAGCTACATAAGCTATGGAAAGAGGAAATTACTGTATTTAGAAACTACATAATATGGCTTCTGAATACCGTAAAGTTTTCTTAATGTTTGCCTTTCACAGCTTAGCTGTCTCATCACTCATGTAACATAGTACATCATAGTAAAGTCTGTTTGCTGTGAATTTTGTCACCACAACCAAACATTGGTTTATCATCGCTTTGTAAAGATCTGCCTCAACAGTCAGTGAGCATCCAGGGGTGATGACGTAGCAGGGATCAAGTGGTGTCTTGTTTCTGAGATATGTATTTTGTAGGGCTGTCATTTTAATGCATTAATTAGATTAATTAATCACACCGCAAATTAATGCGTTATAAAAGTTAACGCAGATTAATCTGGATCCCAAACCCGCGGGGCGTTCAAAGACGCACTTATTTTCAAATGTCTGGCATTTACAAACTGTTTGTCCTACTTGGAAAAAGTGGTGTCCTCGCCAGATTTTCAAATTTCAGACGGTCCCTGGATGTATCACAAATGACTTCAGCAACATGCTTTAAACCGGGGGGGAAGCGAGAATGATTTTGGGGGGACTGCCGTCCACATCTTGTTTATTCACACGTCCTTTTTGAAAATCTGCAGAAAATCAACCGTTTGCTCTAACTCAATGCTGTAAAAAACAGATAATTCTACACTCTTTACTGCATTAAAAAAGCTCTGAATGATCGAATGATTTGTTCTATATTTAAATCTAAAGAATTCTTTGAAAATTTCCTTCTATCTTCCTGGTGTCATGTTTCAGTTTGGGGCTGCTCTACACCAATGAGCAACAGTTTGTGTGTTCAGAGCATGTTAAACTGAAAATACTCCACTTTTCTTTGATCCAAGACTTGAATTAAGTGTTTTGTACATAGTTCCTCACAATTTTTAGCCTTTAGCCCTTGTTCTCCTGACCTCATAGAAGTATAGAAGTTCATATTGCAGTGAAAATTGAGTCCACATCGGGTAAGAATGTGACAGAAGCAAAAACTGTCCTAAAAATCAAATCAGCTTATCTTAGGTGCAGAACTGTGTAGATTTTGTAAAGATAGAACCATAAAATGTTTGCCTCAGGGTACCTAAAAATGTGGTGTATATATTCCCACCTTATTTTTAATGTAATTTTAATGTCTTTTAATGTAATTTTAATGTCCTGGAATTCAAATTCTTAATTTTGGGACCTTAAACAGATATGAGATTAAAATGAGATTAATGTGATTAATTAATTACAGATCCTGTAATTAATTAGATTATTTTTTTTAATCGCCTGACAGCACTAGTATTTTCATCCCTTACCCTTGGCCCTCAAAACAGAGGACCTGGGGAAGGGGTACAAGAGACAATTGTGAATGGTCCTTAGTGTGGAGACCAATAACTGAAACGATGGAGAAAGACAAATTCATAATGAATTTAAGGTTTGTTTTGTTTTGTTTTGTTTTTTAATCTACAGTCATTGAACTCTGACGGTATGAAATTTTCTCTTCAACCTTCAAAGTCTGACTGGACATGAGGAGGTCAGTTTCTGACAAAATTTTCAATTCTGAAAAGTCCTCTTGAAATGGGATTAAACAAGCTCCAAGCACTGTGTGAGGACAACTCGATCAAAACCCATTACTTGGTCCAAGTGCTGAGGATTTCATGTGATGGAATGATTCTGCTTACCACCCATGTGTCATACTTTTGGCCCAAGATGTGCTCAGAAACTGAGGTAATAGTAAAAACTTTTGGACAAAACTGACACCTCAAGAGCAGCCATCATACTTTCCGAGCTTCAAAATTGTGGGGGAATCCCAAAGACATCTTGTAAGTGGAGTATTTGTGCAGTCATATGTAAGAAGTGTTCATTCTGGTGTCAGACACAAGAGCACTACTGTCAGTCATATCTTAACGGGTCTAGTGAATCCAGCTCGACCATGATAATGGGAGAAAATGAGGGTTAGAGTGTAATGGCGAGGAAAAACTGTCCACATTGTCAGAAAAATCAATAGTAAAGTGCCATTTTTTTCTTCTCTGCCATACTTCCGCCATTTAAATTTGACTTTGGAACATGCAGCACTGGAACATTTTGCAATTCAAGTCATGCGTAAACATAAGGCTGGGTTAGATAATTATTCAAAAAAGAAATGGAAATTAATGCAGCAGAAACAAATGAATGCTGTTTATAAGTTTCTGTTATTGGCCAACTGGGTGCAGGACTTAAACTCAGGTCCAACTCTGATTTGGACACAACGCTGATGACTCAGGTTTGGACTTGGCCTCAAGTACTGGCTCCAATTGACTGGAACTGACTGGCAGAAAGGGGGGACTGTGATTTATTTATTGATAAAGACTGTTCATTGATTTTCTTACATTTTTATTTTTGTTTGTTCAACACTTCAGCATTGCATTTTTTTTTACTACTTTTTTTCCAGACAGGACTGACATTTTCGGCTGAATGATTTTTCATATGCCGTCTAGTACAGAAGCACCAATAATTATGGCTCTTTAAGATTTTCAATAAATACTTGAAAATGCTTAAAGAAGGGGTATAATGCTTCTCTTTGGCTTTAAATTGTATTTATCTATTTTATATTCAGCTATCAGCTTTACAGCTCAAAAAAGTCCCTGTTTGTCCCCACACTAGTGTTTTGCAAAACTCTTATTTCAACCTTTGTCTTCTTTTACTAAAGGTCTTTAAATTACAGACCCATAGGGCCTTTTTCAAACCGCCCCCTACTCACTCCCCTTCCATGACGGAGTGCACTCTGTCACGGAGTCACACTCGCAGCTGAATGAAGTTCACTTCATCAGGGTGTAGGGTATAAAAACAGCTGTGGGACAGAAACTTCACTCGATCTCAGGTGGAAAAAGACAAAGAAAAAAGAAAAAAGAAATAGGAAATACAAAAGAAACTTTCTCCCACGCTTCTTTGACTGCATTTCTTTTTTTAATAAAGAGTTTTTCATGGTTCACTCTCGCTTTATAAATTTTTTTTTTTGTGACAGTCACTGTAAATATTAAACACTCAAATAAACACGAACTGTCGGAACAAATGCAAGGCAGGCCTTAATCCATGATATGTACATCTAAAGTTGTGAATATCTGCATGACAATCATTAAATATTTATGTTAGTTTAACAGTGTTTGTGCAGACACATATGCGTGGAACTTACATTTGAATGTTGCTTCATCCATGGCTGACACTGGACACAGTTTAGCGCTGCACGTGTTCAGCGAGTCAACATCCATGCAGACTCGCTTGTGGAGGGTTTTATAGCCCACTTTCCCTCCCCCCGGATCGGTTTGGGATGGCCCTTAATGTGGCGGACCCTCCGCGAGAATGCGCAAACGGCGGGGTAGTGGGAAGGGAGAGTGTGTAGGGGGCGGTTTGAAAAAGGCCCATACTGTTACACTTTTTGGGGTGCCAGGCATTAAAAGCCAACCCCAGAAGGTGGAGCTAGAAACACTGCAGTCCTTTGATTGGTCGAAAGAATCAACATTTCCTGTGCGACAGCAGTAATAAAGAAACAAAGCTTGATTGCGCTTTGTAACGAAGAACCAAATGTGAATCACAAAGAAGACAACTAACTGGTTGTCTTCTAATCTTTGCTCTTTGTTTACTGTGTCGCATTTTTCTGCTTTGTTGAATTTATTAGCATTATTAGCATGTCATGCTGCTATGCTAACACACTATTATATAGCTGAAGCGGCCATTGGCATCCAGCTTACACGCCACCAACCAAGAATGGCATGGTTAGCTGTGGTAACACCTTCCCTCTGATTGGCAAGCGCTTGTGAGGCTTGTCAGGACGGAGCTATAGCAAGACCTTGGTGTTTGAAGCCCGACCCTTCAATGTGTCACAAACCAGTAAGGAAAGCCTTACTTCATCATATCACCAAGAAGATTTTGTGCTTTTTACGAACAGACTACTTTGAGCAGTTTACAGAAAGTTTCAGGGATTTTTTTTTTTACATTTGAGTATGAAGGAGTTTTAAAATCATTTAGTCCAACATTTAGTATGAACATCCAGCACTGTCACCTTATACCTTATACCTACGTTTACAATATTGAAAAGCATAATACCCCCTCTTCAGAGGAAAAAAAAAATCCCTCTGGCCCTTTTTTTTTATTTTTTTCAGACTGACCTTTGCTTGTTTGGACAGAATGATATCAGTTTCGTAACTTAATATTTCACAAAACTTTGACTTATTCCCTTGCAAAAATGTTTTTAATACACAGTTAGATTTAACAGTTCTCTCTGAGCCAAGAGCACGTCGTGAACCATTGCACTTTAGCATGTGGAGTAACCTTTCAAATCAATTCATTTGCTTACAAATTCAAAGAATTCACACCAATGCCGCTGTCTGCCTGTGTGGTAAAAGCAGGCCTTTATTTAGTGGTGACTTTTGTAAGACATTCTGCAAAGACCTGACCAAGCGGGTGAACCCATCACCGCTATTACTCGCTACAACCAGCACTCAAAACTCCCTGTGAATTCTTTTCATAAAAACGTCAGACTTTAAAAAAGCCTTCTGTCAGCCTGGTGAAGTAATTCTTACACTCACTGTGCAGACCTGACATACTGCCCTAGAACAGTCGTCAAAGGTTGCACGCAGCTTGCAGCTGCCAGCA
This sequence comes from Halichoeres trimaculatus, assembly GCF_033239565.1. Taxonomy (NCBI): domain Eukaryota; kingdom Metazoa; phylum Chordata; class Actinopteri; order Labriformes; family Labridae; genus Halichoeres; species Halichoeres trimaculatus. Next base: position 8,530,486 of record NW_027437201.1, read on the forward strand.
CCTCTGCTGACACCTGAGCTTGGCTGCAAATCTGCTGATCCAATGATACCAATGTGAGCAGGGCACTGATCTGCATGCACACAGTGGAGACATGTTTCTTACTGGAAGAATCATGACATTAGTTGACAAATAATTTAAGGAATAATTAAATGAGACAACAATTCATCAAAGATGTAATCTTGCCACTTATTTGAATTCACTCAGGGACAGCAGCTCCTCAGAATACTGAACCAGTAAAAGTACAGAGTGAATCAAAGGAGTTGAAACATATGTATTTGGCTACTCTTTGATATATACCAGCTTTATCAAGTCAAGGGGCATTTTTAAAAAACAGCAAACACAAGAGAAAAACTGTAGCCCTCTTCAAACACTTCAAAACTGACACCTTTGTTAAATATTAACGATAGCAGGGAGAACGCAGCATGGAAGGGGAGAGAATAAAGTGGAAGAATAACTGATGAAGGAGTGAAAATAATTGGTCCTAAAGTTATCTTTCTTTGAGTGGTCGTGGTTTCATGTTCAGAGGAGAGGCGACTCAGCTCAGCCCAGGAAGAAGAACATCAGGAGAAAATGAAGAGAGGGGAACATGATGAAGAAGTGACATTTACAAGAGAGATGGTTGTGTTTTCAATTTCCTTTGTCGCCCCTGCCCAGTCGGCGTGTTAATCTCTTCTAAAGCCACTCTCAGTACCAGCATACATCAACTCCAGTGCGTTTTGTTGTACAGAAAGAGCTATGAATTACAACGAAGTGTATGCTGCATCTCTCATCTCATCACCACCAATGAAAACAGGGATAGCACTGACTTGCTGTGACATGAACAGTTCAGCTTCCAGTCGTATCGGAGTATTCTCTTGCTGCTTTGTGCAGAGTTGGCAGTTATGACCTATTTCTAGCAACAAATGTGAGCTGAAGTTGGAGCCAAATACTCTGACCATACAATTTTGATTCAGAGGCATCATAACTCACTTGGTTTAACAGTTTCTGGCCCTGATTTCCCTTTTAGCAAGGAAGCTGTATGACGTAACAGAAAACTTTAAATCAGTAGTTACCTCTGGGGTTCCACAGGGGTCAATCCTTGGCATTCTCTTGTTTGATTTATAAATTACTTCGCATGATACTATCATGAAAAAAAAACATGCCTTTTCATTATTATGTTGATGATACTCAGTTATAAATTTCACTGTAGTTACGGTGGTCCCTCTCCCTGGAACAAACTGCCAGCTGCGTGACGTCCATCACAACTGTCTCTACTCAAATACCTATGCTATACTCAGTTTCATCACTGCATCTATTTATCCAATCAAAAATCTCAGCATAACATGAGGCTTTACCCTCTGTTTCAGCACACGCATCAAAAACATAAGCATACCACATTTTTCCACCTAAAAATTACATCCAGACCTTGCCATGCTACTGCAGAGACGTACACTCAGCGGCCACTTTATTAGGCACACCTGTCCAACTGCTCGGTAACCCAAATTTCTAATCAGCCAATCACATGGCAGCAGCTTGATTCATCAAGGCATGTGGACAAGGTCAAGACGATCTGCTGCAGTACAAACTGAGCATCAGAATGAGGAAGAAAGGTGATTTAAGAGACTTTGAACATGGCATGGTTGTTGGTGCCACACGTGCTGGTCTGAGTATTTCAGAAACTGCTGATCTACTGGGATTTTCACACACAACCATCTCTAGGGTTTACAGAGAATGGTCCCAAAAAGAGAAAATATCCAGTGAGCGGCAGTTCTGTGGGCCGAAATGCCTTGTTGATGCCAGAGGTCAGAGGAGAATGGACAGACTGGTTGGAGCTGTTAGAAAGGCAACAGTTACTCAAATAACCACTGGTTACAACTGAGGTCTGCAGAAGAGCATCTCTGAACCCGCAACACGTCCAACCTTGAGGCAGATGGGCTACAGCAGCAGAAGACCACACCCTCTTAGCTGACCCTCCTGTCAGCTAAGAACAGGAAACTGAGGCTACAATTCACACAGCAACACCAAAACTGGACAATAGTAGATTGGAAAAACGTTGCCTGGTCTGAAGAGTCTGGATTCCTGCTCCACATTCAGATGGTAGGGTCAGAATTTGGCATCAACATCATGAAGGCATGGATCCATCCTGCCTTGTATCAATGGTTCAGGCTACTGCTGAGTATTGTTGCTGACCATGTCCATCCCTTTATGAGCACAGTGTACCATCTTCTGATGGCTACTTCCAGCAGGATAATGCTCCACGTCATAAAGCTGGAATCATCTCAGACTGGTTTCTTCAACATGTTAATGAGTTAACTGTACTCAAATGGCCTCCACAGTCCCCAGATCTCAATCCAATAGAGCACCTTTGGGATGTGGTGGAATGGGAGATTCTCATCATGGATGTTCAGCCGACAAATCTGCAGCAACTGCGAGATGCTATTATGTCAACATGGACCAAACTCTCTGAGGAATGTTTCTAGTATCTTGTTGAATCTATGCCACCAAGGATTAAGGCAGTTCTGAAGGCAAAAGGGGGTCCAACCCGGTACTAGCAAGGTGTACCCAATAGAGTGGCCGGTGAGTGTATACCCCTCCTTGGCCAGGATACTTTGTCACATTTGTGGGATCACATCACCCCCACACTACCAACTCCACTGGCAACCAGTCAAACACCTAATCACATTCAAAACAACCCTGCTTGTCTAGAAATCTCTCCATGGCCTGGCACCCCCTCATTTATCAAACCTCCTCTGCCCATGCACTCCACATCTCCCACTAAGTTCCTTTGAAACCCTGCTCCTTTTTGTTCCCTCCTCCAGGCTCTGCATTGTGGGTGACAGGGCCTTCAGTGCAGCTGGCCCCTGAACTGCAGAATGGTTGGTTGCTTGTTCGGTGGCTGGCTGCTTGTTTGGTAATACCTTTCTCTTGAATTCCTTGTCTGATAAATGTAGGGTATTCCCTGTGATGATGATTTTAATTCCATTGGCAATGATTATACCTTGTCTATTTTTAAGTCTTGAGTTTCAATGCAGAGCACATTGAGCTTACGTGTAATGAAATGTGCTATGGAAATGATATTGCTATTGCTCACTAGAGGTTTTATTCTTTTCCATAACACTGAGTCAGAGTTGACATAACAACATTATAGCTAGCTGACTTGCATCCTAATCTGCAGTGTAAAAAATTGGTATTGTGGTATGTGTGAACAACACTCATGCAGATAACAGCCTTACTCAGGGTTCTATAGAGCTGCCTTGGATAAATGCTAGCATTAACATGTTAGAAAGTACACTGGTTATTTGCAGATTTTCTGCTGGGATTATTTTTACCATTTCAGGTTTTTGTAATAGTCCCAGTTCAGCCCATCTGAATGCTTACATTTGCTAATAAACACAAAACAAATGTTTTACAAACCTTCCAATAGTTGTTTAAATGTGCTGGCATGGCTAATCCTTATTCAGTCCAGAAACAACCCAGCCCTTTTAGAAGTTCTTTCACATCCAAGCTGGTGAAACATTTCCAGTTTTTTAAGAAATACTTCAACATTCAAGTCACAACAACTGACATCCAAGAGACTTGAACACTTCCCCCGTAAGGAGGAGATAAGTCCCATAAGTGGGCTCTGAGCTTTATCTGTCCCCCCAAAGGTTGGTAAGTGACCCAAAAATAAATTCCTTAACCTGTACGTGCATGAAATCCACTCTATCACTGCCTAAGCTTCTTTAAATGCTAGGGCAGGCTTCAGGTTGGTGTCTGTGTTTTTATATGGATTACTCATGCCATGAAGTATTAAAGGCTTTTGATCTGAATCTTTTTGTGGAGGTTTAATACACCATATAGGGAATATGAGAGATTATTTGACCTATATCTTTTAAACACATATGAAATACAGAAGTTTAGTTGCAGCCGCCTGATGATAAAAAGTTGCTCCTATAAGGCTTCAAATTTGGTCCAAAAATGATGAAAACTTAAAGAATTAAGGCAACATTTCAAATTATAACACATCAATTAATGTTGTTGTTATTTGACTTTTCAAGTTACACACTGGACCCTGACTACAAGGAGATATTTGCAACGAGTTTTTTCATTCTTTCTTGTTTTTTTTTTTTTTGTTTTTTTTTTTTTGATGAGTCATAGTTGTACTGGAGTGTGGGATTGTTTTCTGAAATAGCTCGTCCATCAACACTATTCTCATGTGCTACCTCACATTGCATATTTAAAAGTCATACCTCAAAGGTTTCAATAATAAATGAGTTAAGGCTTTGTTTTCACAAAAAGGAGTACACAGCCTTTAAAGCTGGCACTTGGTTTGAATGCATTTAATAGTGCTTTCATTTTTCTTTTTGTAAAGTAATTTATAACTTGCATTTTGTGAAATAATATTTCAAGGAGCCAATAAAATTCAATAGTTAGGTCTAGAGGTTCTTTGAGTTTGTATCAAATCTAGACGGATATTTTTCTAATATATTTTCTTAATTTTTTGTTTTGTTTTGTTTTAGTGTTTTGGTCTTGTTACCACTGCAAGCTGCAAACTGTGTGCCATGTTATTGTTGCCTCTTGTTGCTCTCTTAAGATGCTTTCTGACACGTCAAAACCCCTTAACATAAACTCATCACAAGTCATGTAATTTTATTTCGTGAGAAAGCTTTCCGGCACATTAAGCTTCTGCTTGTTGACACCGTAAACCATGAGGTGAAACGGTTAGCTTAGGTTAGCATGCTACTTGGGCCAGTTAAATACCATGGGTATTTTCATACTGGATCCTGTACAGAAGGTGAGAGCAACTTCAGGTTACCAGCTGCTGCAAAGAAACTTAAACCACGAGCAGTGGTGACGATCAAGGCAGTATGAAAAGCTTTGACATTTACCTCGGTTATTTTTAAAGGTACGTAAACAACAGAGCTCGGAGCAGATCAGAGCTGAATGATGAAACTTTCATCTTAAATGTACCACAACACACAGATAAGAATCCATCTCTGTGAAATGGTAACTCCTGCAAAATCACTGACACCAGTGAAAACAAAACAAACAAAAAACTGTAAAGATAAATAACTTTGAATCAATAAAATGACCTCTAAAACAATAGTTGCTGGTCAGTGTGCCTGTATTTTTAAATTGGTAGTTGGGTAATGATGTGTGGTAGAGACATTTAGCAGGTGACTTGCTGGAAGAGCTGGATTGAACAAAATCCGAAAGTACAAAAAACATAAAGTAAGTTTTGATTTTCTAATTTGTAGTACCAACTGTTTACGTACTAATATTTCCATGCATCCATTCCCATACTGCTTACCCTGTTCAGGGTTGTGGATGTCTGGAGCCTATCCCAGCTGTCCTAGGGTAAGAGGTGAGGTACACCTGGGAATCAAACAAGGAACCTTCTTGTTGTGGGGATGCATCGCTAACCGTTGCGCCGCCGTGCAGCCCACTAATATATCATTGTAACTTTTGTGGCTGTATCTTTGTTATGCGTCATACTTCTGGGATGTCATGTATGTGGCAGTACCACTGGATACGAAACAGCCCATTAGAGTTTGTAGTTTCCGACTCCTGATTGGTCGACTTAGTGGCACATTTGTAACACTGGCCATTTTCTAAAACGCCTACTACACTAGTAGTGCCTAAAATTTTGGGCAAAATTCAGTATGTAGTAGGCAGTGTTCAAAAACTTGCAAAATCTGCAGTTTGGCAAAAAATCCCTGGATACCCTACTGATCCAGGGAAATGTCTCAGTATGCAATGGACCAGTCTACCTGTCATACTGTTTCCCACAGTGCACATCGCTAACGCTGTTTGTCTATGCAGGTGGCAGGTTTTCTCGAATTACCATCTACTGGAATGAGTCGGCATTACAACTACAACACAACAACACTAGTGATAGACGGTAAGAAACACCGGTTAATCTTGTCGCTTCCAGTTGTAAAATAGGTGTTTACTTCCACAAATTCATTAAAGCCCATATAAACCAATAATTCACTTTTTAAATCCATACATGTAATATGTCAAAGTCTTTTTTCCATCAGCTGTAAAAATAAAAATCCAGATTTATTTTCAGTAAATGATGTAACTTTTGGTGTAAGATTACAAATCTTATATGATGATACTGCTGTGACATGATTAACAAAATAACTAAATCCCAAGATCTGCCTATTTTGTACATGTATAATAAAGGCAAAAACAAAAACAAAAAAACCCTACATCGGAGTTCTGCCATCTATGACTGGAAACCATAGCAGTATACTACAAAACAGACCCAACGGAACCATCATACTACATACTACAAGCAAAAGCAGTAGGTAGTATGTAGTGCCTATTGCATAATAAATTCACACGTAGTATTTAGTGGGCAGTTTGGAGTTGGGCAGTGAAAGAGTGTATGAGCAAGCTGGGAGCGCAGTGTACTGTAAGTGAGCACATGGGGAAAACTGAGGAAGACATGTTAATGCACATGTATGTGTTTTCTAAAAGTATGAAAAATAATTGCTTGAGCAAGTTATTTATTAATGGACCCTCTAACTGCGTTGTTCTTTGCTTGATTCTGAATTTTTCACAAAATATACTTTTAAGTTCGAGCAAAAAAACATGTTTTGTCTTCAAAATTGTGGCACAAATGTGACCCCATACCATCCTGGATAACATTGCTACCACACAAACAGACTGTCAACAGAATGTGTGTCCTGCAGAGTGTTTACTACTATTGTCTACACCTGCAGCGCGCTCAGTGGAGTGCTCTGTGAGACCCCATTGTCTGGACTTCACCTTTCAAACCCACAACAAAGCCAGGCAGAAACAGACGGAAAGTCCAGAGAAGTGCGATTGTGTTTGATTGGATTCGCAACTGATGAACATAAAAGCAAGCTGCTAGCCTGCTCTCCTGAATAGACGGCAGTGGATACTGAGTTGTATTTTAGCTTGAAATGCCCACCCTTATCAGCTATGCCCCTTGTACAGCTACATGACAGTCTTCTCCTCTAACTCTCTAACTGAAAGTGGAGAACAGTATTCCCTCAAGTGATGAAGTATTTACCAAACTATTACTGAAGCATATTATTACCTGATCTACCACAAAATGAAACTGCTACAGGTTTTAAAAGTACAAGATGATGAGAAAGTCTAGCATATTTTTTCAGAACTGGGAAGACTTACAAACTCTTCCAAAATACATCTGAAGAAGTTGATATATGTTGTGAGAGTGTGAAAATATTCTAACCCTCCAGTGATTCAGTTTCAACTTTCCTGCAAAGAAATTTTGGAGCTGCGAAGTATTTAGGGAGCTAGACCAGCTCAGTGTGAGGGGAGAGTCAAAAAAGAGACGGACGGGGATTGGGGGTGGATGGAAACAGTTTGATGCCAAGAGCTGTGTGTTGACCCTGATTAAATGCCTCCCCTAACTCACTGCTACCTCTGATAAGACCACTGCACTCAGGGCGGTGTGCGTGTCATGAGTGTGTATGTCAGGGTGCCACAGCTAAAGATAAGATGTGTCTGCACATGTGCCTGTGCAAAGAGGTGTGTGTATGTGTGTGTGTTATTCTGCCTATTTGTGTGTGTGTCCCAACACCAATTCTCCTGTGTAAACATGCTGACCTGGCACAACACCAGGAGACACTTTGAAGTTGGCAATAGCCACTGTAATCTCCCTCCTTTTCACACAGTCACACACACACATACTGACACACACCCACTGTGCCAGAGGCGAGATTTAACACTGGCAACCTTATGTGCCTTAGCATGTGGCCTCTAACACACACTGGCTCCTGTAAACACTAAAACACACACAAATACTCCTCTATTGTCACATACAATTCAGTCTTCTATCTTTCGTGCAGGGTGATAAAAAATTATTCTTCCACACTCAAACACCAAAAGCCCTCTCTAGATTTATTTTACATCGTCTATAATGGGGATTTTTGCTGATGGTTATTTGTGTGTGTATGGTTTTCCTGGAAGTGCCCAGCACTGTGGAGTGTGGCACAACAGCCTCGGAGCATCTCCAGGTTTTAAATCTGGCATGCCGACTTCCTTTCACAATAATCTGAGACACTCCAAATGCACAATATTCCTTTACAATCCCCAGACTCTACACAAAAATAAAGCCTGTTTGGACTGTGTAATATAGTCTTGGTACTTTTTCATTGTTAACCTTATCTACAAGATATTTATTGCTGTAACTGTGGTAACAGCAAGTGGTGCATGTGGGTAGATGATGCATATAATTAAGTTTTTTGGTTGCTAACATTATTTTAAAATACTGCACATCACTAGAAATAATTTAAATGAGAAACCCCCCTATCTACATTTTTCAAGCTGCATAAATTTAGATACACACACACGCACACACAAATATATGTACATACAGGAGGTCCTCGACCTACATCATTTTGATTTAGCGACGCCAATGAATATATGTACGTAAGAAAATAGAGAAAGTTTTGAAGTTACACCGCTCTGTTTGTAAGCTCCTACGACGGGTACTAGTTTTTAGGGTAAAAAGACGCACCATTGGAGCGAACTTGTCCGTAACTCGAGGACCGCCTGCATACCGTATTTTCCACACCACAAGGCGCTTCGGAGTATAGGGCGCACCTTCAATGAATGGCCTATTTGAAAACTGTTTTCATATATAGGGCGCACCCTATTATAAGGCTCATAGGATAGAAGCTATAGTAGTGGCTAGGGTTGCGTTATGCATCCACTAGATTGAGCTGCGCTAAAGGGAATGTCAACAAAACAGTCAGATAAGTCAATCAGACTCAGGCTACATCCACACAGAGCCGCACATTTTCCTATCCAACTATTTTCTGTGCTGTTTTCAAAAAAAGTGCGCTGTAAAGACGAAGCCATTTCTGCCGTCCACAAAAGCCGTTTCCAGAGATCAGTTCAAATGCCAGACCTTTGGGGGGCGCTGTATTGCTCTAACAATAAACAACAGAAGAGGCCCGGGCCAGCCTGTGAGCTAATGTTAGCACTTAGCAGAATTCCTCTTTACAGGTTCTTACTGCTTACCGCTGTTAGTCCGGCGACGCCCCCTAACTATGGTAGGGGTATATATAAGGCGCATCGGATTATAAGGCGCACTGTCGGCTTTTGAGTAAACTGAAGGCTTATAGGTGCGCCTTGTAGTGCAGAAAATACGGTACATATATATAAAATACTGACTGAATAAGATAAGTCTAACAACTAGCATGTTCTTGTATGTTGAAAAAGTGGCAAACAAGTAAGCGTTTTAACTTCTGTTTTTAGTTAGAACACACACACAGTTTAGGGTATATGCTGAAATTTAGAGGTTAATTTTAATACCTTTTTTAAAAAACCTTTCAAAAAGTTTTAAGACCTCATTGCAATTTTAAGCTGTTGGTAGTAACCCATATTTAGCAGTTGTGGTTTAAATTGAAATCGAAATGAGGTAAGCTGTGAAGGAATAAAGCTTGAAAGAATAAATTAAACTACTGGCAGGTATATTGACACACCCTATCTTGTTCTCCATGTCCATATTGCTAAGCTCCAATAGTTGACAACTTTGCTGGCTGAATGCTTAACGGCACAATCAGGGGACAGTAGCAAGGAGGAAAAGAAATATTCACGGTTACTTTTGGAGTCAAAGTTTGAACACCAATGAAATTTAATACCTCAGAAAACCATCATTAAGACTTTTGATAACTTTTTAAGGGCCTTAATTTTCCCACATTTGATTTATCAACTTTTAATACTTTTTAAGACCCCGCGGACATCCTGCAGTTATATTGGCTCATAATAACAAGTTGTCTTCTTGCATTCTGGCAAATTTAGGTACAATCAGAACCAGAGCATGTGAGCGCAGCAAGCAGAGCAGCCGAATTTGAAAAGAGTCCAAAGCAGGTTTTTTTTTTTTGTTTTTTTTTTTCAATGAATGGGGGGACAGAGCAGGGCACCGTCCTGCCCAATTTTCACTCGTTTCCGCTCACAATGAGAGTCTGGTGCATGCCCGCATCTGGGCCAAAATCTGTTTAAGGAGAGTACCCGATAACCTTCCACATATTGGGGGTCTGAGGCTTCAAATAAAGATAAGCAAAATGCAGAGGTACAAACTGTATTTTTGGAGCGAGTGTGGAGTGGAGACACTGTGCGGTAATGGGCGGATTGGCATGGTGGGACTTAAGGCGGGGAGCCACAGAGGCGGGCACCTCAGGTAGCAAGCAGCGGAAATCCTTGCCGCTCCATTCCACTCACATGCTCTGATCAGAACTCCCACTTAGATTCTATAAGAAAGACAGACATTTTAATTTAAATTCCCCCAGTAATAAAAACAAGTTTAAAAGATAGAGGGTTTCAGCATTAACAGGAGTTAAAGTGTTTCTATTTCTCACTGAGACACCCCAGAGATATAAGAGCTATTCACTGCTGTTTGCTGCTGTAGTTTGGTCAATTTTCTTGTTGCTGGGACAGATTAAGGATAGTCTTATCTCATTTTAATAGTTGTTGTTTGATACACAGCAACTTGTATCGGCTTCAGACTAACATAATCCACCCAAAATTCATGGTATTGTACGCAGTCCTTCTATCATACAGACTACACTGCCCTCATGTATTTCAGAGGAGTGCTGTGGAGTGACACATCGATATACAATAGTATGAAGAGCTCATGACTGCATCTGCCACTATGGCGTAGGGTAGGGGTGGGCAATATGGGCAAATAAATATATCTCGATTATTTTTTCAAATTTTCCAATAACGATATTCTGACGATATTGAACAAAAAATTCTACAAAACTACTTGCCAACCAGGAGGACAACTATGGATGGACACAGCATTTCAGAACAGCAGTTCTTGATCTTTTTTTTCTCTGTTAAACATTACCCGACAATATTCTATGGCAACTCAACAATAACAGTGTTTTCCCTACCACTGTATAGGGGGGGCTGCCCATCCCTTATCCCCCCCCAACGGAGGCACCCGTACCCCCTGGAAGTCGAGTTAATGTATTTTCCATATTACACAGAAGTAGTTTAGAGGTACCTCTCATAAATCAGGTCTATACCCTGACTATATAGCCTTATGGGGTGTCATATGTACATCGCAGCGTTCACATTTCTCCTTGCGCTGTTTCATGCACGGTGAAGCTCTATTCCAACGTGTTCACAGACACACAAACATGTGCACACAGACAAGCACATTCCATATAGCGGACAGGAAGCTGGAAAAACACCACAAGAAACATCTCCCAGCGCCTACTCTGTGAAGATGTAACACTCACTCCAAACCATTTCCAGGTGAGGGACGTGGACCCGCGCTGAGACAGGAGACTCCTGCATGTTTCCTTTATATGCGACTACGTAGTGTTTGGTTTCCATCGAGTCACATGACTGAACCCTGTCTACTGATTGGCTTCTGAGACAAGCATTCAGAAAATGAGGACTTTCAAGCACCTCTCCTTTGCCATCCATACACCTTCTGTTTTTTTTTTTTTTTTTTTTTTTCAAAACAGTAATACTCGATAATATAAAATTGCACATCGTAAAAGCAACATTTTGGATAATATTGCACGCAATATATATCGCCCACCCCTAGTGTAGGGTCAGCTTATAAGTATGAATTTTGACCAAACATCAGTGAACAGAGGAGCCTGCTTGATATACTGTTGATGTAAGATAAAGATTGTGAATTCTTGGGAATCACATAAACAGAGCTGGAGTCTTTTGAAGATTGACGGGCAGTTTGGGTGAAAGAGGCATAACTGGGAGCTCTTTATTCTCAAGTTGTAGCTTTGTGTGTGTTTTAAATATGTTTAAGAGAAAAGTAAACCCTGCATACAGTAAACTAAGACTTTATGGGAAAATATGTGTTTACAGGGATTAATCATTGGATCTTTTAACCAATGTTTGGGCAAAGACTAAATCTATCAAAGGGATTCAGCTGGTAGATTCTCAAAGCTTGGGCACAATAAACCTCAAACTATTTCCACGACTGAGCCCAGGGGTAAAGTTTGTTTGGTTTGGGGCGAACTTAGCAGTAGAAATAACCTTAAACTTTCCAGTACTGCACCATGTGTTTGGGACATGTGTTGTTTATAGCACTATTTACCAGAAAGTATCAATAAACTCAATCTTTCATTTCCCAAGCCCCACAGTGCTGCCTATCCCTGCTCCTGACATGCAATTTACACAGAGAACTGGAAGCTATTATTTTTGCAGCCTGTACCGCACCATTATCAGCGGTCTGCTGTACACAGCACAATACGTTCCTGACCCCACATAACCACAGCAGCTGTGTTGACAGACAAAACAGGAGTCTGTCTAAGGTGGCTGCAACATCGGTGAAAACCTGCTGCCTCATTACCTCATTGCCCACTGGTTATGTCCCACTTTCACTTTCCCAGTCACACTAAAGAGGCTGCCATCACACCAACTGTTGTTGGCCACGTATCATTGCCTCAAAACGTCACATTATGGGTAAGCATCCACAGTGGAGATAGTCTGTCCTTATAGTAAACATGTGATGTCTAAGGATTATTGGCTGAATCTGTCTTATTTTGGTCCAGGATTGAAGAGATTTAGAAGTCCCTGATCAGATAGAAAGCTACTTAGGGTATTAAACTGGGGCAGGGGCTCTTAGAACTTTTACCACACAGGATTAGAATTCAGTTAATTTAATCCCACCCTGGGATTTAGACACATCAATAAACTTCTCCATGCACAGGGACCTACCACAAACAACCAAAAAGTAATTTTCAACCCAGTTATAGAAGCTGCAAATCTGGGGAAATGAAAATCAAGGATGGTGTGAGTTGTAAATTGGAAAATCAGTGTGTTGTTGAGTGCTCATTTCTTTTTGGTAAACATGATGAAAAGACAACTTCAGTTTGCTCTTTATTTTTAGCACCCTCACTTTGTAATCCTCTCTTAACACTGTGAAAAATGCAATAGCATTAGCCCATCAGTCATAAACAGAATCAAAATTTGGTCACAAAGAAAATATGTTAGGCAGCTTTTACTAATTGGTCTCTTTGTTCCTTCTGTCTGGGTTGCCAGATATGCAGATTTCAGGCAGTGTTTTTGGCAAGCAAGAAGACAATCTTGTTAAGAACAATAAACTTGGTTGTATTGTTCAATATAAAGACAATCCCTTTCTCAGAACAATTAAACAGAATCTGGCTCCGCAAACAGCGAAACTCTGACAAAGTGTCACAGAGGATGAACAATTCACGATAAAGTTGGAGAAGTCGTTCAAAGCTGTGGTGTGAGTGGAAAAGCAAATACTTAGGCAAAGGAAGTAAACTCTAACTCCTCAGCGTCACAGATGGTGTAAATCATCCCTTTGTTTGTTGCCAAGAAGAAATTAAGCAACTCCAGCATCAAATATAAACTGTTAGGCACCAGGTTGAATTGTTTTGTAAACCTCCTGTCAGAGGAAGATACTGATATTGAAGCTGTCATATTACCTCACCTCTGGTGCTGTAGCTGTCACTGTAAACACTATATCACAGGATTCTTTTCATAAAGTTCTGGGAACTCATTCAAGTTCAAGAAACTTTTTTTTTTCGGTAGATTAAACTGCTTTGGTATAAATATATCAAGATTAAACTTTCAGTAACCCTTTTTGTGGCCACTTGGGGCAAGATGAGATGCTGCATGAACTGTTCTGTTGATGGTGCTGGATGAAAAGTTACTGGATCAACGAAGTTATTACACTTACATCTTCATCTGAAGTCATGAAAAGTTAGTCTGAGAATTGATTTTAAAAAAATGAAAGTTCATTGTTTTGTGTGGGTCTAAAGGATGAGTTCGAAGCCTTGTGTGGTCTACTTTGACTACTGTTCAATCTTCTTTTTTTTTTTTCCTTTTTACTGCTATTTAGTGATCTGATGCCAAAATTACACAGGCTGTGTTTTTGTGAAGGTGTATGTATTTTTTTTTTACTTTGATAAGCTCAAAATAACGATACAAAGTGCAACCATCCCATGCATTGGCACATTTCAACTCCAAAGCACCTGAGCTATTCCAGGATAATGCAAAATAGCCAAATGGACACCATTCATCAGTCTTTCTCTTCTGCTAATCTCACAATGCATATTCAGCTGTTGCAAAAGCATTTTGCCAGACCAAAACATAACCTTATTGGTTTTTGTTGACTTTTAACTGCATCTGGAAAACATTGTATTTCCCCTTGTCTTTATTTTTTCAATCAGATTTTTTAAAGGAAGGTTTGGAAGATAGTTTTGTGTGCTTGGTCTTCATGCACTTCAATAGAAAAGTTTTGGTGTTAACCTTGGAGTTTTGAGCTCCAAAAATGGCTTTAATCTACTGTGGTGTTCCTCAGGGCTCAAATGTCGGCCCATTGTAGTTCAGTTAAGATTTTTAGCTTCGGCTTTAATTTTCTTAGCAAGCAAAGTTTTTATTGGAGGTTAATATTTTAGAGACATTCAATAACCTGAATGTGCCAACATCTTGTTCTCATGAAGCAGCTCCAGGAGTCAGTTTTCAAATCTTTGTTGTTAAATGTGTATTTGTGTTTCCTTGTCTGCACTCTCTTCAAGTCATATCTAGTCTTTTACACCTCAGTTTGTCAAGGTATTAATAAACTTAACAAAAAAAAATGTCACCGATTTTTTTTTTTTTTTTTTTTTTGAGGGGGTGGGGTAAAGGCAAGTGTGGTAGTGCTGAAGAATAAAAATGGCAATTTCAAATGCTATTTCTAAACCGCTGCACAAATGCTGTAAGACTGATTTTTCTATGAACCTAAGAGGTCCAGTTAGTAGCTTAGTATCACTGAGCATAACTACCTGGTGGGATTCAAGATGGCATCTTTTTGTGTCACTCAAGGAGAAACAACACACATTTAGTATCTTCATGTTTCCAACTCAAGATCTGTGTTTAGTGGCTGAAATTAATTGAAGTTTACTTAGTTCTCATATTCCTAAAAAACACGTCTGGACGTAAACAAAAAGAACGCGTGTTAATGGGTTAACGATGATAGAAACGGTGTGTTGCCTCCTTCTTTTTATAAACAGAAAAATTTAAGTGACAGCATTACAGGTCTGTGTGTGTGAGTTTTACTTTGCTGAAACTGGTAGATGTCTGGTAGAAACAGTAGATATTGACAGATAGATATCTTCAAAAGTAGATCTTGGCGGCTCAAAAATGTTCAGACTGTATTCCTAAAACTCAAGTAATGTCCTTTTTTAGAATTCAAAATATAAATTCTATTTTAAAAACTCCTGAGCCACAGCTATTAAAACATAAAAGTAAGCAATAGCTTGTGTTAGCGAAAAGCAGGGAAATAAATTCAAGCTCCTTCGCTCCATCAGTCAGAATTTAAACTGTCAGATTTACTTTGAACATTGAAGAAAACAACTTGAAACATTCATTTTCAGCTCCATTTTTATCTTTATATATTTCTCTACTTTGTGCTGTGAGGGTCAGATGTCAGACTTATTTACAGTATGTGGGTGAATCTTCAAAGGCAGCTCAAACTCTGTTTTGCGCATTGTGCTTTCACCTGTAATTAAACGTGCTATATGAAACAGTTTTTCCTTCCTTTCTTATACTGATAAATGGACTAATGCAACCCTGGAAATCACATTTCATTTTGATTTATACATTCATCTGCCAGGTCCATTTAAACCCAATGCTTTCAAAGCTGAGTTATATTTTTCCTTTTTAGTTACAAAAGAGCTTTTGTTGTTTACAGATGTCCGGATGACTCATTAAAACAGGTGTACAACTGCTTAAAACGACATGTTATCTAATGATATATTTAAAAATGCACTCAAAACAGACATGAAAAATAGTCCCCTCATTAACAAAGTACTTAAATCATTAAAAAAATGTTTTGTCAGTCATGCCAACTATCTGTCATGAATAAGACTAGTTAGTCTAATTTGATATGATATCTCACTTATACATGGGTTTCCCACTGGGGGGACGGGACCAAATGTAGAAAGTGTACACTGTAAACCCAGATAAATTGAGTTTACTTGAAAAATGCTTGTTAACTGGTTACTTTGAAAAACCTAAGTAATGAAATAAGTTCATTTAACTCAACATCATTAAATCATTTACTGAATGTCTTTAATTAAATAAACCTGATGCTTATTTGTTACATATTAAAATATTAAGTAATGTTAAAAAGTGTTGCATATCACTGTAAAACATGCCTGACCTTACTTAAAAATGAAAGATGTGACAGATATCAATAAATTTGCCTTATGAATGGAGTAAATGTAATAATAAAAAATTAAAGCAAATCTGAAAAACTAGGTTAAGTAACATTCTTAAGTACAGCTGGGTCTTATATCCACAGCATTCCCTCCTCACTCATGGTTACAAATGCTGTCACAACAAAAATCCGCTCTTATTTCATAACTTGTGAGGAGAGTGAGGAGGGAAGGCAGTAGATATGAGACCCTGCTGTTCATTTAAAGATTGTTCTTCAGGGGGCACAGGTTGTCAGTGCACCACGGCACTGACTGGTGGTCTGTGTTCCATGGCACAGGGTCTTGCACCTTTTGACTTTAGCAGTGTGTGCCTAATGGTAAATATATTTATAAATGAAATTTTTGACTGGACTATTATCCTGTTTAGGCCAATTGTGAAAATGTAAAAATAAACATTTATTTATTTTTGACACAGACAGCCAGTCCACACTGCATAGAGAATGGACAGCTGATCGATGCCACATGGTGCACAGACAGCTGGTCCATGCTGTGACACACAGACAAACAGTCTGTGTCATGTGGAGCACAGACAACTTGTGCCACTGCTGCATGTCTAGAAGTACAGCAGGGTCTCATATCGACTGCGTCCCCTCCTCACTCACGGTTACAAAAGGCAATCAAAGAAACAAATGATTATAAGTTGTGCTTACACAAACAGTAACAAAAGTTAAATCTACTCAGAAAACATCTGTTTCAACACTGAAAACTCAGACATTTGAGTAGATTGAATATATTGACAAGTTTTACTTTTTCATAGCTTAATTCAAATGAGTAATTTGATATTTGGGGGTTACAGTGTACAGATTTCTTAGGGGGAAGTGTATGAATGTAAATAAAGCTCTAATGAAGGCTTCTGACCCATACAGTGTGAAGCAGAACATGTGGGTGAAATAATATTACTAATGACAACTACAGCAGTATAGAATATGTCCTGCTGATATCCAGTCAAGTTCATATTGTACTGATCAAAGCACGATGGAGATTCCGTTTCAGTGACACTTGTATCAATTGCAGTCCTGTTTGGAGGACTTATGGTGGGGTTGTATCCTGGGTTTGGGGGTCACAGCTTCTCCTCTTGTAGTTTTTCCATGAACTGATGACGAGGGGATTCTATAAAAGTACGTCTGGAGAAAACAGATGACTATACGGTTTCGTATAGATGGTATCTATGGGGGTATATGAATCAAAGGATGGACCACTTTTGTAAGAAATGAAACTAAAACAGCCTCAAGCAACATCCAGATAAGAGTAAAGCTGAAAATAATTTCAGCATACGGCAGAGAAAGAGGTTTTTCTGTTTTTAAGAGAAAAATAAACATCATACATTTATGTTACAATATAAGTAGCATCTTAAGTAATTGCTTTTTCTTTAATTAACATAACAAAGTAAGTGATTATAGCCCACACAAAATGAATCACCATTGCCACCAGGTACTTAAAGAAATTTTCTTCGTTTTCTCACATAACTAAACATAGACGCACAGAAGTCATATAGCTGCCTCTACAAACAAAAAATAAACTTTAAAAATCAAACTTTCATTGATTTTATGACTAAACTTCATTCTGTACTGAAGATAAAAATAACGCCTGTTATACGCTGAAATCCCTCCTCACAGTGCTGAACTGATGAACTTTGCTAGAAAACTCAGCATGCCTTTCTGGTCTGAATTTTTACAGTCGAACAGACAAACTTTGGAGAAGATCGAGCCAGGTCAAACTTCTTCGAAGATTAAACTTTTTTAGCGCATCATCTGGGATTTTGAGCTCGGCCTTAAACCGATAGCTTTCATCCAGGAATTAGTTTCAGACAGCTGCCAGAGGGGTAAAGAAGTACTATTGTGTGCGTAAGAGCTCATTGTCAGAGTAATTCAGTATTGTAAGGGACTCAGCTAGAGGTGTTTGTGATGAAATTTCTCCATCTGCAGAGTAAAGCTCTACAGAAGAGTTTTTAACTCTGCCTTTGGTCCTGTTTGGCCTTACTAACATAAAAAACGCATTTAAGTTTCATCTGGAGAGGTTTTTTAGTTCAACTTTGGGGCTTTTTATGACTTTATTTCAAGGGCAGGGACAAAGGGTCAAGAGGAGAAAGGGTAGGGGCATGGGGTGGTGTGCCAAGGGAGCCAAAGGTTGGTGTTGAACTCAGGCTATGCACTTTGAGGGCAACAGTCTTTGTAGACGGGATACAGGATTTAACCTGTGAGCTAAACTAGGATTTTATCATCTAGAGATAGCGCCAGAAAGTTAAGACTCCAGAGACTGTGCTCGAAGAGGAGGTAGCATGCTTTCTTATATTTTTAACATGGATATAAATTAGCAATGCTGGATGTCCATACTAAATTTGAGCAGAGTTTCAACCTGCTACATATTCATGCTGAAAAAATCCCTGTATCTGTCAGTAAACTAATCAAAACATTATCGACAAGACATTATTTCATAAAATCAATGTGAAACCCTTAGGAGACTTACTGGAATGGTGAGGTCATCGCAACTGGTTCATGACATATTGAACAGGCTAGCCTCAAACACTAAGGTCTGTTGATAACTGTGCCCCTAAAAAGCCTCCATGGAGCTGACCAATAAGAGGGAGGGGGTTTGTTGAGTTGAGAGTCTCAAAGAGATAAGCACCCAAGAGGCTGAAATTAGGGTTTTCTAAAACACCAGTGTAAAAAAAAAAAAGATTTTTCCTACAGCTTTAAACCACATGAGGTTGGTAAGGGGTGAAAAAAACAGCATTAAGACTAAAAGAAGCAGAATACCCCCTCTTTAATGTTGTACACTACAAACTCAACAGAAGAAAACATTGATTTAGTTCCATTCCAATCCATTGATATTGTGAATCCCTCTTCACATCTTACATGAAAAGATCATCAGACTCTCTACCAACATACTACCTCAAACTGTAATCATTTTTATTCATTTTTAAGTCTATGATATGATCTGAAAGCCGCCTGCATATCTTTTTACACTTGTATATTTGCAAGAAAACCGCAGAGAAATTAAGTTTTAAACAAATGTGCCCCCACAAGGAGCCTCGGGCTTGAATGCATTCTGATTAAGCTGTTAAAAGCTTTGATTTCTAAATGATAAACAGGCATCCAGTATCAGTGCGACTAAAACAGAGCCTCTTTATTGTGAACCTGAGGAGCCGGATAAACGAGGGCCTGGTAGTTAACGCAGCACCTCAGGTGTATCTCATTCAGTGAGAAGGTGACTGATGTACAGACCAGCAGCGCATGAAGTCTTAAACTGAGAACCCCTGAAATGACACAAGATCATTGCACCAGCATGGGTTATCTATCAAAATAATCCTTCACTAATACTGCAAACAGATCCCTGCAGTGCTCACATCTTATTTTAGCAAGCAAGCCAGCATGAGTTCATTATACTGGGTTTTCTGTCACTTTTCTGTGTTTGAAATTCCAAAATACTCATAACTGTTTACTGGATTTCTGCAACGATTTAATTTGTTGTAGAGCAAGCAGCACAATTAGACAAAAAAGCATTCCCACAGAGGTAGACAACAGGGGTTTGTGATAAGAAAACTTTGTCCATCAAGCCTAAATGTATTCTATCAAGATCATTAAGAGATACTAATGCTGCACAGGAAAGGCTGAAAAAAAAAAAACTAATTTACTACCAAAAAATGCAGCTTGGGTTGTATGCAGCAGTTTCTACCAGTGCAGTGTTTGTGGTCAGTAACTGATAATGTAGAGGTGTTGTGCTACAACAATAATGGCCACTTTGCTGAAGCTCAAAGGACTTCTTTCAAGCTGAGGTTAGGTAGGAGCTTTTTTAAATGAATGAACTGTATATGCATAGTGCTTCTTTTTAAGTACCTACTCCACTGTTCTACTACAGTAAAGTCCCACTTTACAGACAAGCTATCATTCAAAGACATCCCAGTGCTCCTGCCATCCAGTCTGATTAACAAGATCTGACACGGTGACGAGAGGACGGGTCTCAGGTTCAAAAAACACTGTCTGTCTGTCAAACCCCCTGGACACACACGTCACACACATGAACACACTCACACAGGTATACAGCGATGAATTAAAAGCAATGTTACATAATCCAGAGGGGATACAGCCTCTTTTCAGTGGTAGCAGTGATATAAAGTCACTTCATTGTATTCACTGATAGGTCACTTTAACACATGCCTGCAGCAGGTGCTAAAGTTTTATGCCATCATGATACAAGAAGCGTGTTATAAGAACTCTGATAGTTAATAGAGGCACCTTTCACCTGTTATTTTGATGTACATCACCCCCACCTGTCATCACCTTTGACTTTCTCCCCTCACTATCTGTGCTGTGAGGAGGAGGCGACAGCTTGCCATAGTTTAAGGTAATCGGATGACTCTTTCTCTCTCTGTATAATCCGAGACACACAGGCTGCTGGAGGTAAACCTGCTTCCTACAGGACCAGAGACCATATTTAGGTTACAATACAAAATCTGCACCATAGCAGCACAAGTGCACAATCTACTTGTTGAAAACGTGCTTGTGTAAGACTGTTGGTCTTACTGATAATCATTCAAAGAGGAAAGGTGCATTTAGGATTTAACTCATTACAGTACAGGACAATGCAAACACTTGTTTTGCTACACTTAATTCTCACCTTGAAATTACATTAACATACCATCACCTGTACTTTAAACGCTACACAGAATTGGAGAGTGATAATTAGTGTTCGTTAATTGCAGGATAAGACCTTGGCTCACAGAAAGCAGCGTGTTGCATATAAATGTGCTGACTTGTTTCAAATTAATTCGCCTCGACGTCTTGTTTTTACTAAAGCAATGAGTGTTTCAGCACCGCGGACAGCGACTCAAGCAGCCCAAAACACACGAAGAAGCTTCAACTAAACAAACTGTTGTAGTCGACTTTAGCATTAGCTAAAGCGTTTTTAAACGTGTTACCCCCATTAGCATAAATGTATATTTTCTGTCTATTATAGCCGCATGAGCTGTGTTTTCTTCCCACGCAAACTTCTTCATCTGTATCAAACAGTCGAAGAGCAAAGCCAAGGAACGGTCGAGAAAAGTGGACAGCTACGGAAAAACGGGAACGCGGTTCAAAGGGGTGCATTTTAGGTCCCTGAACTCACCACATAGATATGAAAATACGCTCAAGTAGCTCAAGAGGGGTACATACCGTGTCATCCTCGGTGAAGCCATATGTTTAACATTCAAATCTACTTTTCCACACACTGTTGCCGTCCCTGGGCCGCTGCACGGTACAGCCCGGAGAGAAAATCCAGGAAATAACATCCACAAAAGTCATCCACCCGCCAGGCTCAACACCCTCACCACTTTTCTGGCTTTTTTCTGAAGTGATAAAAGGGCAGTCCGTGCCTTCAAGATGGTAAAAAGAAAAATAGTTTATTTTCAGGTCGAGATATGGCGAAAAAATAGTCCCTCTCTTCTGTAGTCCTCTCTGAGTTGAAGTCGCCGGTTTGGGACTTGCAAGGTATCTACGAGCTCTTTAGGAGAGAGGCAGGGTAACTCTATATCTCCTCTAGTATTCCCTCTTGCTTTCTCAACCAGCGAGAGATGGGGAGAGGGAGAGACTGAGGGAGGGGGGAGAGGGGGAGGCAGAGACATTAGCTGAAGGAAGGAAAGAAAGAGAGAGAGGGTCAATGCAGTCAGAAAAGGGGCTTTTGTCGGAAGGTGGCTGTGCATGAACCGCAGGAGCAGCAGGCATCAGCAGGGATCGCTGCATCGCCGTAATCTAATTACGTCCCCGGCAAAAGGCGCACGGATTAGCGGCTGCTTGCTCCTCTCTGCTCCGGTCTCTGCGCCCCATGGCGGAGAAGGAAGCGCAGGGAAGCTGTTGCCACGTTTTTAACTCGTCAGTGTCCACTCACACAAGAGTTAGGACAGAAGTTATCAAAGAGGAAATGCTGGACATTTCTTTCCATTTCTGGAATTGTTTTCTGTCCTTCTAATGAAGCAAATAAATGAATGAATGAATACATAAATAAATCCGTATTTCACTGTCTTATTTTTCCCAAATGCTGCTACAGGTGCACCTGAAAGACGGAGCCTGAATGGTAATTACAGGACGGATAGAGACAATGCTGTCAATTGTGGGAGAGATCAACGTGGTGAGATACAAGTTTGAACAGATTGCAATTAAGACATGGAATTTCATGCTTCTTTGGAGGCTGAAAAAAGCCACACATAATAGGATCCCTGTGTGTTTTTTTCTACAGCTAAGGGTCTAAAGTAGAGGTTCTGTTATTTTGTTTGTTTCTTACAAGTTAGTTAAAATGCAACCGTAGCACTGCAGATTTGTTTTCAAGTCACTTACTTGAAAATAAAACTTACTTAAGATTTGAAATGCAATTTAATGACTCCTTTTAATAAAAGAGGCCAATAAAAAACATCCAAGTTTAGCAAATCTAAAAGTTAAACTATTAATTTTGTGGGGGAAAAAACAACCTGAAGCTACAAGCATATTTGAGTACCAATACTTTTCAAGCAGGATGTTCCCTTTCAGCATGAGTTTTAATATCACTCATTATTACCATGTCATTTGCATTTCTTTAGTAAAGAAAAGGGACAGAATTTTAAGATAAAATAGAGATTATCATTATTTTGTTCAGCTCTAAGCATGTCCAAAATTGTACTTGTAAGTTTGACGCACCTTTTAGATGTTTACTCAAAAATGGCCAAAGATTCAAATAAAGAAGTATATTACTTATACATTGGTGTAAATATGTTTCTTTGGTTTTTGGACTCAGCCCCAAGTGGACGCTCAAGGTACTGCAGGTTATATTTTTCCCCAAGGCTTTAATTTCAACACTAGAGGTAGCTGCTTCATTTGGTTGAGATTTGGGCATGCTATGCTAGTCATGGCTAAAACTTAAGTTCCTAGCATAAAAAAAGTTAAAGTAGATCTCAATTGTACCTCATAAAACTTTTTTTCCCTAAACTTTTTAAACTCAAAGTCTTTAGTCCAAAAAATACAGTAGATTTTAGTGTACACAAAAACATTTTCATACCCTTTGTGTCATCCTAAAAAGTGAGCTGCTCACTATACAACTGTGCAATGATTTTTCATCCATTAAGTTATGTTCCAAAGACAAAGATACTGCTTCCAGGTGTAAGGCAAGCTGGGTACATCGTAAGAATGGTCACAGGCAGTGGATCCTTTCAACTCGCAAGACTAGCATAGGCAGTGCTCAACTATTATGTTTAGCTGGCTGGGTGGTGGTTATACATTTTAACAGGAAAAGCTACACATATTCACCAAAAGTGCACATTGCTGAATGTGATGGAAGTCTTTATATGGGAGTCCCCAAAAAAGACTGCTCTTATACACTGGCATGAGTTCTCTCTCTCTCTCTCTCTCTCTCTCTCTCTCTCTCTCTCTCTCTCTCTCTCTCTCTCTATATATATATATATATATATATATATATATATATATATATATATATATATATATATATATATATATATATATATATATATATATATATATTACTTGATCCTTCTGTGAATAACTTCAAAAAGCTGGCAGGGGGGGGACACAGACTAAATGCTAGGTTATAAAGAATATAACCTAAGACTTAATTCAATCATAATTTTAAATATGTTGCAACGAGGCTGTTGACTAACCCCTGCAACAGACTTAGTTATAACTTCCTACATTATACATCCCCATTTTAGGATGAGTCTCTGAAGTTTTTGATCCCTCCCTTTTTGTATTCGGAAGACTTTCCTCCGCCTGCTGCTCTGTTCACTGTTTGTTTTGAAAAGAGATTACTTTCTATGCAATTGAAAAAAAAGGGGTTATTCAGTCTGTGAGCCATTGTACTCCCCCAAACAACACAATGGCACTGAAAAGAGTAAATATGTAAACATAACTGTAGAGAGAGGCTTGTAGCAGAACAGTAAACAATGCATTAACTCACTTTATATCAAATCTGTTGGCTTTTCTGAAGTGAAGTTTGCACAGAGCTGAAGAAAAAGGATTGGAAATTGAGTTGAGTAACTCATTTTGACTCCAAATGTATAAAAATTACAGTCATACACAGTAGACAAAATTCTTAACCTCAAGCATTAAGCAAACGTGTTTTTAGTGTTGGAAGTTTTACAATAAACTTTAAAACTGACTTTTTATGCTAAATTTAACAACCTAAGTTCCCTGCAGCTAAGATTATGTGTGCAAAAAGAACTGAAAAAATAGATTACAATAAGCTTATCTTGTAAACAAACGGCTTATATGCAACCCCCTAAATCTTAAAGTCTCATTAAGTCTGTGATTGAGATGGGCATGTTTATACC
Source organism: Halichoeres trimaculatus (assembly GCF_033239565.1). NCBI lineage: Eukaryota > Metazoa > Chordata > Actinopteri > Labriformes > Labridae > Halichoeres > Halichoeres trimaculatus. Next base: position 8,554,945 of record NW_027437201.1, read on the forward strand.
ATTACACCTATTGAAACAACAGTTCTTCTGTTCATAACCCTGAAGAATTCACTGAATTATACATTAGTCTGTTTTCTTGAATGTTTTTAATGGCAATATAGAACTTTTGGTGATGCAACTTTTTGTGTGGCTTTATGGGAAAGTTTGAATGTCACAGATTAATGCAGAGCTGCTCCTGTACGGCTATAAGCCTCCTTGTCGGTTCATTGGCTCTAAGAGATTACACAAAAGTTACTGTGCCTGCAAATGCTGTATATGATGCTAAGGTGGCCCAATACAACAATCATTGGGAGTTAATTATGAAGCTTTCTAAGTGAAATGCACCTAGCTATCTCGGTGTTCACCAACAGTTAGGGGGTACCTCTAATTTATAATCTGATTACATAATCTGAGGATTGACATTACAACCAGTAAAAGGGGTTTGCAGACAGAGACCTTTGCCAATTATAGCCCCTATACCACAGTGATCTTACTAGTGTGTCCATCTGCTCTGCACTTCTCTGCAGGATTACGCTAAATCCTATTGAGCTCAGTGACTGGCAGCCAAGATCAGCAGGCCCCAACTTATAAAGAGAAACCTCTAGCACAAAGGGAGGTTTGTCTTTTAGAACAAAGCACTAGACTGAGAGGATAAAAAAAAACAGTAGTGATCAGTGATAAATAAAGCTCATCTGAGGAGGTGTAATTAGCAGACTGCATATCAAATATCTGACAATGCTATTACAAGGAGAGAAAAAAATCCGGTGCAGTGAAGTCCGACAGCCTGTGAGAGTCTGGAGGCTCAAGATACCACACAACCAACGGGTACACGGTTGATTTTATAATGTTATTGATCCACAAAGGTGAAATTCTCCTTCCACTTGCCTGACTCCTCAGGAAGTACAGACACTGCAGTGCTGAAGTCAGATACACAATCAGGATGAAAGTTGTCATCCACAAACGCGCACCTTCTTTCCTCTCAGATCAGAAGCTCAACTATAAACTGTACTTGGTACTTGGGGAATGATTTAACTTGAAGTTATTTTGGGTGTTTAAGCTGATGATGAAACAGACTGAAATCAAAATTGATGCAGTTATATGACCTATGAAAGTAAACAAGGCCATCAGAGATGATACTGATGACTTAGTTATGGATGTTTTTAATGAATGTTATTGCTGCCGCTGGGTATGTGTCAGATGGGCATGCTTTCCACTGCAAAGAAATAGAACATAGGAAGTGTCATCTTTGAAAGAAAGCAGGAAGATTATTTTATTCCTGATAAACACACAGGACAAGACCAGCTGAGAAAAAAATCCCTTTACACTCAACGTCTATGGAAGCAGCGTTAAAGTGTAAACAAAACCGCAAGCAGCATGAAAATGTCTTGGTGCTCCTTGGTCAGTCATCAGAATCAGTACTCCACCTCTGACTCAGGTTCTACTGAGTCCTGACAGGATTATGATTGTCTCACAGCAACTGGTTTTGGAGCTTAGAGTGACCATTCTTACTGGTGACCTTCAGTCAAACATGTCAGTGATAATTAGAGCAACCATTGCAATGTTAAGAGTCCTTGAATACATCTTAGCTAATTGTCGTGTAAAAATATACTCATCAGATGTGTCGGTAATGACGAGCTAAAGGCAGTTTTAAGAGATACCGACTGTTACTGCTTTACAGAATCACACTTTACACTGAAACACCAGAGACGTATGTGGCTGCCAGCTATAAAATGTGTGTTCTGGTTCCAAAGCAGTTAATGCAGGTTTGACCACAAATAAGAAAAAGTTACTGACAAAATTCTGAATCTGATTTTGCATGTGCAGTTCATGATAAATTGGGTCTTGGACTAAGGTTATGACCAAATTTGATACTTGGGACTCAATGTGGTGACTGAATAATAAGTGAAAGTTTAAATGCAGTTGATGGAAGCAGATTTCACATTCACAGTAAATCTACAGTGTACAAACAGACATATCTATTGATTATAGAATAGAATAGAATAGAATAGAATAGAATAGAATAGAATAGAATAGAATAGAATATGTCTTTATTATCCACCAAGTGGAAAATTGGCTTTGGCTTACAAGCACAAGAGACAGACAGCACTAAAATACAAAAAAATGTTTTACAATAAAACCACTGGCAGCAGCTGGTCAGTCAAGGAGGGGAAGCTCACTTTTTTCCCAGCCTACATCATAAATTTGTTTATTTAAACCTAAATTCTACCCTCTGTTCCTTTTCAAGAAAATGATCTGTGACCCTGTCGTACCAACTAGGTGCTTTTTCCAGGGATTTTACCACTGTTCTCTCATCGCTCGTTGTTTTTAAGAAAGGTAAACTCTCTGGGGGTTGATAAAGCCTCTGGATCAGTCCAGAACGACTGATAAGATGCTCCAGCGGAGGGTTATACTTCAAGATCACTGACTGGCTCATTTCACTGTCAATCAAAAAGGGATTTGGCCTCAGACAGATCATCCAATCATCATGCAGAAGCCGAGCGTCCAGACCAGCCCACTGCCTCATAGACCCCCAGAGACGCTTAGCATCCGAAGTGGGACTAAGCCCAGCGTTTATCCAATGACCGTCCAGTTTCCACAGTTGAACAACCCACTCTATGCTGCCCCGCCAAAGTCAGAAGACGCCCAGCGACTGTGTGAAAGCACTGAGACACTGCAGGGATGAATGAGAAGGAGGCCGAGCCAGTCACCTGTGATAGGTAGCTGATTCTGAACAAAAGGTGAAGGAATTCTAGCGCATATTCAATAAATAAATGTCAATAAAATGTACACACAGCAGCACATATTACCACTTTTATAGTGGGACATTTTAGGGGAAGCTGAGCTTCCCTTGCAGTCTTAGAGCAAAGTAGAAGTAAAACAAGATCTAGTTAAATAAATGTAACACAGTATTAAAACAGTTCAGGTCATTTTGTGGATATGTCACTCAGTTGTATTCAAAATGGTGGTAGCATTTGGTGTGAAAGATTTTTTAAAAAAGACCTTTGGCCAGAGGAACTTTACAGCGCCTCCCAAAGGTCTTTCAAATCAAAAATACAAAGTCATAATAATTCTGATGTATTTAGCGCAGTTCTTGATCTGGACATCCTTTTTTGGATTGGTAATTATGATAAAGGTTTTATACTTTCAGTGGGGGCCATATTGGAAATACTACACCCAACCCTGCTTTGTTTGAGTTTGGATGAAGCACATAGGCTGGTCTTTAGCTTCTTTGAAGACATGGTGCCTACCTGTCAGTCAAGTCACTAATGCCTTCATATGGGCAAAAAAATGAATGTTTAAAAAAGAGTTGTAAGAAAAAATAAGCATCAACTGTACTGTGTGTGCCGAGAAGTAAGACACTCCAAGCTGTAAATATTGTTATTCAATGCTATAAAATAGGTCTTTTTTTGGCTTATATTATTATTATCATTATTATTATTATTGTTATTATTATTATTATTATTATTATTATTATTATTATTATTATTATTATTATTATTATTATTATTTATTTATTTATTTATTTATTTATTTATTTATTTACAAACAGCTTCAGGCAGAATCTCAAAGAACTACAGGTTCTAGCTTCACTTCTCACAACCCTTCTCTGGTGTTTTTTTCAGTCTTAATAACAATAAAAATAATACATTTTATTTATAATGTACATTTTATTCTGAGGAATCTCAAAGTGCTACCAGAAGAATTTAAAAAGTTTTTAAAAATAATGAGTCCTGCTCATGACCCTCCAACCACCTGGGCAGTATATGAAGTATATCCACATGAGAGCCATTCCAAATACAGAGAAATCTGTATCTATACACACCTGCTGTGCCTGAATATGACTCCTATGCTTTGAGTGACCAACCACTGTTCTGAGGAAGGGTTACACAAACAGTCTCAAACACCCAGACACCCTCTGGGAAAATGTCTATATGCTGCTTCACACTGTGTACAGTCACTGAATACCAGCTGGAGCTTTTTCCTAGGGTCAGGGTCCTGTGAAAAATAGAAATCTAATGAGCACAGTACAGCTTTATTTGTAGCGCAGCTTTTCTTTTTGATTACGGGAAAAGTAAAGGACTAATTCATCAATGAAATCAAAGAAAATGCTCAGACTGAGAGCAGCAGAGACACAGATACAATTACAAGAAGAGGAGGGAAGAAATAAAGATGGACAGCCAGGCTTAGAAAACACAAAAAGAGAGAACATGAAAAAGGAGATTATATTTATTCTGTCTGTCATCGTTAATTCCATCCAGCACTGAAGCTCTTCCTCGTTCATTCTGTATAGCAGATGTTAATAGCTTAACAGGGCTAGGCAGTAAGTGTTTAATTAGGTCTGGGGAAAATGATTTATTCAACACATCTGGGCCCATAAAATAACACTCTCCAGGCTCTGTCCTTTATAACTCTTGAGTTGGATTCTCCCCCCAAACCTGAAAATATAACTACCTGGTGTAGCTTGAGCTCTCAGTCATGACAAGCAGAATCCCTTATAAACTCTGTCTGTGTCCTGTACTGGTGTCATTTCCCCTGAGGGGAGCGAAGAACAACTGCACCTAAGTGGGAGGAGAGGCACAGCAGGGGGTGTGTCGGTGACGATCAAGCAACGAAGTGCAGTTTTAGTGTTGAGGATTACTGGGATTTGTGTGTGTCGTCTGCCTGCTCAGACCACATCAAAGCCACATGATGCTATGTGTGGCTCTGCTCGGTCTTTCATGTATGATAGCTTTGACTTTCATATTTTCCTCAGGGAAGGGTCGAGAAGATAAATTTTCTCTCTGACAATATGCATACGTGACTGTAGTGAAAGTGTACCTCAACTGAATGCCTTTTTGAAATAACATGCTTTCAGTTTGGGTTAACATAATGCATCTGCTTTTAATGGAAGTGGTACCTCAATAGATGCAAAAAAAAATTATCCTTTCTTTTTATTAGTCAATCTCTTTAACTCAGGCTAAAAGGCGTGACATGATGGGGAAGGTAAAATGCCTTATTATACGTACTGTGTTATTTGTATTTGTTTACTGGGCAGTTTTTTTCACTCACCCTAAATTTGGTTGAGTCAAATGAATGGACTACTACTTTCTAAGTCAAATAAATGCAGTGAAAATAACAAGAACAGAAGACCCGGTACTAACAAAAAGATTGCAACAAAGGAAAAGTGGAAGTTAACAGAAAACTACAACACATTGTGTTAACACGATAAACTTGAAAAACTTTTAGCCCATTTGCATCTTTAAGATGTTTATCTTAGACAAACATTGTTACCAGCCACTTTCTAGCCATCACTCCCCTTAAAGCCGATGTTTACAATCAAGCAACTTCCTGGCTAACGGCTAATGTAGACATCGTATCCTAGCTTTAAGCTACATATTACATTTAGCCACTACTTAGCTAACAGCTAATTTTACTACCCACTTAAACTCAACAGAAAACATCCAATATCCAGCTACGGTTTACTTAACAGATGATGTTGCCATCAAGCCACGTCCAAGTTAAGTTAATAGCTAATGTAAAAATCTGACCAAGCTAAAGCTAAAGATAACATTTAGACAATCCTTAGCTAACAGTTCATGTTATTATCCAGTAGCTGTCTAGCTAACATTACAGTTAGCTACCTTCTGGTATTGTTTAATAGTAAAATGCACTATGAAAGGAAAGGCATGAAAACTAAGCTAGTAACACCAACAGCTCAACCATCATAATAACATTTTATCGTGCACCTATTGAGATATACAGTAAAACAGTTTGCCAGCGTGTGGTTCAACACTCACTTTGGCCGTTGCCTATTGCTCCCAGTAGAGTAATCAAACATGTTATTTTACCTTCAAAATTAACTTGATGTTGCTTTGAATGATCCCAATCATCAACATGTGTTTTTAAAACTTGTAGCACAGAGACACAGCAGCATTCAAGAATCACATATTGAGTACAATGTGAGCAGGAATATAGAGATTAGCTTTTAGAAGATGAAAAGATCACCCCAGTAATTAAAATGAAGGCACTGTTCACTTACTTGTATTGTTTTAAACCTCCAGCACATGGCCACACCAGCTCTTGAAGATACATTTTTTTCATCTGGTCTTAAGGTTTCCCTCAAAATTTTTCACCCCAGACCTAAAAAAATAAAAATATATAACTTGATGGTTGTGACTTTTGTCAAATGCTTGACATAAACTCATAATTTGTTTTTGACCTCAACAGTACCGAAACATATCAACCTGTCAGCTATACTTTGACAGTGATTTGCATTCTCTGACAGGGGTTAAACTTTCATTCCAGAGTCCCAGTCTGAGTCATAACAAAATGATAGCTGACTTACTCATTGCTTTCCTTTGGCTACATACAGTATTTGTGTTTCATAGTGCAGCTGGCCTATGAACATTAAAGATATCATTCTTATTTTTTTTCGGTTTGGTTAACTACAAGCTCTCTACTCAGTCCGGTGAGTCATATTTGTTGTGAGTCTTGTCTGACAGAGTTGTTTATTAAAAGTTAGGAGATGAGGGATTGGACTCAGTTCATGATTAATTACTGCACCTTTCCATTTTATATCTCATTTCTTTAAAGCATTTTCATAACATGGAGGGAATGATGCTTAAATAACTAATGTAATGACCTTGCTTTCATTAACTCTGATCAGTTCAACAACTCTTCATAAAATTATAATTATTTTGATGATAAAATAAGATCACACGACAGGAATTCACCAGCGATTAATTACTCTTACAAGGGAGTTGTTTTACTCACAATAAGGACGAAACAAATTTATACTTAAGTGTGACAGTTCAAAGTTCAGACTACAAATTTTTTTTAGCTGTGCCTAAATTCAATTCCAGTCATTCCTACAATATGCCACATTGTACCAAGGAATCATAGACAAATCTTAGTATATCTATAATTTGATGGCTGAGTATTTGGCCACAGGTTCCCACTTAAAACCCAAACACTGCTCTGTTACGAAGGCTACAACAACCCTTTGAACACTTCTTGGCTTGCTTCTGTGTAGCTGTAGTGTATAAATGTCCTTAAATTCACGCTTCCTGTACAGCCAAGAATTGACCCCTATCTTCTTTCAGCATACTTTACCAAACACAAAATACATTTGACTTAAACCAGTGCAAACCTCAGATACTGTTAACAGTAGTGGCTAATTCATTTTTTAAACACCTTTCCTTACAAAAGAGGATGTATTGTGCTTGTTCATGCTTTTAACATGGATATAAAGATCCAGTGCTGTATGGTCACATTAATTGTGTGCAGATTTTCAAACCTGTACATATTCATACATTGTAGAAATCCCTGAATCCATCGGAAACAGCTCAAAGCAGTCTTTAAGAAGGAAAAAACTACAACAGCACAAGCTTCCCAAAGACTTGCTGAAAAGATGAGGTCATTGCATATGGATCACGAAACCGATTTATAACATGTTGAAGGGGGAGTTTCATAAATTCTCAGGGAACACAAGGCAAGGCAAGGCAAGTTTATTTGTAGAGCACAATTCATACACAAGGCAATTCAAAGTGCAAGGAGGTTGAGGACCCAATCACAGATTCAACAGACAAGGTTGGAGGTGGTGTTTGAGGACTTTGAAAGGCAGAACTAGAGACATTTTGTGAATATGGATACAATTTGGCACTGTGGTGTCATCAAATATCTGCAGAAAAAGGGGTTAACCTCCAAGGACATTCACACCAACATGGTAGCTACATTAGGGGATGACGCTCCAGCTTTCTCAACTGTGAAAAAGTAAAAAAAGTGGGCTTCAAGAATTCAAGAGGGGTAGGGAGTGCCTTGAAGGTGACCGAAAGTCCGGACATCCTGCCACAGCAACAACCCAAGATAACATCGACCATGTTCAACAATGACCCATGCCTAAAGTGTCAGAAAATGTCGAATTTAATGCTTGCTAAGTTTCATCACTATGGCAAAACTCCTTTCTAGTCAGGCTATGAACTCCTCAGCCCTCCCTTGCAAACTCAAAGTCCAAAAGCACAAAAGCAGTCCAAGAAGTCTTACAAAAGGAACAAAATCCAAATCTCTAGAAAAACTCACTAGAAGTAGGAAGCTCCAGGACCAGACACACACTGCAAAAAGGTTTTTCCTTTTGCTTTTAGTAAAAATGTCTTTTTAGACTTGATTTGAGCCCCTGTCACCTAGCCAGTCCAGAAAATGTCTTATTTCAGGTTATTTAAAGACAAGATGAGGTCTAAATTCCCTGTAAAAAGTAAAAAAAAAATTCTGCCAATTGGGTTAAGAGAAATGTGCTTGTCAAGATTAGAATAATGTCTCAATACAAGCACATTTCTTTTAACCCCACTGGCAGATTCTTTTTACTTGTTACAGGCAGTTTAAACCTATTTTTTGCCTTTAAATAAGTTGAAATAAGAGGGTTTTTTTTTCTCTGGACTGGTCAGGTGAATGTAGCTCATATTAAGTCTAAAAATACATTTTACTGAAAATAAGACAAAACACTTGATAACATTTCTTTTCTTTTTTTTTTTTTTTCGGTGCATGGGAACAGCAAAACGATCAATAAAGATTATTTTCATCCACTGTCTATCACAGGACCATAAGCTGTACTCAATTTAGTTTTAAGTCTGCCAATGACAACATAAGCAAAAGTCATGAAACACTGCTGACTTTTTTTCTGTGAGAAAAAGGATGTGCTTATTTTTTCCCTCTGTGATCATAATTCTGTGTTTTGTAAAGCTTGGAATATTTTAATGAGTGTAAGGTGAAATAAACAAGCACAGCATTGGCTGTTGAATACTTTTCCATTTAAAGCTGTATTTATCAGTTTAGAAGGAACCCTGACAATTCATTGATATTACTCTATTTCATTTCACTGTAGCCTTCAAAACAAAATAAAAAGAAATGGAATATTTTCAGCAGAATTGATTTCCATGCACAGTAGATCAGAATCCTTCAAACATGTTTCCTCGAGTACTGTACACTCAAAGCAGGAGTCCCACAGAGAGCAGCTGTCACTCTGCCTAAAAAGTATTCACTGATATTAGCTTCCCTGCACACTATGAAACACGCTTTAAAGGCTGCTTGAAAAGAGTCATGTTAAGCACAGATTTTCAAAGAAACTGAGGTCTCTGAAATTCACAGAGAATTACTTTGCACAAGTATTAATTCCAGACTTTAGTTCCCAGAGGTCTAAATTAAGTTTCAAATAATTTCATTAGTATTGGTTTCAGCAAGCAGTCTTTGTGTCACATGATCCAAATGCTGATTCAGTAGCATTCCCATCCCACCAATTAATGACTTTGCAGGAGGACACAGGGATACAGGAAACTGCACCAAACAGAGCCTGGAGAACTGCCAGTTAGATCAGCCTCAGGCCTGATTTATGGTTCACATTTCTTCTCTAACAAGACCAGATGGTCATGGCTGAAACCCAGGGCTGCTTACAATGTAAACTATGGACAGGTCACATTCATATTTGTTTGTATAGTGTTCGCATGTTTGCATGGGTGCATAGATCCTTTTTGATTAAATTGGCATCTGATTGCACTTGCGCCGATGCTAAACCTTACCTCTCTTCAGTCTCATACAGGGTATGTGGTGTATTTTACACATGCACACATACAGAGCTATGATCGCTTGTATCTATCCCTTTAAACTATAATGATTTGAAAAAATGAAGTCCCCCCCTCAACTCTTAAACCTTTGGTGCCTGCATATTTTTTAAGTTGAATAAAAATATTATTTTGTGTATTTCTGTGTGTTTTTGCATTCTTACAGATGCTAAATTGTGTGGAGACTGTTAATCTAAATACAGCCCCTAAAACGGTTATAATTAAGTTTTGTTTTATGCAGTGTTGCCGCAGTTATTTTGAAAAAGTAATCAGATTACTCCTTTAAAAGGTAACTTTAAGTTACTTTACTGACACCTTGATTTCAAAAGAAACTAAGTTAGATTGCAAGTTACTTTCTTAGTTACTTTCAGCAGCTGCCGACAACACCTGCAGCCTCATAATTTGGAACATTGTGTAACACAATGAAAATGAATAATAATATGAGTCTACGTGTTTTTTTTCAAGGGACATGCAGACATTAGTAGCTATAAAAAATGTACTTTACAATTTAAAACAAAAATATTCATTTTATACATTTTGAATGTCAAAATACAACTAAAGTAAGGTTTTAAATTAATATTTTTGGTGCACTACAGCACTTTTCAGTTAAATTTTAGATATAAATTATTTTCTTTTTAAATACTTTGTTTTAGTTTAGTTTGGTTTTTATCTTTTCTTTTTTTTTTTTTTTTTTTTTTTTGGTTAAAGCTGTAGTCTGTTGAGTCTGTATTTGTAATACAATAAGCAAAGATAAATGTTGCTGGAGTGTGGGCTCTCATAATCCTCTGTACCCTGCTCGGGGCACCCCAGTCTAAAAAGTCTGGGTACGCCCCTGCTTGCTACTGGGTGCCTCGTTGTCGCCTACGTTGTGTTGCTCTGCTCCTCAACGGATGGATTTGTGCTCAACAGAGGGTTCAGCTCTTGGAATAGAGGGAGTTACAGTGAAAGACAGGACTCACCTTTCCCCAGGTAAAAGTCAAACAACTTCTCAAGCGTTTATGTCCGCAGTGCGCTGATCTCTCTCTCTGATTGATTCCTAAATGTTTCAAAGTTCTTAAGCAAACTGCCAGCACAGAGTGAACAACGAACCTTAATACTTTCATCTTTAGCTGACACAAACTCAAAACGGTGACTGTTTCCAGCTAGAAAACGCGCATCTCTCCTCCCCCCCTCTGTTTACCTTTCTGTGCTGGCTGCTGTAACACGCGAGTTGTCCTCGTGCTGAAAACGTGATTAAAACGCGACTCCAGTTACTCCCCGAGACGCAAGACAAAAAGCATATCGATTTTTTTTAACATGAAAAATGAAAAGAAAAGTAATCCAAGGTGATTTGGAAAAGTAACTTTAATCTGATTTCTGTTTGGAAATAGTAACGCGTTAGATTACTCGGTATTGAAAAAAGTGGTCAAATCAGAGTAACGTTTTACTTAGTAGCACGTTACTGGCGTCACTGATTAGCCTGTATGCATATTAATACATTAAGTTCACCCTCTGACCAATGTACCTTAACAAGCCAAGCAAAGGTCATAACAGCTGCACAGACCTTGCAGGGTATGTCGCATACATAAATAAATGTTAGAAGATTTTGGATCATTTATAGAACTAATTCACAGAAACGTGAACAAATTGCGTCACCCTTTACCCCATCAGTTAACAGAAAACACAAATTTGCATCTCAACAGAGAAATCCAGCTCGTCAGAGTTGAGAGCTGATCAGTCTGACATTATGGTGCAAAGCTCAAAATGTATCACAGTGGCTTTTCAGCTTGTTTATATAAAGTACTTCCAAGTCTTAAGTTAAAGAAGACATTCAATCAGACAGTAGTTGTATGACAGTCCATACTCCACCATATTTATTGCTGAATGGACAGGGGACAGTCACGTACAGCTGTTTCTTTTTTTTCTGCCTTGATTTTTGTATTGATGCCAGACGTTTTCCAAACGTCTGCCAGGGCTCGCTCCTCTCGAGTCACAGAATTAAAATCCATCTTCTTCAGCTGAGGCAAGACGGCAATCACATACCTCCTAAACACACATACACACACACACACTTCATCAGCTCTAAATCCAGGGGCTTCATGGATGTTTTGTGAGGCTGCATATAATGAATCAAAATTAGTGTTGAATAAGGAAGACATTTTTCACTTGATGCAGAAGAGACTCTGTGTGAACCCCCTTTATTTCACACAAATGATACATGAAATAAGATGAAAATTAAATCAAGACACCCAATCTAACCAATGAAGGATGACCTTTCTCCAGTGTGTGTGGTTACATGTCGTCATACACACTGTTGTATGATCTGTATTCTAAAATGAGCCCGATTTCTTTCAAAGCACATATTATGCTGCTTTATTTGCCCTTCATTTCCATTTAATGCCACTTTGGCCTTAAATTAAACCAAATTTCAGAACAAATTCTGCACTTTTGACCCGCATTTAATTGTAGACTTGGTTAGAGGTTTAACAGAAGAGACATTTGTCCTTTAAACCTCTCAGATGAATTCATCTGCATCACTTTTTCAGGCACAAAGATGAAAAACTGATATTTCACTCTGAAGAAGAACAAGATAAAGAAAAGGGCAAAGAAAAACAAATGAATACATAAAAAAGAGGAGACTTTTTGTCCTTCTTTTCCTATGGGATTGACTTCACTACAAAAACTGAACTCTACGCAAATGTATTCTTCTCATATTTAGTAAAATTGTCTTATTATGCTTGACTTGAGCCACATTCAATTGACCATTCCAGAAACATATATCATATTTCAAGATATAAAGGGATAAAAATGAGGTTCTAATTGCTCGAAACAAGTAAAATGAATGTGCTTATCTGGTTTATTGAAATTAGATTTTCATGTTTTAATACAAAAACATTTTTCTTACCACACTGGCAAATTTTTTACTTGTGACCAGCAATTTAGACCTCATTTTGTCTTTTTTTCTGGACTGATCAGGTGGATGTGGCTCATATTAGGTCTAAAAAGACAAATATTTGTACTGAAAAAAATACTTAACTAGATTTTAGTTGTTTGCAGTGTCACTGAAAAAAAGTGAAATCTTACCAAGTGTTTTTGTCTTGTTTTAAGTAAAAACTGACTGCTTATACTTGATATGAGCCACATTTAACTGGTCAGTCCAGAAAAATGTCTTGTTTCAAGTTATTGTAAGACAAAAGTTAGGTCCTAATTCATGGGTGGCCAACCACTCAGAGACAAAGAGCCACATCACGCATGTGGTCTTACAAACACACTTCCTCTCACACAAACAAAATGACATAAAATGAAAATCAATACATTTCCAATTTTCAAAGCGAGGTTTATTGTGTTTGTTAGTGTGTTTAAATTTGTACAAGAGAAGAGAAACTGAAACTTAAGTATCAATGTGTAAACCCAAATATTGATCAACACTGATCCCAACGTTGACATCATAATATCAATATTTTAGATTGATCAGCACACTGCTACTCACAACTTTATATATATTTTTATGAATGGATTGAAGAGCCGCACACCGAAAGGCAAAGAGCCACATGCAGCTCACGAGCCACAGGTTGGCCACCCCTGTCCTAATTGCTTGTAACAAGAAAAAAAAATCTGCCCATGGCATTAGAAAAATTGTCTTGAAAATTTACCTAAATGTAGAATAATGTCTTAATGCACAACTTTTCTCTTGTCCCATTGGCAAATTTATTTTATTTATTTTAAGTGTTACAAGAAATAGACCTCATTTTTGTTTTTGAATAACTTGAAATAGGACATTTTTCTAGACTGGTCATGTGAATGTGGCTCATATCAAGTCTACAAAGACATTATCTGCTAAAAACAAGACAAAATCACTTCATAAGATTTCATTTTTTTTGCAGTGTATACCTTGTGACCCCCCTGGAGGGGGAGACACACACAGGTGTGAAGCAGTCAAAAGTACCTTCACCGTAGCCTGTTGCAGCAGCTTTGTGACTTTCTGGTTCTGTGCAGTGTGTATGTGGTTTTAGTTCAAAGGAAACACAATTTCTACCTGTAGCCTTGGACTATTGCAATTGGATTCCCATGCAGCGTAATAGTGTGCAGGAACATCAACTTTCCCAGCTGGTCCACCTCTTTCAGGGACTTGATTTGGTTGCTGTGGAGGTTTAACACACGCAGCTCAGGCAGCTCGCATAAAATCTGAAAGATGAAAACACACAAGTACAAAAATCTGAATGCAGGACTGACACCAGCGTGTATGAGTCTGTGTACTACCAGCGAGCATTTAATACTAATGAAAGATCATCAAGAGTTTGACACTGTGTTGAAAAGGAAAGGTAAGAATAGAAAGAGCTATGAAAAAGACAAGACATTTATTTGTGTGTGATCCAAAGGATCCTCACTGGTTGAATGTTGATGATTTTATTAAAGGATAGGTCCAGCCAGGCCAGCTTCGATGGCTCAGCCAGGAAGTGGTCCACGATGAGGGTGAGGCCAGACAAGTCCTTGATTTTATTGTAGCTGAGACGCAGTGATCGACTGAGAAACTTGTTCTCTGAGTTGGTTTTTTGAGGTCGCGGGCCAATGCGAGGCTTCATAAGGGCTGCAACTGAGAAAAACAACAACAAAAAAGTACACAGAAATAATAACTCTGGTATGGCCAAGTGGTTCAGTCACATGCCTTACCAGGCTGAATCCAGCCTGAAGCCCCTTCCCTGCTTGTCACAGACCACACCCTGTTTCCTGATCTATCCAGCGTTCTGTCCTCTCTAAATAGGAAACTAACAAAAGCCACGACTGTAAAAGATAAGCTGCATTTTGTTACCTGGAATATCCTCAAGCTTCAGAAATCTCAGATTAACTGGAGGGCCGTTCATGTTGGAATTTGGAGGTCTTGACATTTCATGGAAAACTCAGAAAAACCCCCACAAGACAGGGTAACTTAACTTCATCTATAGGGTTTCAGATCAAAACATGAAAGAAAGAATCTGTTTCCAAGCAACCAACCATTTCAAACAATCAAAAACTTTATTTTCAAGTGATCTCACAAAAATGTTGGAAGAGTTTTTTTTTCCTCTTACAGAGAATTCTAACTCAGATTTTTTTTTTTGAATGAATGAATGAAATTTTTTGCACAGTAACTGTGATTCCAATTGCTGCAATGCCAGGGAAAAAAGGAAAACATATCAGTGTTGTGTTGCAACCATAGACTTAATAATAATTGGATGTAGTCTCAATGATGTCACCTGTGTATTTCTGAAACAGAGTTTTGAAACAAATCATCAGCAGAAGCTTTTGGAAATGGAGCGGGCTTTTAGTCTCCACACTAACAGCTACAGGGTGCCGGCCTATCAGTCAGCTGAGCTGTGCTTCTGATTGGGCAAACTATCCTCTAAAGTTAGAAAAAAAATCCCGTACAATGTGGGCTGTTTGAGGAATTAGCTATTCAGGATCTTTTTTTTTTTCTTTTTTTTTTTTTTTTTAATGGATGGTTTTTATGTGACATTAGGTAGCAATTGAGCCCATGCCAACCAGCAACGAGTAATCACATAAAAAGTGGATGCATCATTGGGGTCATGCACCTGGTAGGGAAACATGTTTTTACTAGGATAATGGAGAATGTTTGTTGAATTATAAGAATTAAATAATCAAAAGCATAAATCCCAATAGAAATCTTAACTCTCTTTTTGCCTGCGTACAACCCTATTGGATCAGTGCATCGATGGCCAATGCATCAAGTCTGATTTTTTATTTTTGTCATTAACAAATAGCCATTACATGTTTATTTCTTGCTTTGGCTCGGTGTGTACATGGTTTTGGGTTCTTCTGGGGACAGCTTCAATCAGACAATCTAAGAAGTGCAGATTTCACACTTCTGTATTGTCTTATATTTGTAGACCACTTCTTGGTTATAACAGGAGGGGGAAAAAAGCATGTTTAAACAATCCATATTTCACATTATGAGATATTTTTACACAATTGTGGCATACAGAAACATGATATTATGAAGTTATGTTTTTTTAAATTACAATATACGTTTTAACTTGCCAAAACCGGATAGCCTGTCTCTCTAGCTTGTCAATGATAAATGAAGCTGCCTCCAGAGGGTAGAAATGAGTCATCCTTCTGTAGAGCCCCATGCATTTCAACATCCTTTTTAGTATTTATATACTTATCATATCATCCATAGTGCTTTGTAACACCAGACCCTCACCATGTTTTAACCTAAGCCAGAAGCAGAATTGGATCAAATCATGTGAGTGGGTCGTAACCCTCAATTTAGCGATTGGTTTTGTTTCCTCATACAAACACGAGTTTTACAATTAAAGTATTCACATTAAAATGTGACACCTTGAGCTTTGGAACAATATGGAAATATCTTGTTCTACAAAATCTTCTATGTTACAAAGAGATACAGGTCTCTCTGGCACTCTTTTGTTTTGTTTTTTAATCTGTCACAGCAGCAATACCCTTCCATAGATTCTCTATGTACGTTGTTTCTTAAAAAGATGCAGTAAATGATTTGATTTTTCCAATGCCTAAAATGCCCACTCTTGTGTGTTTTAAGCACTTCATGAACCCAAAGTGAAAAGAAAGTTTAAAAAACACCAACAACTCAAAATCATAAGCTACACATACTGAATTACCTTTCAAAGTGCAACTGCCCAAAGTCAGAAAGCAGCTGATTAAAGAGAGAGAGACCTCAGCTGAAAGAGATGATGCCTGTGAAGTTTAAACCAATTATATTTGATATCTTCATCATTGCATGAACTCAGATCTTTTTGGAAAAAAAAGAAGAGATGTGCAGGGGGAAAAAAAGAGTTAAACTAATATACATAAATATAAGCATGTTTGCCTATAGACTGTTTGCAATAAAGGAGTCTGAGAGGACGTATAGAGGACACGCTCTAAAGAAAAGACCTGATAGAGTGAAGAGGTGATGATGGAAAATTACATCCATCAGCCTCGGCTTCTCCTCACCTTGTCGTTCAGCTAAGACGTATGTGTGTATGACTGTGTGTGGGTGGGTGTGTTTGTGTGGCTCCACTAACAGCACAATAGAATCTCATTGAAGAAGTGAGAGCAGTCCTTCAATAAGATGGAGACAAGAGTTGGTGCAGTAAGTTGAAGCCAAGGACACAGACAGAGATGGAGACAGTGGACTGTTTGAGTTAGACCTCATGAAGCTTCTTCAGAGTATTTCCTAACTATTCCAAAAATGTGTTTCTGGTGTGTATGTGTAATTCAGGAGAAGATGCTAGTTTTGCCTCAGGTTTATGTATTCCTCCTCATGGTCGAACCTCAAAGATCAGGAAACGGGGTCATTTTAAGTTGTATAAAATATCAACCCGAGAGTCCCAATATCTTTCAAAATGCAGGCTGAGGTCCAGACCAGATGGAAAGATCTGGACCAGATTGAATGAAAGCACTTCTCTCTTCCTCTCTCTGCTATTTCATCTAGTTGCCCCTGAGTGATGTGTTTAACCCCCATTTGCAATACAGAAAAAAAGTAGATAAATTATGTTACAGACCTTCTTAAACAGGTCAACGTGTAGATTTCACATCAAAAATAGACCAACACCTCTATGACTGGCAAAATTAGCTGTGGGAAATAATTTTGCTGGAATATAACAGATTTGCGTTTTATCAAATGATACCATATTGTGGTGCATGCTTCACAGCACATCACATCATATTGTACTGAATTAAACTTTATCTCAACATTACTTTTCTTTAACAAATTTTTATTGTTATTTTATGCATGCATTTTTTTTGTATATGTAACTCAACGTTTTCTATTGTTTTAAATAAATGTATTACAGTTTATCATGTTTTATTCGTTCATACCATATCATTTAGTACTGGATCCAATCATATCCAACAGTATGGTATCCTTGCTATCGTATGGTATCAAAGCGCATTATACTATATTGTATCATAGTCAGTGGTGGGTGTAACAAGTTACAAAGTAACGCATCACAGTAATGTAACTACTTTTTGGGGTAAAAAGTAGTGTAATTTGTTACTACTGAAAATATGGTAATGAAACATAGTTCCTTTTTCAGTTGGGCACAACATTACTTTTTCCAGGGACACGTTTGACAGAAACATTGCCTCAGCTGCGCAAATTCACAATAGTCGTTGGCTCTCATTCCACACTGAGGCTGGTATTCGCAATAGCATGCAATAAAGAGCAATAAAGAATTACCTGTTATGTGTTCCATAGTAGAACTTTATGTAGGTTGATACATATAGGAAATGAGATGAGGTTCTGCCCAAAGTCGAGCACCATTAAAGTAACATCAAAGTAATGAGTAACATAAAAAGTTTCTCTCCATAGAGGGTAACTCAGTAGAGTAAGGGACTACTTTTTTTCGAGAAGTAATGTGTAACAAGCAAACACTATTAAAAATAACTTGTCAATGCTGTGTTTATGTCCAGCATGGAAAATTGCCTACTGTTCCACTCCCTCACAGTCACAAGGATGCACTTAGGTACCTTAACATGGTACCTTTTGATATTATGTGAATCGGTACTCAGTACTTTTGACAGAATTTGGTCAGTACCTATTAAAGTACCTAATTTGGCACCCATCCCTATACTGCATCTAAGTGCATAACATTAAGTCATATTAAATCAGTCATATCCTAGTGTAACGTATCGT
This sequence comes from Halichoeres trimaculatus, assembly GCF_033239565.1. NCBI lineage: Eukaryota > Metazoa > Chordata > Actinopteri > Labriformes > Labridae > Halichoeres > Halichoeres trimaculatus. Next base: position 8,573,143 of record NW_027437201.1, read on the forward strand.
AGTAAATGAATTTGTACTCAGAGTACCATGGCCAGGAGAAGTGTCTAAATCACATGCCTTATCAACAGGGGTACCCCTGGGGTCAGTGCTTGGTCCCCTACTCTTCTCCATATACACCACCTCACTAGGTGCAGTGATCTTTTCTCATAGCTTCTCCTACCACTGCTATGCTGAAGAAACTCAGCTTTTCCACCTGATCTCTAGCCAGACTCTTCTCCTCTGTTGTACTCAAATTAATTACCCAACTCTATACGATCCACAGAGTCCTTTTCTACTTTTAAGAGATGTCCAAAGACTCATCTGTTCAGGGAACACTCAGGCACTTAAGCTGACCCTTCTCCTCTTTGTCCTCAGGGGTAGAATGAGTCAGAAGGTCTAAGACTCAGCTCTTAGTGAATATTCAGCACTGATCATTGAATATTGTTGAAGGTTGAAGTATATTTTTGCAGTGATTAATTGTGGTTAGTTATAACTACATTTTTCTACACACGGAAAAAAAATCTTCTTGCACTTAATGGTAGCACCTGTAGCCAAATAACTTGTAACACTTTGTCCCACTAAGGTTTTCCCTGTCGCCTAAATTCTTTCTGGTGTTGTATGCTGCTTTGGACAGAAGCGTCTGCTAAATGAAACTGTAGAGCTGTAGGGAGGCATTCTGCTGCCTGTGGCATCCTGTACGGGGGTCAGAGTAGAAAATGACTTCTTTTTTCAATTCTTCATGGATTTTTTTATTACTCTGGTAATGAAAACAAGAGAACACTGCACTCGTTATTTGATTGAAGGGACCTGACACTCAACCATGACATTAGCTGATGAAATTTTAAATGAATAAAACATGATGTGTCCTCTCGTTATATTGTGAATGCTGTTTTAAGGTTGGCACAATAATCCCATCAATCAATACTAGATACACTGTGCATGATTACTCATCACACAGGTGCTGACGGTTACAGTATATCCCTGCTTCTGTTTTGCCGGTCAATAAATGACATTTCAAGCAACAGTGAGAATAACAAAGTGCTGCAATGGAAAGCTAAGGTTTTTCAAAACACTGCAGAAGGTTGTGTGTGTGTTTTTGCCAGCAACATGTTCTTGGAATGACTCTGTGGGACATGATGAAGATCCAGTTTTGATTCCTTAGGGTGCAGGGGAACATGGCCTTAAGCAGTGAAGCATAAAATGAAGGTTTTTATGTAACCTGTCTCACTTATGTGAAGAAAGGACAGGAAGATCTCATCTCTTATAGAGCATGTTGAGATACAATACTCTTTCGTCTCATAGTCAAACTGTATTGTAGGATGAACATTTTAAAGAGGGGTTGTTTTTGCTCTCCCATATTTTAACCATTGATATAAAGTAAGAATGCCGCATGTCCATATCAAATGTGCAGATTTTCAACCCCCTTTATATATATATCTTTTAGAAATCTCTATATCTGTCTGAAACTCGAAATTATCTGTTCTGCAAACAAGAGATCTTCATGAGACTTGCTGAAATGATGGGGTCATTGTATAAAAGTCTCCTTGCTGGTTCACATGTTTTAAAGGGTGGGCTTCAAATAGGTCTGCCAGCTAGTGATGTGGAAGTCGGCTTCTGTTTGGGAGCCAATTCAGGTTTTTTTTTTTGTTTTTTTTTTGGCTCCCAGACTTTTTTTTTTTTAAGCCACACATGATTGCAGCCAATCCATTTTGTTATTTTCTTTTTGGTGGTTTATTTATTCATTTATTTATTTATTTATTTACTTATTCTTTTTTGGGAAAGGAATGAAAGAATAAAATAAAAAATAAGCTAGTGTAATAAAATAAATAAAGGCCTAAATATACAGCAAATCATTTTACATTGTTTGTGGTAGTAAAGATAATAAGACAACTTGGGAGCTGAAAGAGACAAATTCCCTTCACTACTCTCCGCTGAGCAGGTGGTTAGACAAAAGAGAAGGAGACAACATAAATGCGCTGTAATGGTAAAGTTAAGAAAATAAGTGAAAAAGAAGTAAAGTCTGCAAGATTAAACTTTCTTATCGAGCCACTAGTTCTGTGTTGTTTCACTTCCAACGTTTTGTAGAAAAAAGGCAATATTTAAATTCTAAATAGTTACATGTTTGTTTTTGCATGTTATGATTAATTTTTTAGCACCTTGTAGAGTGAGTAAATAAAAGCAACGTATAGAAATCAATAAAACAAATCAATTTCTTTCTACATCAATAATCAATTATGCATACAATTTTACATTATTGTTGGTAATTAATTAATTTGAGCAATCAAAAAAATTGAAGAGCCGCTTCGGAGCTAAAGGAGCCGGCTCGTTAAAAAAAGCCAGAATTCCCATCACTACTGCCCACAGCTCTGCCCCTGACAAGCCTCCAGAGTGCTGGCCAATCAGAGCGAAGGGGTTTGTGGAGCTGTGTGGTATACCAATGTCCACAGTTCACTGTTACCCCACCACATGATGGTCTAGATTTTCAGAGCAACAGTACACTGTCCTGTCTAATGTTTTCCCCTTCCACACAAAGTCACCTCACTTTAGCTATTGTTGCTTTGCAAACTCATTCCTGCAGTCACCAGATGGTTGAATATCAGGGGTAGGACTCAATAAGAACTGATTTGTTGCGTAGAAGCTTTGAAGTTTTAAGATAACTAAATTGATTTTCAATGCACATTGTTTGACTGAAGCCTGATCTACTACTTTTATCAGGACTAAGGCTGACTGTGAGCTGCAAAGGGGGGTGCTGCCGCAAAAGCACGGTGGATCTGTGCAGCGTTTTCAATCAGAAAAAAAAAACAGTAAATGGGCCACACCAAAAACTGATGTCAGAAGGTAATTTTTAAATAATCTGAGAAGTCTCCACGAAAAAAAAAAAAAAAAAAAAAAAAAACGTGTGCAAATGGTATTACAGAATTACCAAACTACTGATTTAACCATTTATGGAGAAGCAAACAAACAATAAACGTGGAGTAACAAACAGTAAACAGGAGTAAGAAAAATAGTGGTTGTGTGTAAATTATGTAAACCCACTTTGGGGGTATTAGAGAGCAGTACAATGCATAAAAAGGGCACAATACCTCCTTTTAAATAAAAACGGTTCCACGTTTGCTGGTCACCTGCACTCTTCTCTCCTTAAATTGCTTTGCCTTTCTTCCATTCTGCCTTCTCCTTCTGTTTAGCACCAATCTTTCCTCTCTCCTCAAATACAAGCGTGTGGTTTTCAGGTCTGTATGTGACAGACTGGCTGTCATTTTCTCTTCCTGTATGACTATCCTAACTCCTCTTGCAGGTAGTGTATCCTTCTGCCTTCACTCTATCTCCTCCCTCTCCTCCTCTCCTGTGATTATCACATAAGAGGTCATGCTATTAGTCTGCTGGTCACTCATCCAGCTCATGGTATGGACACACATGGCTGCTCATGTCTTATTAAGTGGCTGCTAACAGTCAATCATCCTCGCTCATAGCTCGTAACTCCCCCACATTCTGAGGTTGTTTAGTCAGTCAGCTGCTCAGTCAGAGGATCGCTCCAAAAATCATAGAAAGTATCAGTCATGCCAGTAAGCTTGACAAACCTCACTGTGTTTCAGCTTATTAGTAGGAAGATAAAACCAATGACACTGTTCTGTGATGCTGGTATTGAAACAGTTATTTGTACAGTCAGAAGAGGACATCACAATGTAAACGTCATTGTCTTCTTTTCTTCTTGGAAGTATCCACTTATATGTGACCTAGGCTTAAAAATTATGATTTTCTTTTACATTCCAAAGTGCAGTTTAGATCATCAGAAATAAGACTGGTTATTTCTATGGTAGAATGATATTTCTAAAGCCTCTACAAGCAGGGGTCACATGTCATTTACAAAACTAGAAATGCCTTAATTGACGTTTTCATACATTTCCACAACAAACGGATGCTAAGCACGGACATGGTTTCCGTGATGTCACCCATTGGTTTCTGAAAGGTTGTTTGATGCGAGCACTGTGTTCAAACTTTTTTTTTTTTTTTTCACTCGGAGATGTGTTGATTCCTATGGTTTGTGCAATAAACCACTTGATGCTTTCTGTTCCATTTGCCCGCACAGAACAGGGTAAAAGGGCGTTTGTATACTCTGCTCCTTCTGCATGGAACATGTTGCAAAAAGACTGGAAATTAATCTGATCTTGTTTCTATAAATGCATTTAAATCCAGACTGAGAGCACTTGAGATAGCGTCCTCAAATTGTACCTTTTTTTTTTGTAATTTTAATTTTGATTGTAAATCACCATAATTTTACTGTGTAACTTTGCTGCCTCTTTGCCAGGACTCCGTTGAAAAAGAGGTTCTTAATATCAACGGGACCTTCCTGGTTAAATAAAGGTTAAATAAAAAATAGAAAAATCTTGAACTCGGTAAGAACGTGTCGCCACTGTGGTCACATGGTTAGTTTGCACACCAATGGAAGCTGGCCTCCGAGCTGTCGGACCAAGTCCTGCAGCCTCTTACCCATATGTCACTTCCCACTGGAGCAGAGTCTGTCAGAGTCCGTCTGTGTAGCAGAGAGGCAGATCTGGTTCTGGTGCCTAAGACAATCTTGTACTTGCTCAAATCACACAGATACTGGCTAGAAGTCTGAACGCCATTCAGAATTGTACACAGTGGTTTTTATTTATTCATTTATTTATTTACTTTACAAAATTGTATAAGGTGATGTGTCATGGTTAAAAACAAAAAAGAAAAAAAAGCTAATGTGCAGTCAGTGTTATTGATATATTTTGTTCAAAATGTTTAAATAGCTAAACACAAAAAAGTGGTTCAGACTCTAGGATAACGTTTTTATATGAACCTTTTACAGCCGACAGCTGCTGTAAAACTATTAAGGCATCTGAATTATATCTATTTTCAGAATTATTATTTATTTTCTAATTAGCTGCACTAGTTGTTGGGCCGGCAGCAGCTCAGCTCATAAATAAATAAATCATGGGTCTTGCCACACTAAACAACATCTTTTTAGAATAGCTTGTTCTGGAAGTCCACTTCCTGTTGAATTTTCTTGCACACATTGCACAGACCCAGCCTTCTGCAGCAAACAGGTATTTCCACAGGATAGAGTATCCACTGTATTGCCAAAAAAACCTAACCTCCACCAAGTAAGAACAGCAATGTGCTGCAAGTTTCAATCTGACATCCTTAAATTTGACCAGTAACTTCTCAGTGTTTGGTGTTTAGCAGTGAAAGCTAAGACAGAGAGGGAATCTAAATCTAAAGCCACAACTTGGCTCCTTTCACCAAATGCCAGCTCAGTGTTGGTGATGAGCTGTATTTAACGACCGTTTGTATTGATATGGTTTTGTAAAATGTTACAGTGCTGTGTTTGAAGCACAAACCTATACAGACTTTAAAAGTTGGCCATTGTTTCAAAAGAGAAGATTTTCTGCTGCTTTTCTTGCTGGCATTTCATGTGTCCTATGATGTGACATTTTCATGCTCCCCCTTAGGATAATATGAAATAGCTTTTGTGATCCACTGACTTTTAGCAGAGTAATATCATCAGGGCATATTTTCAATATGTCTTGTACTGTGGTTTATGATTCAATTTATGAATGATTTTCTTCTCAGACTCATCTGACAATTGTTTTTTTTCCCTGCTAATTAGCATGTTTAGCACGCACTGCTGTGATTTTGGAATAAAACATGTTGTCTTAAGAAAGATGTGTAGAAACAAAGATTTTAAGTTGTGAAGTGCAGTTTGAGACAGTGTAGTGGTTATGTAGATAGATGACACCAGAATGTAATACAGACACGATTCATGTATAGAGCCAAAAATGCTTTTGTATTCATACAAAGTCATTGTTACATTGGCCCCATAATTTATCAAACTTTACACGCACAGATCAGCATTGATCAATCTGAACATGGGCGTCGGGTATGCTCAAATCTCACGCCAAGTCTGAGTATGCAAGTTTCATGTCAGTGGGCAGCGCAGTGTAGCGAGGAAATTACATCTGTGAAGGATAATCATTAGAACATATGAGGGCCAAACAACTCTAGACAGAAAAACTGATGTTTTTAGATTAATATTTAGATCCTTGAACTAGATAAGACACCAAGAATCACTCTTCTTCCGCCAATCCATAAAATACATGGCAGCAGCACGGGCTGTCAGTTGATTTCTCTGTATAAAAAATGTGTTTCCTTTATCGGTTTACTAAAAAAAAATAAATAAATACAGATACCGGTAACAGTTTTTAATACATTATGGCAATTGTCACTCACTGTTCACAGCAAGCCTTGGCCACCTCTTGCAGTCTCTAACAAACACCAGGAACTCTTCTGCCCCAGTACCACCCATTTCACACTCATTCATCTGTACAAACTGACTCCAGGGGAGCTGCTTGGTGGAGGTGCGGTGAAGCCCAGTTAGAGTGGACTGGGTTAAGAGCTTTTGTCAAGGGCGCTATCAGAGGTCTGCTGGTGAATGAGGATGTTCCTGAACAGCTCAGAAGCCCAGTTATAACCCTTAAATCCTTAGTACAAGATGTCTGAAACAGCAGAAGAAAGGCACATTTTACTAGTTAGTTTAGAAATACTATTGCTGGTTTTTATCACAGCACAGACAGAAGGACTCAAATGAAAAGTAGTCGTTACCAGCAGGGTTTGAATTACACAGTGGCCTTTGGGGGAGCCCTATATTTTACCATGTGCACCACGTCTTTTTACCTCACATGTATGCGCATATTTTATGACCCATATGTGGCCAATAACAGGTTTACAGAGAAAAGAAATCCACTATAACTACAGCAATTGCCTAAAACTGAATTGAAAATTTCATATAGGCAGCAAAGTTGTTTTGGCTTACGTACTGTAAGATTTAAGGCAATAAAAATACCACTGCAACTTATTTAACTGTATCATGTCAACTGTTCAGATCAATGTGGCAGTGGCAGCTTTCCTGGTTCCCAAATCTCTAAATTGCCCCTCACTTAAGTTTCACAAAAAAAAAAAAAAGCAGCAGGTAAGATTAAAACAGCTGGTCAAATCCCCCACAAAGGTATGCAGTAAGTTAATTCACCAGTGCAAACGTTGCCTCTACTCAGGAGCAGCAGCGTACTGTCACACACAAAAAACTGTATTATCCGTGGTGCTGAAACAAGCTCTGATATCAAGTGAGGCTCATTAAAAATCAATTCCATCTCAGTTTGGAAACGGGCACAATACAAATCCGAAAATTTTCAGAGCTCCCCCTAGAATGTGTCAGGTATCGCTTCTAGGGGAGGGCCTGACCCTTTCAGGGGAGTGGGGCTCTCCTTAGCTCCCCCATAATTTGAACCCTGGTTACCAGAAGGCGACAGAAAAGGCAAAGGCAAGAGAAGAGAACCAGGAATCCAAAGGGGTCTGCTGGATGTCTTTGAAACAAGGAGAGTTTATCTGGCAATTGTTGAGTGGACAAACTGGGAATATAAAGGAGCAGGCGGTGCAGAAAACAAGACACAGGTGAAACACATTAGGGAGGGGTCAGGTGATCACACAGGAGGGAGACTGGACCACAACTGCAAGATAGGGAGACGGATCAGACTGAGTAAACTCAAGCTGTGTCCACATGTAGCCGGGTATTTGGAAAACCGCATATTTTTATACGTTTACGCCTGTTGTCTACAGGAAACCAAAGCTTTGCGTCACTGAAAACGATGCTTTCTGAAAACTCCGGCCAAAGTGAAGATTTTGGAAAACTCAGATTTTATGGTTTCACGTGGACACCGGTAAATAGTTTTTGGTTCTTAAACGTCACAGTTGAATGATGGGGGCTCATTCTGATTGGCAGGCATGGGTTTTACATCGGGAAAACACTGTCCATTATGGGTTTGGCGCACTTGAAGCTGCACTCACCGGCGGAATTACCCGCTGTGTGTGGACGATAGTATTTTCTTAAAAAGAACAAGGGGGAGATACTTGTTTTTGAAAATACCCGGCTATGTGTGGACATGGCCTCAGACACTTAAAACTAGAATGACACAATGGAAAATAGACAGACGACCTGTGTATGTTTTAAAAACTGTCTGGATAAATTTGAGTTCTCTAAAAGCCTCTCATTGCCAAACCCTTTCAATACATGTGAGATCCTCTGAATACGCCTAAGTCAAAACCAAACACTACATCCCCGATAAGACTTTCCAATAGAAATCCAATAAAACTCAAGGCTTTACTCGCCTTTGCAGAGAAAAACAAACAACATGCCCAGGTATGCTGACATTTTGAATAATTATTATAGAGAGGAGCCTTGGCAAGACCACACAAGCAGAGTGGAATTTCTGAAACCAGCCCAAAATAGTGGAAAAGAAAGAAAAAGGAAAGTTGGATTTGAACTTTAAAAGAGTTCATCCCCAAGAGAAAAAACGTATGAGGCTGTGAAGTTTTTAGGAAACAAACATGAAATTCCCTTTTAATATAGCTCTGTGGAGTTTCTGTGTGGAGTTTGCATGTTCTCACATGTGCATGTGAAAGGTTGTCTGTCTCTATGTGTCAGCCCTGGGATTGATTGGCGACCAATTCAGACCAATTTAGGATGCAGCACCAAGAGTAAAATGTGGATACCCCAAAATCCATGTTACAAACTTAAAAAATAGAGAATGTCACTAGAATGACCCAGAATTTAGGAGAAAGAATGGGAAAAAAGTAAGATGTATAGTGAGCAGGTGTTTGTGCAAATTAGAATCTTGATAGAGTGGGCAAGTCCTGCTTACCACCTTCTCAGGAAATGTTGTTGTAGACAAACTTCTTGGGATTTATCAGTTAACAAATCTCAAGTTTTTTTCTTTGAATGCCCCTCTGACTCTGACATTATCCAGACTTAAGGCCTTTGCACACCAACGACGACACGGATAGACGGCACAAAATTTGGAGGCATTATTTTGACACCCCTGTCTATGCAAATCAGGAGTAAACTCCTCCAAATGTCTCTATAATCATTTTTTTTGTCGTTTTTATGTCTTTTGTCGTACAGTCCCAGGTGCTGGGACACAAACAAAATCAAGCAGCCCGCCATGTTAAATGTTTTGGTATGTGACATATCAACGAGTGTTTTGATTGGTCAGATGTGTACTCATTGCAAGCGACACTTTGGAAAATTTGACCTCGGCCTGAAAAATAAAAGTCACAATTTCACTCAGGGAAATAATGTTGCTGGTGTGAAAGCTTGCGTTGAAAAACAGTAGGTTCTAAAAAAAAATGTGTAAAATATTTGTATAAAAATATGCGTCTGGTGTGCAAAGGGTTTTAGTCTCCTTGTGGGCCTTATGACAATAAACACATATGGAAAACAAATTAACATTTTCTGTTTGCATATTTTCATATAAAAGTGAACCCATAATTTTTATTATATTTGAACATTATCAAACTGAATACACAATTGTGAAAAGTTTTTCAAGGCCTTTACGTATATGGATATTTTTTTTTGACCGGATATCTTTGTCCTTGTCGAATAAAAAGTCTCTGTCTACACCACAGAAGTATCTGTGTCCATACAAAGAGGCAAAACTGAAAACGATTGCCCCTGAAGTCTGCAATGCCATGCCTGGCCGATAAGTGGCATCTTAGCAAAATGTGAAAACCATAAAAGAAGAACGTTATGAGCATGTGCAGTCAAAAACAGGAAGAAGAAGAAGCAGTCAACGGAGTAAGGAGATAGCGAAAAAAAAAAAAAAAAAAAGGGTCATTTTTGTGGACGGATGATGAGGTGGACTTGTTACTTCATGAACATCATCATCAACATTACATTCAATTGTAGAGCTGTAATGAGAGCAAAAAGTGCTATGAACACAGAAATAGCGCAGTAAATGTCGGCCATTGTTTTTGTTGTTGGCAACCATTGCTACAGTGCCTTGTTGCTAGGCGCTTGTCGTCATCATGTCAACACCAGCTCCATTTAAGACTGCTACAAAGATCTACTCAACCGGATATTTTTACATTTCTTCACTTTTTAATCTATTTTTAAAAAATTCAGTTTATGTGGGTGAAATCGCTGTGTTCATGTGGTTGCGAGGCCCAATTGGGCAGAAAAATGTGTGTTTCGGAATATGTCCATATTGGTGTGGTCCAGGCCTAAATTTTAAGAAAATCTGTCATAAATGCTCATTCACACATGGATGAAGGAGAGATATTGGGTCAGTGTCTTGCCCAAGGACACTTCAGCTTGTGACCGCATAGAGCTGGACAATGAACCTCCAACCTTCTGATTGAAAGACAAGTGACTACCACTGAGCTGCAGCTGCTCCATTCATTTGAATTACACTACAAAATGTAGGAATTTCGTGATAAACTTTTATATATTACAGGCAAATATCAAACTACGGCCTTTTGAGGCGCATGAACCAATTTCAAGTCTAAACAATTGGAAATTATGTGCTGAATGGAAGAAAATGACTATTTGCATATAAAAAATAATTCAAACAGCCACAGTGAGGATATGAAGTAAATATTTTTAAAAGGACATTATCACGCACCGAGAGCTGTGAGGAAATAAAAACAGTATATAACTGTTTTGCCTGACTTTGTAAAGGTCAAGTGATTTAAAGGGTAATTGGAAGATATCTATCTTTATGGGCTATCAAAAAAACACTTGACATCAGCAGATTACACACCCACACACACACCCACAGATAAATATATGCTATGACTCCCTTTCATTGTGTTGATCTGTGTGTGAGCAGGGTTGTGTCTCTTCATAAAAAAGAAGCATCATTTATTATCTTACACAAACAGACAGTGACCTATTAGCTTGAAGAAATGAATGATGGAGTGGGAGTGTGCCAGCATGAGGAGAGAATTGTTAAAAGACTGAGTACATGTAGGGCGTGAGGGAGCGTTTCACTCTCGGCTAGAATGAGGTTAAAACGTATTCTGAGGACAGGCAGTAGCTGTTTCACACATGTGTGATACTGACTGTGTGTGCAGCTGATTGTGTTTGTGTGCTCACGGCTGTGTGTACTCTGCATATGTGGGAAGATAAGAGTGACTAATGTACGTCTCTGGTGTAGCAGCAGCAGCAGCAGTGGTGAATGTTACTGAGGGGTTTAATTAGCTGTCACACAACAGCCAATAGAGTGAAACACAGTACTTAGCACAGCTATTACAGTGTGTGAATAAGAAAGTAAATATGTGTGATTTTAAATGTGTCAAAGCTGACTGTTTGCTTTTTCAGTTATAATTAATTACATTTTTTTCTGCCCATTAATATTGTTTATTTTTTTATGCATTTTTATATGCAACTTCTTTATGCTTATCTTTTGTGTGCATGTGTTTGTAAGTGACTTATTCGAAGACAAATAGGTTCAGATAAGAGGGCGTTAGCTTGCTGCGACTTTCCAAATAGCATCTCAAGCTGTGTCAGGCTAAAAAAGCTGAAATCGTTGCAGCCTTGATAGCTTATGCATGGCGGCCCCAAAGTGCAAAAAGAAAAAGAAATAAAAAGGAAAAATTGAATTATAAAAGCAAAAGCACTACCATAATAAAATAAAACAAAATAAGCACACACAGAAAAACACAACTACACAACACTACAACTAAAGAGAAAAATCAGACACAACAAAAACAACAACCATTATATGTCACAATAAAAACACAAGCACAGTAATAAGTAACTCAAGAAATTTGTGGGGTTTTTATGCTTTTTTCTGTTTGAGCTTGTGCTTTCTTTTTGTTACGTTTTTGCACTTCAGGGCCACCATACTCAAATTTTGAAAATGGTTTATCTACATCTTTGATCAATCTCAAATGTTTCATTACACCTGACAAGTTTTCTTGACTTTTTTTTTTCCTAGTATGATACATACCACAGACCCAGTCCTTAATCTATCAACAAGCTATTATCTCCTCAACAATCCAAAGCTGTTATTGGGTTTGACAAGGTAAAACTAGATAAGTGGCCATTCAGTCAAGGGTCTGCTATGTTAGGCAAAAAATCCAACCTACAAGTAGTTTGAAGTCAAAATTTAACCAAAAACTTAGCTTTGGACTACAAGAAGAACACTAACACACTCAGTGGGAAAGCATCCAACTCCACACTCTGGCTCTTGCTTTGGTGGGAAGGTAACAGCACTTACCACCTCCAGGCCATTAAAGTGTTTGGCATGGGATACCTGGCAACACACTCCAACAACTAATTGGTGAACTGCCCTGATGATAAAAAAAAGAAAGAATCATCCCAACCACCACATTAGCATTAGGGGCTGCTTTTTATCTGTCCTTAAAATTAACACTTTGTTACTTAAGCTAACTTACTGTTCACTTAATACAACACATTCTATTTTTTTTTAAATCATGAAACTTCCTGGTAAATAAATCGAGCTGCATGAAACAGAGCCTATTTATTTGTACAAAATCCCAAAACCAAAAAAAAAAAAAAAAAAAAAAAAACATAAAAAGAATAGTTTCCTTACTCCAATCAAGAGACAATCCCCATTGGCAAAAATTCTCTCAAATTTAACAGATATGTCCTTGAAGATTCTAAAATCGCACTAAATTTTGATCAAAAAGCAACATGTTGCAGAGGAAGGAAAAACAAAAGAGTGTGACTCCTAGCCCTGATCCTTCAGTCCTGTGTAAAGTCCATCATGGAGTAGAGTCCTTCTGGTGGCTCAACTGTTGTTGTCCTCAAAAGCACAAATAATATCCCTTACCCTTGTTATTTGCAGGAGGAAACGCCATAATAAAAAGATAACCATACCTTTCTGCTCTGTAAGACTTCTCTTCTCACCAAATACACTGTTCACCAAAAAACCCTCCTCCTGGGAGGCTGTACCCTAGCTGCACACCTGCCTCCCTGCCTGATGGAGCCTTACTGAATAGGCCGGCTCAAACAAACCACACCACATACACAGGGAACAGGGGAAAAGGGGGAAAGGAAATGGTTATAACCTTTAGACGCATTTATCTAAGACGTTTAACCTTGTTTTAATATTCTCGATATTTTTCTCTCTCCTTAGAGCCCGGGGCAGTGACATGATTTGACCAATACTTGAAATTTTAATGAATTAGAAATGCCAACCAGCAAAACTAGTGGCATACCAATTCAGGCTCAAGTGTACCCCTAGTTCTGGTGATTTGCCAGTTGATGCCTTTTTAAAAAGCAGCAAAGTTTGAAAACCCTCCCTGCTGTCTGGCTAACTCTTCTTTGGGTGCGTGTCAAAGCGAAAAAGTTCCATCCGTCTTCCCTTCACTTGCGTTGTTCTCTTGCGTCTTGGTCCCTCCCACCACCAGAGATGCATGGGAGAGACGCGAGGAAATGAAGAGAACCTGAAGAAAACCTGCTCTCTGTTTATTCTGTGTGCTGTTACGAAGCTCACTGATCACATTAACGGTAAAATGCTAAATTGTTGGATTATTTATGAATTATTTAACCTTTATCTAGAGTGCATCTGATCGTGAACTCTGAAGCTTATTAATATAACCCAGTTTATTGTGTCTCAGGAAGATTTTATTTATCAGTCAGTTTTTTGTATTAACCCTCTGTTATATTGATTTGATGACGGTTGTGTTCAGTATTCTGTGCTTTAAACTTGCAACAAACACTTACACACTGAACAATCCTCAGTGCCTAATTTCAGCTCGTCTTTTCTCTCATTAAACTCCGTTGTGTTTGTGAAGTTTCATGTAGAGAAGTCTGAGCCGCTGCAGCGTCCAATCAGAGAGTGATATTCAATATGGGGGCGTGTCTGTCAGTGAAAAGACTTTCGCAATGCCAGCTCTCATGTTTCCTCGATCATAGCTCCTCCAATCAGTCTCCTCCATCCTCTCTCCTCTCTCCTCTCTCATCTGAGCACAATTATCGCTTTGGGACAGTCTTCAAAATGACGACTGGGAAAGCACTTCCGGTGCCAGAGAGGAGATAGGACGGAGGAAGCACAAAGTTAACGCATTGAGACACACCCTTTACCTTGTCTTATAAGCTTTGTTGTTGCCTCACTGCCCTCTTCTGGTCAGGCAATCTAGAGCAAATTCCTTTTTTTTTTCATATGTTGCTGGTCTGATTCAGATTTAGATATCCTTAATTGGAAACAGGGAAGGGGAAGTTACATTCCAGTTTCACCCTATCCAAGAAACATAAAAAGATAATGACATATAACATGTGGAGGACAGGAGCAGGAGAACTGTAGTGTGTAAATTTCACAGGACTTCAGGCTTTGCAGACAACAATGGGCCACAGGAACCACTTTCTTTTATGGAAGTAGAGAATAGTGAAGTAGCCTCTGGTCACCTCAGACTAGTTTGAAGCTACAGACATAAATGGTAAATAAGCTTTTTATAAAAAGCAGCTTGTTGGCATTTTTGTTGTAAACATTTGAGCATTCTGAGTACAACTTCACAGAGTTATAAGCAAAGCTCCAGGCTTTTGGATTTTTATTTGCAACTGCATTGAATGAATAATGAGCACTTAGTGTTGTTCTCATTGGCAAGTTTAATCTTTTATTTACTTTTTGTCTATAAACATGGTTAACAAACTTTTCTCTATGCTCTATTTATCATATTTTAACAAACTTGGTAAAGTGGCAGCCTAGCCAAGGGCAGTCTGACTTAATTCAGAAAAAAACACTCCTCCTTATTGAGAAATTGTGTTAAGTAGAGATTTTGTAGTTCTGTAGGAACAGAAATGGAACTGTTTTTTCTGTTTCAGCATTTTTTTTGAGTCCTCTAGTCAGCTGGCAATTCCAATCCTTTGCAAACCAACTTCAAATCAGTGATGATGTTTGATCATGCTTCCGTAACTGTAACATCATAATGAGATATCTGATTGCAAGTGCAGCTTACTACTTGCTCCAAGAGGCAGTTTCTCAACACTAACTCTATTCCTGCTCCTCAAGTTGCTTGTCAAACTTGCAAACTAAAGTAATGCACAGACAAAAAAAAGTCTTGGCCAATCTTGGCTCCACCAGGTGCCAAAAAATATTGGCGGTTTCCTCTCAGAGGCAATGATTGCCATTTGACCAATAGTTTCCAAGTTTGGACAAACTCATACCACAGTGCCAATTTAGACCCTGGGTGATATGAAATTTTACATTTAGTTTTTGTCAGCCCCATATTTTTAAAATGTCTCCCTGAGGAGTCAGGGTGGTTTCAGTAAAACTAAGTTCTTAAAAAGTATGTATGATTGTTACGAGAAGACTTATGTTAAAACCTAAAAACAAATATGCTTCACACATGTGAACCTGAACCATACTGTTGCACATTTAGCAACAACTTCTTCTGTGTAAAAATATTTTTGCGTGTAGAGTTTAACTTACACTTTTGTCTTTATACACCAGCATTTGTTTCAATTTCAAAGAGACAGACCTATTAGTTTTCTCAAAAAGGATTGCTATGATCGATTTCAGTTGTTTGAATCATTGTCCCCTTCTAAAGGACAACACTGTCATGACAGAAAACCAAAGATATTTCTCCTGAGATTGTTAAGGCATCCCCAACTCTGAAATTGCCTCACATACCTGCTGTTAGGTCAACATTAGTATCAGACAGAAACGATCAGAAGAGTCCTGCCTGGGGTTCCTTGGTGGGCAGTGGTCCAAACTGTGTGCTAAATGTGATCGATAATGTTTAAAAATCAATCCTGGGCCGCAAGGGTCAGCCTCTGAAGTTGGGCTAAAACTGAAGGAGTTTACTGTTTCTCTTTGCTGTGGTCATACCCCTGATGAGAACCAGTAATTTGGTTAAAAGACCTCATAGGTCATTTTTAATCTGCTTGACCATAAATCATATGGATTATTTCTAGGATCGATTTAACAGATAATTTTTGGCATAAAAGTTTTTCAACAGTAGATCAGGAATCTTCATATTTTTAACTGTGTATTTAAGAAACTGTTATTTTATCTTTGAGGTTTTAAGTGTATTCTCAAAGTGAAACAGTTCTCACCAGTGAACTGTTTGGGACATGGGATCTCAAACTTTATTAGACTATGACCCCCAAAGAGTGGCGCCAGAGACTGGTGACCCTCAGCTGTAGGTATGTACTTATGGGTCAGTTCGAAAACAAATGAATACAAAAAGAAAAAAACACACCTAATTTAAATGATCTATAGAGAGTTAGACTAAATTGTGCACACATTACTGGTCTAAAAAAACACCCCTGATTTAGGAGGCCAATGAGGCGCAATAAAAAGTTGTTTTTGATCTTTACTTTTAATTTTGTAAATATTTGCTGCTAGTGCTGCTACACCAATAGTCTGTAATCTTAATTTGGATGTAGAAAAAGTGTTCACTTGGTGAAATACAGTATTTACTTTTTGGTTGTCACTCTAATATACATAAAGGATTAGCAGGAATCCATACACAGATACACTCAGTGGTGCTCTACCCACAGCAAATTGTTTTACTGATAAAAGCAATTCAAGTGTCGATTAAAAAAAAAATGTTTTAATGTAGAATAGACTAGATTAAAATAGGATGTACTTTATTAATCACTGAAGGGTAATTCAGTCATACAGAAAAACAGTAGTTTTTAAGAATATATAAATCAAATAATGTTACAAGTGTCAACTTGAAGAATAATGTCTTTGGCCACATTCTCCATTCATGCACCACCTCTACAGGGTCCAGGACAGAGCTGGCCTTCTTCACCAAATTGTTTAGTCTCACTCTTTTGTATCCTGTCTGCCTTAAGCAGATTAAATCCTTCCAATGTGGTGGTTGTGTCTTGTGTTAGCTCTTCTAGTAATGTCTGTGAAAAGCCTGTTGCTTCTCTTCTCTGTAGTATTCCCTCTAGTTCTGGATTAGCACAGCTAGCTTGTCCATCTTAGTGGAGACAGATCTTACGTTCCCCATGACGGATGGGATGGAAGGACAGGTTGATGTCATCTCTGCTTAGCTCACACTGCAGTACCAACACGTCATCCTCGCCTCCTCCTCCTCAGCTTGTGGGGAACATTGGCCCTAGCACCAGTTAGCATCAACATGCTATGAGCTGCAAATAGCTGGAATCTTGTGCATAAACAATGCTATGATGGCCACATGTAGAATCTCCGGACACACACAAGAGCAAAGAAAAGGAAACCACCACTGCAAACACAACCAGTTTTGTTTCAATGGCCAACTAATGAGCATGAAAGGTAACAGGCTCCAAATATGAAGATAATCAGAATGATCAGAAAAAAAAAGAACAAAGAAGAGAGAGCTGCTGCAACAAGCTGCCACTTGAGCAGTATTTAGCAACAATGATTTTTTTTTTTTTTTGCAACACCTACAATAAATGAGAAAGGCGTTATTAGATGAGGGACAGAATGCTCAACAAGCAAGGTTGTATTAGGAGCTCCTTTTTCAAAGTTGCTGGTTGGCTTAGTGGTACTTTCAGCGTTACTTCATCCACAGTGACAATTCTTTATGGTTGTCACTGGTTTGGCTTTTGGCCTTGGCCATCTCCTGCAAAAAAAAACTAGAGCTTGTATTGTACTCCCAAAACCACTTGGGCAGTAATTAAGCTACTTTATATGGTACATGATTATTTAATTGCCTTTAAAATTTGTTTTCTAAAATCAACTCCAAATACCCATTTAATTTCATGGTCATTAATCATTGGTAGACAAAAGAGGATGTAGCAGAGCTGGGATGACTGCAAATGCTTTCTAACATGATATTTAAGTGAGATTAGATCGCTCTTTTGTTTGTGGTGGTTCCACAGGGTAATACTTTGTTTTGCTTTGTATTCCCAAAAAGCCTTATCCAGACTTCTGAGCACAATCAACATAATAATTAGCTCGAAAAACTTTATTCTCCCCGTGGTTTTGGGCTCAGGGGCGGTAGAGTGTACCAATTCCTGTCTTTTTCTTTACTGAGCTTTAATTAAGACAATGAGGATTAAGTGTCCTCCAATGACAACACCCAGAAGACTCATTCTACCTCAGCTGCACCCCACAACTCTCAAAAAGAAAAAGCTCCAAGACTGTTTGGTTTTAAGACTGAAATAAATTGGGCATTGCTTATTGATTATAGTTTCAGCACAGGGGGGGCTGAAATTCACAAGCTAATTGTCTTTTTTCTTTGTGTTTGGCTCACTGAAATACATCTGCATTATTATTTTAAATCACGTTCTTAACCCCATAGAGAACATAGCTGTAATTTTTCTTTGACAAAAATGACATTATGCAAAAGGTGTTGCATACATTTGTTGGCCCTTGGGACATAAAGGATTCTACATGTTGCCAGAATATGACTCCCAGCCCTTCCTTTAATCACAGCCTACACAACTTTAAAGGCAAAGTAAGAAAGATTCATTTGACATTCTGTTAAGATTTTTGGGTTCTTTCTTTTTAGAAGCTAACACAAATTCACCTCATGTTACTTTTCTCTGAGAGCTTGGATGGCAGAGCATGTTGGGAGTTTTATGGTAGCAGATTATCTGCTAATTGCTGTGAACTCTTGGCACTCTATTATTAAACCTCTGTTTGCTCGCCAGCCTCCAGGCCTCTAAATTGCTGCCCACATTTTTTTTTTTCCTCAGCAATTTAAAAATGGCAAATGGCAAAAAACAGCCAGGCCAGTCAGATCATCATGTTCTGGTGCCAACACCAGGAAAATAAACCCATCCACGAAGAATAATGACAGGAGAAAGGCCATTCGGGTCGGCTGTAGTAATTGAAAGCACAGAAAATATTGACTCTGAATTAGATTTTTTTGCTATGAATGGCAAAGGTTAAATGTCCAAAGCAACAGTACAGCACCTCCTGTTTTGACTTCCAGTCTCTTTCACCCAAAGGGGAAAGAACCAATATGAATGGCAACTCTAAATTGAATTAAAAAAAAGTTTAGTTGAATAATTGGTCTCTCTCTGATCTCCCTAACAGGAAATTGAAAAGAGAAGCTGCTTGAAATATGCCCTGCTGAGAGTCAGGTGTGATTTAATCACCAAAAACTTCAGCTGGATCCAATACAAAGAAGTGATTTTATTCTTAATGCCCTGGAACTTTTGCAATTTGTACACTCCTTAGAAAAAATCCGACATCTGTTGTTTATTTTTTTTAAAGCTAATTTTGTCTTGTGCCTAGATCAGGATTTTACCCCTCCTTCTGTCAACAGGTATCAATCCCTGTGAAACTTTCCCATTTAAATTTTAAAGACAACTAAACCTGCAGCGTGCTGTCAATGACTTTCTCTCTTGCAGTGGTTTCAAGCGTTAAAAACCTTTTGCAAGGCTAGTTACACTTCTTTTTGACAGTCTAATTTATTTTTGCAAGTCACAAAGAGGCCTTGGTAGAAATATTAGTCTGTTTTACGGCAAGTTAGAAACATCTCCAAGGAGCTATAAAAGACTCCTCTGAAGCCAAGAGAAAAGGGAATCACCTGCAATCAATATGCAATTTATGCTGACTATACACCGTCTGTTTTTCCTCTCTTAAAGCAACATTGTAAGTCCTACAGCCACTAGAATTTGAATAAAGTTTGAAATAAATTATCTCTTTAAACACATCCAAACTGACTGCAGCAATGTTTGCACAACAAATGTGCTGAGAAATGTTGTAAAACTTTTTTTGTTTATTGAGGTAATAATGATAACAAAAAGGCCAATATAAGGTATGGAATCCATCTAAGGTTCCATTTTTTAGACTCTATTGTTCACCTGTCCTGAGGTACAAATCATGCCAGAAGGTAAGTTTCACCTTGTCAAGTACATCAGTGTTGTGCTGGTGTTTAGGACCAAGTGGCAACCTCTGGTCTAAGAATATGAGACAATGCTGAAGTGCTAAAATCGGCTTTTTTTTAAGTGTCTGCTTGAGGCTGACTCCGGAAGTACAGGAAGTCACAAACACACCAAGCCAAAAAAGAGGGATTTTTTTAACAACCAAAGTTAACCTATTTACTGCCTGGTACAAAAAATGTCCCCTGTCTGAATCGTAAATTTCACCATTGGCACACACTGAATGGGGTGAATTTTTTTTCTGACTTGGCAGTTCAGAGGATATTAAGTCCCTACTGCTTGAATTAGTTAATAATTGTAAAAACAGATGGATTTTATGTTTTTTTTTTTTTTTTTTTTTTTTTCATTCTTACAGATGTTAAATTAAGTGGCGATTGTAAATTTGAGCATAGTACACACAATGGTTTTAACTAATTTTTAATGTATATATTTATATATATTTATATATGAGAAGTTCATCCCCTGACCAATATATTGTGACATGGTGGATCTGATACAATCTTTGGTTTGTGCAGAAAATGAATCAATAGGTAATGATGAGATACAATGGTCGTTTTCAGCTGAATCAAGACCTGATAGGGTATGTCGCAAATTTGCAACGACAGAATCGTGAGCTTGCCCAATGAGAGGCACAGCACAGGTCACGTGACCAACGGGCATCCTATAGCTGTACTTGAAGCCGCCATCACTTCCAATAAGGCTTCGATTTGCATCAAAATCTATTTCAGAAACAGACAGGTGACGTCAGGGAGACTACATCCATTAATTATACAGTCTATGTTCAGGACCTGATCAGAACTTAGACTTGAGTTCAGGTTTTGATATGCTGGACTCGTGGCTTCATTTGGAATCATTCACTGATGACTCAGACTTAAGCTTGGGCAAAAGCATTAACAGCATCAAGCTTAGTCTGCTCTTGCATCCATACAGTCAGCTACCATTGAAGCCCAGGAGTAAACAATTAAAAAATGCAAGACAGAAATTTTAAGTGTGTGTGTGTGTGTGTAACGTGGCAGAGTCAGCTGTGAGGCAGCGTTAGAGAAGACAGGGGAAATGTCAGCCCATCTGTCAACATGACATGTCCATCTCTGTCTGTCCTGGTCCCATTCACTCAGTTAATTCAGGACTCAAACATTCTTGCTTTTCTTTTCCTCTCCAGCATTAACTCTCACACACACTTCTTTTCCGGGTCCCTATCTACAACTTTAAATCTCCTGCTTCTCTATCGCTGCTCTTATCTCACTCGCACTTCCTCTTTGTTACTCTCTCTCCACATCGTTCCCTCTTTCTCCAATTTAACACAGACATCCATCTCGCTCGCGTGTCCCACACAGAGGAAACAATGAGATGCTCCGGATGCGGCTGCCCTTTAAAAATCTCCGTACCAAGCTGCTTTTTTTTCGGCTGAGAGGAGCGCTTTCCAAAGTTGAAAACAGCTGACCTTTTTCCAAAAAGCACGTAAAGCATCAACTGCTGTTTTTATCAGCTGGCTGATCACAACAGACAAAGGAGGAGGAGGAGGAGGATGGAGGATGGTGGCATCCTACAACAACAACAACTGGAGATAAACAGAGATTTTAAATTAAGCTCACCTGTTGAAACAGTTGTATGGTCTTGAGAGGTTTTTGGTATTCCCTGTGCTTCTACAAAACTGCAGAGGTTGAAACCAAAAACTTACTCATCAGTTGTTGATCCTGAAAAAGATTTAAAAAAGAGAAGAAAATGTAATAAGTTGCAGCAGAATAAAACGCTAGGAATTAAGAAGCATCAACTTTCCTCAGGTGTTGAAATTCCTGTCAGGTTCTGAGCTAAGCTGAGCAATTTGTTTGCTTTTGATGAGCTACTTAGCATGGATTGATAATATATATGCTAAACAGAGGAGTTAAACCAAACCCCCAGTAAAGTAAATAGATACACTTCCAAAAAGATGTGTTTTAAATGCATAAAAAAAGCTGTGACTGGTCGAGTGGAGCTGGTAAAGGTGATTGAACATCAGCCAGACTTCCATGTCCTGCATGAACTTACTCAAGCTTTATTGAAATTACAAAAAAAATATTTAGGTCTTGAAAAACAGACCCCAGTAATCAAATTTAGTATGCTGAGAATCTTAAGGTAATACCTTAATGCAGGGATGTCAAACTCGTGCCATGGAGGGCCAAGAGGCTGCAGGTTTTCTTTCCAACCAAAAACTCCACCAGCTGATTCCACTGATTACCTCACCTTCAAGCAGAGAGCAGGGACTAATCAGTGAAACCAGCTGGTGGAGGTCTTGGTTGGAAGGAAAACCTGCAGCCTCTTGGCCCTCCATGGCACGAGTTTGACATCCCTGCCTTAATGTCACATACACATATGTATCTTGTTCTGAATTTGTATGGTGTTGTGAAATGTTCATGTACCGATAACTTGAAAATCATTTAAACAGCGTTTGATTTATACAAAGATGACTCAATAAATGTTATTATTGAATAATAGAGTTCAAAACAGAAACATTTCTTGTTTACTTTTATTTGTTTGAATATCTTTGAAAATGTAATCAGTTCATTTATTTATTGACAAGAACACTGTCAGGGAAAACCCAGATGCACGACTTTCCAAAAATAAAAAAAAGAGCATGCAAGACCATATACTGTATTTAGAGTGGACAGCGTGGCTCCACCATTTACCATTGTATGGTTTTGAAGCCAAAATTCCCCCGTCACAGGCGCAGCTATCGATAGCAGTTGTGTAGCCAGAGTCTGTGTATTAGAGACTGTGAGGGATTCTGGGGGAATCCGAGTGGAGTCGAGTGACAGAAATGATGTATATATTTTTTGTCTTTCGAGAGTCTAATCACTTCTTCACTCAACCCCCAAACATATTTTACAACTGCCGAAAAAAATACACAAGAATGGCAGCTGTCATTCATCGTTAAACGTGAAGTAAAACCTCGTTTTTATCTTCTTATAACTAATGAAAACAAAACTTTTCAGAAAAAAAATAGGACTTGAATACAAGGCAGCTAAATGATATCTTCAAATCACCACAACAATCAGACGTAAGAAACATTTCTACGAGGTGTATTAATTCTTTCAAGTTTGACCACAGCCCATCTGGAATGACTGAAGAGCTGGATTCTTTTACCTATACTGCAGCCAGTCACCAGGGGGAGCAGTTTTTGTGGTGACCTCACTTAGAGCCGAGCAAGATGACGTCCATTTTTTTTTTTTTTTTTTTTTACAGTCCATTTGCAAGACTGGCAAAACTGGACAATAAAAGAACAT
This sequence comes from Halichoeres trimaculatus, assembly GCF_033239565.1. Lineage (NCBI taxonomy): Eukaryota > Metazoa > Chordata > Actinopteri > Labriformes > Labridae > Halichoeres > Halichoeres trimaculatus. Next base: position 8,596,039 of record NW_027437201.1, read on the forward strand.
AAAATCACAGCAGAGCTGGAAGAAGAAAAGACAAAAAACAAACTCTAGTTTTCCGGTCGCTACCCTAGTAGCGATTGGAAAAACTTGGCAAAAAATGGCTCATGGACGTGATGACAAGACAAGATGATCTGGCACAGGACAGGGGAAAGATGCAGACTTTAATACATGAGGTAAAGGGTCACAGGTGGAAACAATGAGGAGCGGGGATGACAGTCACAACAGCAGGAAAACACCAGGACAGGACATGATGTGACCCGAGAGGAGGAGAGACGTGAATATAAAATAGAACCTGACATGACAAATATGAAAGACAAGACTGATGACAAAATGTATGACTTAACATAACTGACAAGACATGACATTATATATATTCATATCTTTTTTTTCTGCTCCTTTTTTTCTCCCTTTCTTTTTAATTTTTTTTTATTTATTTTTTTTCTTTAGGAGCTTAGGCGTTCCTATTGTCATACCCCTTGTGGTGCATCTGGGAGTTTTCTGTCTCTTCCCTGTTTGTCTTCCCCCCACTCTCCAGGTGGTTTGAGCTGACTGAAGCACCTCAGTACTTCAGGCTTCCAGTCAGTCATTCTCCCACTACTATCACGCTGTTTGGCTCCCTGCTTCTCCCTCTGAGCACTCACTTCGGTTTGGTGAGATTGGTTCAGTTCTTTTAGTTTAGTCGCTGGATTTTGTTAATGCATCTTCTAACCCATTTTTTCTTACATGATCCAGCAATGCAGCAGTTTCTCTGAGCCTATGTCCACATTATTTAAGTGAAATTCATACCAAAAGACATACTTTTACATAATACATGTGCCTCTTTTTTCTTTTAATTAACTCCCTTTTTATTTGAAGGCCACACATTTTTGTGTCTTTTAGGACGCAGAATTTTACATAAGCATGTTTATGAACAAATTCCACACTTTTCATTCACCAAGGAAAGAATCAAAAAATATTAGGCGTTGGATAAAAAAGACAGTCTCAATCTGAGTGGACAAAATCAAAAGCCGCTGACTTGAATTTAAACTGGCTAACCTACACGGCATACTTTCTTTAATTAAAAACAGGACCAGTGCAATTCACCTGCCCAGGAGACAGCTGTCCTTGGGGTATTGTACACCCCCTCCACCTCCACCTCCTTCTTATGTCAGCTCATGTAGGCTGCCCTTTAAAGGGCCAGCAGCAACTTGGGTCAAAGGTCAAGTTGACTGAACTTTGTATTGAGTGCCTCCCACACCTGAGTGGAGCACATCTCTGCCAGAAGCACCTCCAGCTAACAGAGCGTTACGGCTCTCCTTACAAGAAAACAAGGGCTCGACCCACAAAGAGGATTTATTGCTTGGTGTGTGGGCGGCTGTGGTTGATGTTCCTGGAACGGAACTGAGCAGTGAGAAAAGAGGTTAAGTGCTGAATAATGGGTAAACCATGAAACCTCAGAAATGGCACGTTAAAGCCATGTCCTAGCATTTTGATCGTTTTCGGGACATATTTTCTTTTCTGTTTCTGTCAAATTAAAGGCAGTACAACACACCTGCGTGTCCACTAACATGTCTCCTTTTAACACGCTGAAGTGTGCTTCAACAGGGACATGAATTACAACTTTGAAAATTTATGGGGAAGATTGCTTGAAGTTTGAAAAAAGCTAGAGCGATACAGTGGGTGTCAAAATGATAAGCCCCAGACAATTGGACTCGATTCATAGAGACTCGACTGGCATCACAAATTTGATGACCCGCGACTCAACTTGAGGGTAAAAAACTTGAGACTCGACTTGACTTGGGACAAGCTGACTCGGACGACTGGTAGCATGTTCACCACACTATAAGTTCACACTTTTATTGATTGATTGATTGATTGGAGACAGGTGTGTAGCAAGATTACGAGCACGCAAGCAACCAATGGGCACACACAACAGAGTTGTTAGCTAATAATGGCGACTGCCCCCGAGCCTGTTGCCAGTTCTGCTGCTCCAAAAGTCGTGCAGGTTGCATCTAAAAAACTTCAACTCCAATGTAAAAAGGAGGAACCTGCAATCCAAGATATGTGATGCGAAAATAAATGAAAGAGAGAACAACATCCAACTTTATCCACCATTTAAAGACTGCACACGAAGCCAAGGAAGTGAAACCAAGCTAACATCATAAGAAGTGTGTGAGCGTGTGCATGTGTGTGTGGTGATATGTTTGTTGATCCTGTTTTGAATATTGTTGCTAATAATAAGACAAACAATTTCACTCACCACTGTCGTGAACGTTGATACATTAGCCTATGTGACTGTGTTATTACCCTTGCCCGTTGAGTATGTTCTTTGCCTATGAAAGGGCGCCATTGAACCAAATGCAGAAATAGAATAAACCCTGTATCATGCAAGTGGAATAACAAACTCTGCTACACAAGCGCGTCTTCAGTATGAAATATTTAAGATTCATTTGGGTATCTCATGTGTAAAAATCCCTATCTGACAGTTTTGGCAGTCACGTTTGACAATCTGAGAAAACAAAATACAATAAGTGAAGAATGACTAGCAGCAGTTGTAGCATCAGAAAATTAAGTGAAAAAAATATCCTTAAAAAAACGCCTTTCCATACCAGACTGTAAAAGTGCATGACAGTGTAGGACATAAGGAGACAGAGAAAGTCTGGAGCATCAGTGATATCAGATGTGGAAGATGACATCTATTTTGGTACATGTTGGAACCAAAAGGTGAATTTTTTATTCCTCTTTGCCCTTTAGGAGTAAAAGTAGATGAGAGATATTCACTGATCTTCATACTCCATCTTTCCGCCATGCACAAGGCAGACATGCTGAAGCACAAAAGAATATGCAAGGACATGAACCTCGCACACGCTTACACACAATGAGACGCAAGCCTGCAGACTCAAACCACGTCTGGTTTCAGCGAGTTGTCACATTCTAACTGAAAGTCAATTTTACACTTGCTTAGCTGCATAATATGAAGTCATGTTGACAACCACACAATGCAACTCTGCTTTTAGAGGGTTAGGAGAGAGTAACACAAGGACTAAGACAGGGAGGGGGGTTAAGAAGTGACTTTTGGAGTAAAGTGATGTTAAGAAAATTTGTTGCATATTTCTTTAACAAGTCAAAGTTTGTAATAAGCTGTATCTTTTAAAGGTCCCATATTATGCTCATTTTCTGCAGTTTAATATGGATCATTGATGTCTTCATGAAATTGTAGTAACATGTTTTGGTCCAAAAAGCCAATAAATTAAGCACAGCAGCATTGTTTCCAGGCACTCATAGCCCCTCTGTTCAGAACATTCTGATTTAGTGGGCGTGACCTTCATATGTAAATGAGCCACCACTAATACCGCCCCGCTCTTCAGCATCACTGGGAGCGGCTCCATGTAACCATGACTACTGAGCTCTGAGTGCACAATGTTTAGAAAACAGCGACGCTCGATAACCGTACCATTACAGGCTAAAACAACAGGCTAACCGCAGCTAAAGTTAGCATCCTGAAGCTAACACAGAGATTTAAAATACTCACATTTCCAGGGTCCGAGGTTTGTTGGCGGATGGTTGGTAATGCGCCTGGATTCAGGACCAGTCTATTCGCTAGCCCTCTGTTGTACTGTCCAAAGTTGGAAAAGCAGTCAGCCATGAAGTGACTAGCACACACATGCACAGTTTTACTGAGTGTAGCTGGAACATTTCCTTGATAAATGAACTCTAGCCACTTAGTCTTGTCTTCTTCCAAGATGGGAAGCTTGTGCATGGAACTATGTGGCTGTTTACAGCCAAAAACAGAGCAGTGATGGCCCTACAACTTCAGCATTCTTCTCCCCGCTGCTGGAGAGATTTTTCAAATTCGGGTCAGACTTTCTCCTGATTGGTCAAAAAAGGGAATCGCTGACGTCCGCAAATCCCCAAAATCCAAACAGATCGTTTTAGGTCAGGATTTTACATTCACAAGCACTACTAAATACAGGTTTTGTCATTAAATATCACATTTTGTTGGCTAGGAGGAAAGCCAAAGACCCACAAATTTCACTAAAAGACTAAATAAAGTGATTTTTGCACAATATGGGACCTTTAAAGCCTGAATGTAAGAAAGTTTCACACTTTTCAAATATTGCCTTCATTTCGAGCCCTAATTTTCATGCACATATTGTTTTTTAAAGTCATGTTTAGATTTAATCAAACCTTCCTTATTGGTTTGTTTGGTTGTTTAGCCGTACAGTATATTCATAATGGAGTAATTCCTTTTCTAGTAGCACAGATTGCATTCCCACACTGGGCAATCATAGTCTCCAGGCATGCATGTTACACAGCGTAATGTCATCTATATTGATACCAGCCCTGCTGTTAACAGTTGATTGTCTTTACACTGTGCCAGAGCAGATTTATGACTAATGCAGACTGAAATGAACTTTTCCCTCTGAGGCTGATTCACTTATAAGAAAAAAAAGGGTAGATGGAGGATATTTCTATATTTCTTTCAGTGAAGAAGGCTGATGCATCCACAAAAAGAAGCAAGGACAACACCTGCTTCTTTCGAGTTCAGATACTTCCACATGGCTGAAAAGGGAATATAAAACAACAAAAAACGAAGTTTTAAGTGTAAACGAACATCTGTCTCCCAAGTGCTGTGTTTTGCTGTTTGATATGAATGCCAGCATTGGCCGTGTGCTCTTGGCTGAGTCAAGTGTCATTGAACACAACTTCCACTCCAAACAGCAGCACTCATGAACACCTGTTACCCTGTGCCCCCTGCCCCCAACCGGATACACAATCTGCTAACCTTGGAGGTTTTTTTTTTTCATTTCAAAATCCTGAAGCGTATTAAGGAAGAGGTCACAGCTGATGTGACTCTAAAAGGTTTGTCTCTTACCTTGGCTCCTAGTCATCCACTGCAGTTTACATCCAGCTAAACATAGTTTTGTTTTATTTTGATCCTTACTTGTTCTTTTTCCAAATTTTGTTCTGAAGAGATGAGTGGAACCAACCAACCAACCAATAAAAATACCCAGGAAATGAGGTCTCTCTGAAAAGGCTGCTCCCTGGATCAAAGAAACAGAAAATGCCCTTTCCACCTTATTAGGTACACCTGACTGCTTTTAACACAAGCATCTAATCAGCCAATTACATAGCAGGGGCATGTGGACATGGGGAAGTTCAAACTGAGCATCAGAATAAGGAAGAAAGGTGATTTAAGAAGTGACTTTGAACATAGCAGGGTTGTTGTTGCCAGGTAATCTAGTCTGAGGATTTCAGCAATAGCTGATCTACTGGGATTTTCACACATAACCATTTCTCGGGTTTATTGGGAATTTTCTGAAAAAGAGGAAGAAAGTGGAAGTTTTCTGGGCAAAAATACTCTGTTGATGCCAAAGGAGAGGAGAACATCCAGACTTGTCTATAGTGACAGAAAGGAAACAATAACATCCTTTTTAACCACTCGTTACATCCAAGGTGTGCAGAAGATCTCTGAAAAGCTGGGCTACAGCTTTAGAAGACCACACTGTGCCACTTCTCTTGGATAAGAACAAGAGTCTGGGCTATAATCCACACAAGATCACCAAAAAAGAACAAGAGAAGCTTTGAAGAGTGTTGCCTGGTCTGATGAGTCTGGATTTCTGCTCCACATTCGGATGGCAGGGTCAGAATTTGGCGTCAACAACATGAAAGCATGGATCCATCCTGCTTTGTATCAACAGTCCAGGCTGCTGCTGCTGGTGTAATGGCGTTGGGGGAGATTTCCTTGGCACACTTTAAACATGCCAACAAGTTCCCTGTTCCCTCCAACGGCCCCCACTGTCACCAGATCTCAATCCAGCTTCTTTAGGAACAAGTGGTGGAACAGGAGATTCTCATCATGGATGTTCAGCCACAAATCTGCAGCAATTGTGTGATGCTAGCATGTGAACATGGATGAAATCTTTGAGGAATGTTCTAACAACTTTTTGAATTTTTGCCATGTAGAATGATGACAGTTTTGGAGGTAGATAAGGGGTCCCACCCCGTACTATCAAAGTCTAAATAAAAAAGTGGCCAGCAATTTTTCACCCTGTGGGCCCCAAAACAGGGTTCTTGCTACAGGTGGGCAAATCGATCCAAATATTGATAATATTGATACCAGTGTTGGTATTAATATCAAATGATACAAGTGTAAAAAGAATGATACTCTAGTCTAATTTTTTCTCCTGCATGCGCTGACTGCTGCTGTTTTATAAAAGTGGTAAACTGACTGTGTCTACTCTCTCTCTGCTTCCTTAAAGCTCTACCTCAAAAAATGATTTTGTTTTCATTTCTTTTCAAGTTATAATTTTTTACTTTGTTTAAGAAAAAACCGAAGTGCGCTAAAGGAAAAAAATGTTCCTTGATTTTTGAAATGTTTCAATAAACAGCTCTACTTGAAAAAGTTTGAATTTTTTTGTAACATTTGTTTTGGTGTAAAAATTCTTTATGTTTTATTATGTAAAAAAAATGAGTGCAATAACGGGAGAACTTTTATCAATTTTTATATTGTAATCTTCCACTTTGTACGTCAAAAAAGATTTTCTTTTAATTTTACCTTAAAGTGATAACTTTTTGTACCCTATTTTCTTAAGAATTCTTCACATAACAATGTTTTGGGAAAATTGTTTTGTTTCTGTTTTATTGTTTCTAATTATAAATGTTTGTCACGACACTAAAGTATTTTGTGGTCACCTTTAAACTTTGCCCAAATTCTGTCCTAGGTTTAAACAACATAATCCAAAGAAAAAATCACAAAAACACCTAAAGGTCAGCAGTTTGATGATACATAAACCTACCTTAGATATTAAAAAGTATCAGTATCCGTGCAATTATCAGTATCGGTATGAGTATCGGTGTACTGGTCCATACCAAAATTCCTAGTATCACCCACCTCTAGTTCTTGCCTCCTGCAGTGGGATTACACCAACAGGCAAAGCTGTGATATCGTCATTGAGAAGGCTCGGTCGTCTCTCAGAACAGATCAAACATTTTCTGTTTGAAAGGTTTTATTTACAGTTCAACACCGATTGTTACATTTTTACAACCATGGATAAAATCTGAAACCGTAAATTGTTTTGGATTTTGGGAGGAATTCTGTGACCCCATCAGTCAAACAGACGTATGAGGTTTCAATTACTTTTTTACTTTTACCTACCTGACTGATTCATCAATAAGACACAAGGCAAGTTCTTTCTGACACTTATTTTCCCCTTTTGCAGGGAACAGTCATGAGCATCCGCCGTGAGTTGTTGGGTAATTAGCTTCAGCAGCAGGCCACACACCTTCAACTGTGCTGTCGAAAGTTGCCATTTATTGCTAATTGCTGCAGTCTTTTTTGAAAACAACCACACCTTTTGCATAAAACATGGGGTGAGGGTTGCATTTGCTGTTGACAGGGCTCTTAATTAAAGAAACTGAGTTTATTTGGCCTCACTGCACAAATATACCCAGTTTTTAATCAGACACAAAGAAGATAGCTGGGCTGAGCATTCAATGGCATCAGATGTTAACAAAGCTGCAGTGCTGTCTGATCTCAGGTTTACAGCTCTTACCTGTGGGTTCATGAATAAGTGGATGCAATATTACATCTGCAGGATTCAGAAACTGAAAATTAATTTAATGCATTTATGCATCACATATTGAGGAAACTGTTCAGCCACTACATAAATAAAAGGTATGTGACCTTTCTCTTTTGTCTGTGTTTCTACAACCTTAAGCATTATTTCATAAAGCCAGAACGTATAGGTGAGGAAAGGAGAAGTTAGTTCAACAAAGAGGCTTTTAAACTGTAAAGTTCAGCCTGTCTCTTTGTCACAGTTGCGTTCTTCTGTGGTTCACTCATTATGGCTTCTGCATATATTTGTCTAACAGCAGAAACACTTGCTCCAGCAGCTCTGACAGAAACATTAGCACTCTTACAAAGATGTTATAGCGTTGGTGCCTCATACTCACACACACACACACACACACACACACACACACACACACACACACACACACACACACACACACACAAACACACACACACACACACACACACACACACACACACACACACACACACACACACACACACACACACACACTTGCATAAGCCCACACACTTGCCTAGGCTGTAAGAGTAATCCCCAGTGAGTCATTCTGTGTGTGTGTGAGGGAAAGAATCAAACTTCAAACTATGGGCTTTAACTTTTACTTTCCACCTGAATTCCTTAGATTCAGAGAAGAACAAGAAGGGCTCGAAGAGTTTCCTTTACTGTCTGTCTGTCTGTCTGCTTCTCTTACAGGCAAACTAACACAAAAAGCCCAGTTTGCGATAATCATCACTCCCTTCGCCATTAAACTGGTTAGTTCGGATCCCCATCTGTTTGCATTCCCCTGTTTAAACAGATAATACCGACACACTGTGACACAAACAGCCTGACTCTGCTCCTCTCTGCGTACTGACGGGCTGACCTCCTGATGGGCAGCGTTTGATCCGGTCTTATTGAGGGGAACAGACGAGGACAGAGACTGTTTCCAGCTGAAGAGACAACAAAGCTGACTTTAGCAAAGAAATGCGAGATTTGGAAAGCAATCAAAGCTGAATGTGTGTGAATACAACATTCGTACACATACTCATGCAAAAGACCAAATAAACTGCTGACATTGGTGACAAAGACAAGGCTTACTGCTGTGATAACTAAACATTTTCTGCAGCCCTCGAAAAGTTCCCAGACAAAACAAATGGTGCACAATGTGGGTGTAGAAGTGCAAATACTCTCTGTGAACTATTTTGTATTGAAACTATAATATAAAAGATTCAACTTAGCTCAAAAAGGCCTTGAAGGAAAAATCTCAAAACTTACTTTGCAAGCACTGGTAAATGTTGGTTTAAATATGATGTTTGTAAAGCAGCTTTATTATTATAGCATGTATAATACAGCCAGTGGACTACCAAAGTACAGTAAAACAGGCAGAAACAGTAAAAGCATAAACAATAAAGACACAAAAAAGGTAACTATACTCCACCAGAAGGTAAACTGAACAAGTGCGTTTTAAGTTGTGTTTTAAAAGTGGAGAGGCTTTCCACGATACTCAGATCTCTTGATTTTGTGGAGGATCAAGGAAAATCTAAGCCCACCTAAGGGTTCCAGAGGGCTGACGTAACTTGATAAGGTCAGAAAATATTCTAGTACCATCCCATCCAGAGAGAGATAAAAACAAATGGAAGAATCTTAAAATCGATCCTGTACGTAACCAGAAGCCAGTGGAGTCAAGAAGGCACTGGAGTTATGTGCTGGTGTTTCTTTGTCCCAGTTAGGAGATGCGCTTCAGTTCTGACTGGTCAATGCCAACACAGGAAATTACAATAATCTAAACAAGATGCAACTAGAAAAGCACTCAGAGAGCGCAGACTTTTGCCAAGCATAATGTGATTGTCACCAACACTTTAGTGCGACTTTAATGTTATACTCCCTTTGAGCAGACTATCTGCTACAATTTGTTGTTAGTTGCAGGTTTGTATGATGATTTTTTTTTATATGATTCATATTCTGGATCTTAGTATCCAGAATATTGCCAGGACCTGGATCATACTTTTACATCTGTCAGAAATTATGGAGACCTTGTGTTGTATTGTTTTGCAAAGCAGTCCGACTGGATCCAGACGGTGTTACAGATCACCTCCACAATTTAATCACTTCTTCCTCAATCCATTTGGAACATTTCCTGAAAATTTCATGAAGACCTGTATGTTTATTTTTGATTTATGTTGTTCACAGATGAACAGACAAACTCTCCTAAAAACATAACCTCCTTGGTGGAAGTGGTAAAAGTAGGGATGTTTGATACCACTTTTCGTCTGACCGATACCAGTACAAGTACTCTGTCTTGGGTATCCACCAATACCGAGTACTGATACCACAGGTACTTTTGATACATAAAATTTAGATTAACAGTGACAGCTCATTTTGAATAAAAACAGCACAGCCACTCTGACATTAAGTCCAAAATAGAACACAAACAAATGGGTCTGAGTTTCCGCCTTTTTTTAGTAAACATATATAAAAATACAATATTAAAAGTGCACAATAAAACTAATGACTGTCAGAGTTTAAGTATTTTTTAAAGTTAACTGAAGCGCAAAACTCTCCATGGTTTATTTATGTCTGAACAGGACCTGACACATATTTCTTGAGGTGTTAAACCACAGCAATGCAGCGCTAACTACTGGTGAGGAGGATTTGCTCAAAGCAAAATTTTCTTGCCTTGAGCATCGGCTGCTGGTATCGGCAGCCTTTACGAGTACCAATACCTTGAAAAAAGGCTGGTATTGGCTCAATACCTATACCTGGTATTGGTACTCGCCCATCCCTAAATAAAAGCATGAAAAACTTTTTCAAGGTCTTTCTGTCTCAGATAAACCATAGACTTTTAAATTCCATACATGGAAGTAGTCTTTGTGGTGTCACTCTTCTGAATTTAGTTTCAAATGCTATCGTCACTGGGAGCTCTGCTGTAAATGCTAAACTTAACCCTAGCTTATGTCAGATGATGTAAGTTAAAGAGGTGGGTTTTCAGCCCCTTTGCTAACAGCTAAAGGGTGCCCATCTGCCAATCTGTGAAAGAAATGAGCTATTCAGCCTGAAGTCATTTTTTGAACCAGGCCATAAACACGTTTTAATTCTACATTAAAACTCAGCTTGATGTAGCTTGCTATGTATGTGTTTTCTGATTCTTCTGGAGCCAGCTTCAAGTGGATGCTCAAGAACTGCTTTCAGCACCCTTACATTGATACGGGCCAGAGTTTGCTGCTTGCTAAAAAGCTTATTTATATGAGATGACTTATAGTTTATCTTATTACATTTACAAAGTGTTTGCTCAACACTGTAGAACAAAAAACTTTGAGTTCAACTTTTCGACCACTGCTGTGCTCATTGATGTCACTTCTCAGCCAATCAACATCAAGAAAGGCTTAGGCCAATATAAACTTCACCAAAATAGAGGAGACACCAATCATGCCAGTCAGTGACAATCATAGGCTCATAGTCTTCCAGAAAATTGCTCTGCATCTGCTTGAAAAGCCCCCCTAAACTATCTCAAATTGTTCCCAGTTGAGTTTGAAATAAGCCTTGAAATGGGCATCATGCAAATGCAACTCTTTTACCATTCAGAGATATTCTACCTGTCGTATCCTCACATGCACCCAGACTTATTTTTTTCCTGCAGTTTCAGTCTCCGAGCATGTTTGTGTGTCTACTTTGTCTCTAAGTATTGATGTCTATTTTACAGTGTTATATCATGTGCCTCATTTCCCCAAAGCCCAACCAGGGGCAAGGACTACAAATTAGCCATGTCTTGAAGTCTTATACACACTGCATCAGGAGCACTTTAATTAGATGCTACGAAGCCAACATTTATTGTCCCTGTCAAATATATTGATAAATAAATAAAAAGCTATTATTAAGCATAGAAAGCAATTTAAAACAGGCTTAATGGTTGCAAACAAGGGGAAGCTAAAGTTCATGGAGGTAGCTTTTGTAACCTTAAAGGGATTGTAAAACACTCTGAAATTGAGGTTGTGAGTGCTGCTGACTAAAAAAAATCCCTATGGATGCAGACCTTAAGAGGGTTGGAAAGCCAAATTGTGAGTGCAGATTTTGATATATGCTAACAAGAGCTAACATATGATAAGGTGATAAAGTAACTTCCCCATGAGAAAGAGCTGGCTCACACACTTATTGGATGGTCTATTAGCATAATAAACTGCACAGAAGCAATAAGTTAGCACGCAGCAGAAAGGATAACTGTAACAAATGGCAAAGGTCCATTTAATATTGTAAAGAGAATAAATAACAGCGCTTCTTCAAAGCTCCTTTTTCAAACCATAAGTATTTGACAGCCACTTCCCAGAAGCCCTTATGTAATCAAAGTCTTTTTTGTTAGCGCTGCCTTTCAGCGCTCTCCTCAAATGAGAGTTTTTCTCTCCAAATAAAAAACCTTTGAAACAAGATAAGGAGCATATGACAAATAGTCTTCCAGGACACATGGCAATGGGAAACAAAGACTCATTGTGTCCTGGTTTTACATTGTTGGTTCATTTGTTTGATATAATAGAAAGTTAAAAGAGTCTTTGACTGGAGTTTTCTCCCGTGAAAGAGAAGTTCCTCTGAGTGTTGAGTTCAATTACAGTCCTATTAACTGCCCTATTTGCTTGTTTGTGAGAAAACTATAGGAAAAACTGACTACTGTCAGTTAAATCTCAGTCTGTAGATGAAAGTACAGTCTCCCATGAAGGAGCAGGTGTGCAAGACTCTTGTTTATCTAAACTTTGATATCTAGATCCAGCTCTGTCGCTATGAGGAAGTGTTTTTTGGGGTATTCTCTGACCTGTACCGGGACCTATGACGAAAGATGATGAACACATTGAAAAGGTGAACCCATCAGCAATACTTGACAAAACTTATTAATAATTTGTAATGTATATCAACAATTAAAAGGTAATTACCTCCACCAAGGAGCTTGTGTTTTTGGGAGAGTTTGTCTGTCTGTTTGTCTTGGAACAACGTAACTCAAAAAGTAATGAACAGATCTCCATGAAATTTTCAGGAAATGTGTAAAATTGGATAAGGAAGACTTGATTAAATTTTGGAATTGATCCCAATCACTGTCTGGATCCAGGACTTTTCTAAAGGATATTTTATCATTGTGAGATAGGGCTGTTTTCACCATATGTGTATATAACTCTGTGATAAAAGGTTGGATTGCTTTGCAAAACAATACAAGACAAGGTCACCATCATTCCTGACAGATGTAAACGTATGATCCAGATCCTGGCAATATTCTGGATACTAAGATCCAGAATATGAAATATGTACTGGGTCATCATAATTTTCAACACTGCCAGGTAACAAATTATCGTACAAACCTGCAACTAACACCAAATTGTAGCAGACAGTCTGCTGAAAGGGAGTATAACATTAAAGTAGGACTAAAGTGTTGCGTCACAATCACAATATGATTGGTGGACTCCTTATACCCGCTTCCCACTGTCTGGTCAGCCCTCTGGAGGCCTGCAGGGGACAGAGATTTGGGCAGACCTTGGTGTTTGAGGCCTGTCCCCCTTCAAAGAATAATGTACAAGTTAGAAGATCCTTATGTAATGACCTCATCATTTCAGCAAGTCTCATGAGGATCTGGTGTTATTTTAAAAACAGGCTGTTTTGAGCTGTTTACAGACAGACACCAACATATAAATGACATGTTAGCATGTAAGTTATGACTGTCGTTACTTTATATCAATGTAAACATTTGTGGGAGAAGAGGGTAAGAACATAATATCCCCTCTTTCAGCATAACATTAAGGTGTGTGTTGCACAAAATTTAGTTTTTGACAATATTCTTTTCCAAAAAGGTGCTAAACTCTCACAGTTTGTTTGATCTTTGTGCAAAGAAGCAAAGAAGTCCATGGCTCAGAGTTGAATTTGATTGCGTTCTGATTTCCAGGGCTTGTGACTCATCTTGGACTGGAGCAGTGATGACTCAGACTTGGTTTCAGACTTCAGCACTATCTGCATTTGGTCTGAAGATGAAGAGTAGGACTCTGACTTTTGATTGATAAAGACTGTTTATAACTTTGATACATTTTTATGGATAAGGCTTAAAAAAAATGCTTCAGTCACCACCAGGATGGCAGGTGTGTTTGTTTCCAGTCACACCAAATGTAACTCAAAGTCTGTCACTCTGTTTATGGAGTTTTCCCAAACTTTGTTGCTGTCCTTTACAAAAAAAGGAGACTGTAAGGAGGTCGGATATTTCTGGAACTGATAAAAGACTTTTTCCCCCATTAAAAAACACTGGTTCAGAGTATTAACAGCCAAGGATGGTCAAAGGCAGACCAGACGCAGGCACTGAGGAGAACTTCAAGGACGGTAATACTTGATTATATAGCAAAAATACTGATTTTGACTTTTTTGGCAGTCAGCTCTTATCCAGGGTGACTTTAAATGACTATGCAGGTCGGCACTCCGCATCTTGCTCAAGGACATTTTGACAGGACGCACGGCTGTTGATGTGCACACTGTCTGCCTCCGAGATTGAATCTGTAACCTCACAGTAATGGGATGGTCTCACTAACCGCTAATCTGCTCCGCCACCTGAGAAAAAGAGACGGCAGAGATGGAAAGACAGAGAAATATGAGAGATGGGTAAAAAGAAACAAAGGAGATGGGAGGGGAAATAGACGGACGGACGGGGGAAAAGGATGATAACAGGGCAGGGGAGGAGACAGTGAGACAAACAGAGTATGAGTGATAGTGATAGTGAAGAGTGAATGAATACAGAGGAAGGAGGGGTGGACAGGGAGTGATTGAAATGGCAGAGCGAGTGATGAAAATGACTAAAAAAGAGGAAGATCCACACTGAGAAAGAGAGAAATGTGCTGGAAAGAGAGGTGGAAAGAGATGAATTGATTTAAGAACTGCAGAGGTCACATTCACAACAGATTCCCTTAATCTGCCCCCTCTGTCACTACTTCTATTTTAAATACTCATCAGCCATTGGTCAGGGAGCAGGAAGTGGTGAAGCTGAACCCTTTCGCCCTCCATTTCCTCAATGACAAATTTGGGTGTCCTTCGATTCCACTTCCTCTCTGTCTCACTTACCGCCAGCGCTGTCACATATTCTCATTAGTCACCATGGCAGCTAAAATGACTGTGTGTAGATCTGTGTGTGTGTGTGTGTGTGTGTGTGTGTATGTGTGTGTTTTTGGGTGAGTCACAGACATGAAAAAAGGGATGGAAGCGTGAGGATGTGTGTGAAAAGGAGAGGGGAATTATGCATGAAGAAAATGATGCATGAGTGCGTGAGGTGGAGTTTGCGTGTAATAGATGATGTGTGTGTTTCTGTGTGTCTTCATGTACCAGCGTGTCTAAATATGTGTAACAGTGTAGGTATCTGTATTTGCACAAGGCAAGGGCAAATAAATGTTGACATTTCCTTCCCCATCCAGTTCTCTTTCACAGTGCTTTTCAGGCGACTTATCTTTTAACGCGAGTAATACAAATAAAACAACTTTTAACAGTGGAATGGGGTCTCACTTCTGCCTTTCAGAGCTGCTTTGGGGCCCAGCAGCTCCTTTTTGCCATACTGTTTAAAAATTAAAATTCTAACAGAAAGTTGTGATTTTGTCACAGTGTCAACAGGCAGAAGTGAAACATGCCACACTCTTTTCTGCTATGATTTGTGTGATTGGGTTGTCTCCGTCATCGCTTTTGTTATTAAAGTTTATGGACTGATCCAAATCAGAATCTGGTATTTAGTACATCAGGGTGATAGCCTGAAAAGCGGTTGCTGTACTTAGAAATAATACTGAAAGAAAAGGTATTATACTTTCTCATGTTTAACCCTGTAACGCCTGACCCATTAAAAACATTAGCCAGAAAATTCATTTTTTTGGAACATAGATATTTCTGAACCCTTTTTCTAAGTCTTTTTTTTTTGGCTTTTCATGCCTTAAATTGGAGAAGATAGGACAGTGGATAGAGACCGACACAGGGTGAGAGTGGGGAATGACATGTGGGAAACAGGCTGCAGGCCGGACTCAAACCTGGGCCACCCGCTCACAGTCCAACCTTATAGGGTGCGACCTAGACCACGAGGCCATCTGCGCCCCAGTTTTGGAAACCTTTTAACAAAATCCACAATAAATATCACTATATCATTTTGTTAATGATGTGGTTTTTGTATCACGTTTGACAAATTGGGTGGTTTTTGCAACTTTTATAGTAAAGTTTTCAGTTAAAATGCGTTTTTTATTTTCAAAAATGACTAACAATAAGGATAATTTCCTAACCACAACTTTTTTTAAATTAGCTATGATTTTCCTGAAAAAACAAATGTGTGGAGGATTTCATGAGAGTGGCCATTATGAAAAAGGCTGAAATACAGCTTCAGCTGTTTGTAGTGGAATAATAATCCTCAAGGGGGTAGAAAACATTTTTTTATTTATAAATTTTTGTAACAGTTCTTTGAGGAAGCTACTTATCATGTTGGTGAGATAGAGGCCTTTGAAACTCAGGTATCAAATATGATTCTCTTGGCGATATAGGGTTAAACATTGATTTAAAGTAAAAGTGCTAGATGTCTGTTGTAAATGTGGGCAGATTCTAAATCTGTCAGTAAACCACTCCAGATGACCAGCCAATCAAATGAAAGGGGGTTTATGGTGAGGGAGCTTTAAAGACACACTTTTGAGCTGCAAATATTGTTAAGCTACCAAAGCACAATACCTCCACTTTAAAGTTGCTGTGAGGACTGTGAGGATAAAGACTCCATTTCCCATGAGCACAATCACCCACTGTCACTTCAGTTTGTTATTTCTGTGATAATGATACGAGCAAAACACAAACTTTTTTAAGCTTACGTTAATGGAGAAATGTTTCTAAAATGTTTGCGCACCTACAGGCTAAGTATGAACAATTAATTAATCTTTTGATTATAAGTTAACGTATAGGCTAGCTAATTTTACTTCACTATTATCAGTAACTGTACTTTGAGGATTAGTAACTTTCTGTGCTATCCACCCTGGTAAACAGAATATTTTGGGTTTATTTATCTCGGCTCTACCAAATAGGAGACATCTGCAGAATTTCCAAAGTTAATGTCAGTGATTTTACATCGCCTTCCAAAATGGCAGGTGCTTGTCAGAGAGAAATAGAACATCAGCTTACACAGTGATGAGGCTGACTTCAAACAGTCTGGACTGTGCATCTGTGCAGATTACTGTCAGCACTCAATAGCAAAGCAGAGAAAACAAATAGTGAATGTAAGCATCTGCCAGTACAGTTGGAGATGAGCCTTGACTATCTGCACAAAGCCAATGCTGTCCTTCAGGAGGAGGTAAACTGGGAGCAGACGGGACTGAAGGCATGGTAGAGCTGGGAAAGAGTCTTTTCCCAGTGTGAAGCAAAGAGGGAACGAAAGTGATTACATTAGTGGACATGTAAAATTCATCTTCCCTCTGCACTCTAAAGACTGGCCAGATTTAATTGGCTGGTAAAATTGAATACATATTGGTTAAGTGTCTTGCTGACTTTAATGCGTGACCTTCCTTTACAAATAAATTAGTTCATTTTGAATCAAGAATTATGAAATACTTTAAATTGGGCAATATTGATTTCAGCTTTGGTTTGCAACAAGCAAATCTCTGAAACTTTACCTGAATATAGGATAGTTGTTTTCATTTTCAAACCACTTCAACCTGATCTATCACTAAGATGTTACCCAGAATAATTGTAATTCTCAAATCAAAAAAGCAAATCCAACTGATTAAATGTCTGACTTGACACCTAAAGTGTCTGAAAATGTGTCTTCACAAACCTGATAAAGTTAAGTTTCTGATAAAGTTATTTTTATGGAGTACATATTTTTCTACTGCAATTATTATTTAAGGTTTATGGAGCAGATGGTGAGTTCCAGATATTTTGAATTTGTTAAAAAATAGAGTTGTGTTTTTTTCCCCCTTCATTAAAAACAGAGCCTGGAAAGTTTAATCCTTGGCCTCGAGCACTTGTAGTCCCAAAGGGGCCCAATAATATGCATTTTTCACTCACACCTTGCATACAAGATCAACAAGTTCTATTTGTTAAAGAAATTGCCACATTTGGTGTGAGAATTACAGAAAAGAAAAGCAGAATAACAGTGGTAAGGATCAGGACATAAAACTTCTGGATTCCAAATTCACTTCTTTAACACTGGTAACTAAAACTACACCTATAACTTGAGTTAAAGACAGTCATATACATGTAGCATCATAGCTCAGTTTCTCTAGAAAAGCAGCATTTTTGCCCATCACATCATCTTTGTCCTCAAAAATATAAGTTCTTTTGAGGAAATGTGAAGTTAGACACAATATCCTCTTTCTTCAACAACAGCCTCTCCAAGATCTGGGTTAATATGAGCCAAAGCATTGGGATAAAAGTCAAAGGATCTTTGCTAAATCTCAGCCTAAAATGAGGTGAAAAGTTGAAAAGGCCCTATGGATATATAACGACAAAGAAACGTTGCATTTCTCTGACACCCACCCGTACAGTTTCACCTCTATTTCTGTGATAACGTAACAGCAGAGGTCAGAGATAAAGAGAGCAGAGGGAGATAACTTTGAAAGGACAGCAAGGAGACTCAAGATCCAGGAGTGTGTGAAAGATGAAAGACTGTATGACTGATCCACTTTTCACTTTGGGAACAACAGAATGAATTATTTCAGGAAATGCTTTATCAATGTTCAGATTGGCTCATTTAAGTAAAAGGCAAAAAGGAGCAGATCCTGTTAGTTCCACGCCAACACTATTAAGACCAACAAGTCTGGTTCTGTCTGAGGTTTCTGCCTAGACTCCTTGCTCTTACAACCACTGACTCAGAATTCATTTTTTGAATTCTAAACTCTAAAAATACAATTATCAGTTTCCATTGATACTGAAACTTAGTCATATTTTTGTTTAAAACACTACTTTCTACATCTTAGTGCAAAAAATTAAGACATGACATTAAAAAAATGTAAAATGGTCAACCTTTTTTTTTTTTTTTCAGTGTGTCTTTTCTGGCCTCATACATTTGAAACTCATCATGGTTTGGACATCCAGCCTTGATACTTAACAACTATGTTTAAAACATGGGAAACATCAGCACCTCTTTGAGTCATATCACCACGTCAACAGCAATCAACCTGGAGAGGATGGCTAGTGTTACCGAGTGACCTCTGGCTAAGCCATGTCCCTCCACTCACTCAAACAATCAACATTCAGTGACAGGCACCGTGGCAAGGAACAGAGTAAGAGACTGATCACAGGAAGCCATTGATGATTTTTGAAGACAGAAAGATCAAAATCATATAGAAGTTATCAAAGGGGTCTAAACCACCCATTAAAGGGATATATTAATCATTGTTCAGAAGATTAACAAAAAGTTTCGGTTATAAGCCAAAATTTAGAGGTCCCAGTGTAAATGTGATGAGCTGCACTTAAATGTCATCACCATCTCAGACATCAAGACAAAGGGTCAGAATTGTTGTACACATTGACGAACAATTGCCAAAGAACAAAGACTAGAACAGAATAGGCCAATGAACCCCCGACAAACAAAGTAACATGATGAACAACGCAGCTACGAGCTAATGTTAGGCTAAGTTTAGCTTACATTAGAGATGTCAAATAAAACTTTATATTTCTCTCCAGCAAAGTCAAAATATTTCACCTTAAGCAAAATGTCAGCTTACCTTTGAACAGATGCGTACATCCTTGTTCAGGTCATGAATCCCAGGAAAACTAGAAAGGAGGACCCAGATGGAGATAAAACAAAATTATTATATTAACTAAACTCAAAATTCAAAAACTCAAAAAACTCTAACAAAAGAAACAAAACACTCCAGGAAACTCACTGGAAGCATAAACACGGGAAGCACTCGAGACGGTGACAGCCTCAATGAACCAACAGAGAACACATGGAACACAGACACTATACAGACAGGGGAGTGATCAATACAGGTGTGAATCAAGACACAGGTGAAACACATGAGGATCAATCAACAAGGAGGGAAATGCAAGGGCAACCAAACCAAACACAGGGAAACTCAAGACAGCGACTAAATACATTTAAGACACCGAAAAACTAGAAAATAATCACAAAAAGACATACACATGACAAGAACCAAATCAAATCACAAGGAACGACAAACTAAAGACAAAAACAAGAGACAGAGAACACTCAACAAGAATAATCCTGACACAAGATTTATTCATGTTGAGTTGATGTGGTCTCCTGCACAACTTTTTCTTGGTTGAGTCGGGTTTAGGAAAAGACAAAAATACATCCTGCCGCCCAGCCTCTTAGGGGTTGCATGTACCCCATGGACACTGATTGAACATTTTAAAACTTAAAATCTCAGAATAACCTTAGAAAACATATTTTCTGCAATGCATTTCAATTGACTTACAGGTAGAGAATGTTCCAGTGTATGGGAATGGCTATATGAACTGTGATTGGCTCATTGCATTTGAGGGGTGGACATAGCTGTAGGTCAAATCAGCTTTCCCATTTTTTTTTCGTAGTTCTTAATAAAAAAAAGTTGTCTAACCCATAATCCTAAGCATGATCTTGGCCACTTGGGGACTTTACTCACTAAGCCAAAGAACATCTAACATCACTGTTAATGATTTTTATTTTTTTATGACCTTGTCTTGTACATTTTCAAATAGTATAAATGAATCTATCCAAGTCTGAGTGGCAGTGCTTAATTTTCATTTCAAGGTTTAAATTATCCTGAAGGCCGGATGAAGAAAGAACATTTCCAGGAAGAAGTGCACATGTGGACAAAGTGTTACACAACCAAGGTCACGGTCATTATCATAAAAAGAAAAAGTATAGACAACTCAAACTCAAAGATAATTTTCTAGCAGTGCTCAGTTTAATAAAGTACGTTTGACGGACCAAATGTACAAATGGAAACCGAGCACTAAACTCTGTTAGTAAAACTTTACAGGAAAACTTATCTCAACTAAAGAAAGTTAGACAGAGACATATACACATCTAAGGCCACAACACTGTCTTTTTAATGATGTTTCACCCATTAAACTTTAAGGAGCCCTTGAGAAAAAAGTTCTTACTAACTTGTACAAAACCTCTGAAAAGTAAATCCCCTTTTCGGCTTTCCCTCAACTCTTCTCTCATCATCCCCCGCCCTTTGTACCTTTTTCTTTCCTTGTCAGTCAGATCTGCTCCTGTCAATCTCCGACATCTCGGTTCTCTCTGTTCTAACATCCTGGTCCAGTCAGCGACCTCTTCTTGTTTCCTTCTTCTTCCTCTCAGGCATCCTGTACTTTATCTCCATCTCCCACTTCTTTCTTACCCTCTTCTTTTAAAGTTTTTTGTTCTCTTGTCTTTTCTTTTCTAACAAAAAAGTTCAATAAATGAAAATGTACAGTTGTGTTTTCTGAGTTCAAACTCTGATCCAGCAATTAGAGCCAGCTGCATGGTTTTCATTTGAGGTAAGAGTATGTCCCACCTCCAGCTCTGGCTGTTCTTCACTGCATGAAATATTGAAGTACAATGAGTCATGGTTTGAAATGAAGTTTTTGTATCTGTTGAAAGTTTCTGTTTTTAGTGGCTATACTGAATACAATTTCCCATAAGTTTTCAACCATGACTGAAGGTCAAAAGCTGAGGGAGGTAGCCTAATAAGACATAACAAGTGAAGCTGCTCGTTCAGAATTGGCCGTTAAAATAAACAAAGCACACAGAGAGGCACATAGTGTAGGGATCAGAAGGATCAAACAACAGATTGAAGTGTAAAAAACATAATACTGGGATTATTTTGAATATGTATAACCAATTAAGTTACACACACACATGTGCAGTGCTATACTGCAGATCTACAGTTACATTTAACAGATGCTTTTGTCTAAAGTGACATGCAACACAAGCAAGGATTTAAACAGAAGGAAAACCAAGGTAGTGCAAAAAAAAGTGTGAGATGTTACTTGGCTGCAGGTGCTGCCATTTAGTGCAAGAATTTTTAATAATGTAGAATAATCTAGCCAACTAGCCACAATTAATTGCTGCAACAATATTCTTCAACCTTCAACATTCAGTAGTACTGCTGAAAATTCATTAAGAGCTGGGTCTTAGACCTTCAGACTCATTTTACCCCTGAGGACAAAGAGGAGAAGGCTCAGATAAAGGGCCTAAGTGTTCCCTGAACAGATGAGTCTTCAGACATCTCTTAAAGTAGAACAGGACTCTGTGGTTCGCAGAGTTAGGTAATTCATTCCACCATTTTGGCACAACAGAGGAGAAGAGTCTGGCTAGAGATTCAGAGCCACGCTGGGCTAGGAGCACCAGGCGTCTTTCACAAGCAGAGTGTAGTGGGCCAGAAGGAGTGTAGACCTGGATGAGAGACCCCAGTTAAGCAGGCACTGTTCTTGACAATGTAAGTGTACATTTGTCAGGCAGAAGAAGAGCTTTGAATTTGATTCAAGCTGCTACTGGATGCCAGTGAAGAGAGATTAACAGCCAGGTGACGTGCTGTTTTACACTGATTCAAGACCATGGATCATTTGCAGAGATTTAAATATACACACAGGGAGGCCTGCTAGGAGGGAGTTGCAGTGGCAGATGTGAAATCACAAAGGCCTGTACCAGAGGAACAAGCACGAGCACCTACAACAGGACAACAGTACCGTTGTTACGATCGTCGCAAACTACTGTGTTGTGCTTGTTCATTCCCCTGAATCTGCTGACTGACTTTCAACAAAATGTGCATCTGTTGCCCCACTTTTGCACTTTTTATTTGCCAATACATCAGATGATCGGCTTAACTCCACTTCGGTGGAGATCTCTCTAAAGTGGCCTTTGGACAAGACAGTTCTAGCGCCCACTACAGGCTTGGCATGCTAACTACAGCATTTTTAAGTCCCTCTGCACTTCCGTTAAAGAAGATTTTTTTTTTCACTGCGTTTTAGCGTTTTCAGATGAAATGTTGTTGTGTGAACGGGGCCCAAGAAATTACACCATCACACATGACCACTACAGCAAATGTTGTATCAAGGAACATGCACACAAAGGCCCTCCCCCCAACCTATGACAAGATCAAGCAACCGTTCAGCCATGGATTGTCCCACAATCCCTCAAACACCCATAACTCAAAATTACAGGTCTGGTGTGTTTGTGTGTAAAAATGTGTGTGTACATGAATAACAGAAGTAGAGTCAGTAGAGTGTGCACATGTCTACAAGACGATCTCTGTGTTAGTCGTGCACATTCACTCTTGTGTATCTTTCTCGCTTTGTGCGATGAGCGCTGTAGAGTCAAAATGCACCAGAGAGCAAAGAGTGTAAGACAGAGAAACAAAGAGGCAGAGATATAAAAGATAGCAAGAAGAAGAGAGAGATTACAAGAGCAGAAAGAAGGACAAAGGGAGGAGGGACGGATACCAGAGGGAGGAAGAGAAAGAGATTAAGCAAGTGAGAAAGACAGACAAATCATTAAATTCATACCCTGGCCGGGAGGTAGATGGCAAATGAAGTTAGTGGAGGTGAAATTGTGACTGAGGGTGATACAAAATTCAATTATCTCTATTAGTTCACTTCATTATCTCGGGCTCAGGTGCTCTAATGCTCACATTATGCTATCACTGGGAAACGGTGCCACTCTGTTGGCTTCATCTCTTTATTTTTTTTTTTCTTTTGTGTTTGCGTGTGTTGTTTTTCCCTGACAGATTAATTGGCGTCACAAAAAAGACAAGATCAGGTCCATCAGCCAGGCTCGAAACCCTCTGATGGTCCAGCCCACTCTATAGCTGCAGAGCTTAACATTTTCTCCTGGGTGACAATGCCTGACGCTCACTACTGCTTGTATGGCTGGGCTGATAGATAATTAGATCTACCACTGAAAAGGAGTTTGGGTAAATAACCCTACATGTTTGAGCCTCTGAATTAAATTGTTAGCCCCTGAAATCCTCACAACAAAAACAAAGTGGGATTATGAGCTGTTCTGCAGCTTTAGGGCCTGTTTCCACTGACTGCATTTTTGTGCTGTCAGCACCCTCAATCTTAGAGTGCTCCTTACTGAGTCTTACTGCTGCTGGGTTATAAAAGTTGTCTTGTGGCACCCCCAATTTCCTGGCTGTTTAGTCTGTTATAACTCATTCTGTATGGTTATTTTTTTTCTGTCAAAAAAAAAAAGTTCAAAATCACTACAAACGGACAATATCAGGGAATAAGAGGCTCAGAAAATTTGAGTCTCATTATCTAACACTGTCAGGGACGAGGTTCCTCTTTTTGGAGGTCCCACGTCTACCTGATTTCTATTGGTTGTTGAGGGAGAGGTGACACTAAAAGGACAAGGGCGTTCCAAAAGTTCAGCAACTTTTAACTGAGAGTGCTGTGACAAAGGATGCTAGTAGTGGATACAGGCCTTTACTGGGTCAAGGTCTTTCTGATGAAATAGTCTTTACCTTTTATTTATTTACTTTAAAAAGTATTGTATAATTTTACAATTTACTCCATTTCAGACATGTTTGGACATTATTTGTTGTGTATTCTTGGTCAGATCACCGAAAGGAGTTTTTCTAACCCACTCTATTTTGTAAGTTGGTCCCAAGCAGCAACCCTGGTCTAAAAACTGCAGATCCTGGAGTGTCCACTTGAGGCTGGTTTCAGTACCAGAAACCACCAACACAATAAACCAAAATAGAAAAAAAAATCACAGCAGAAAAAAAAATGTTTACAGTCTGGTACAGAACATGACTGCATTTCAAATAGCTCATTTACCCTAATGCATACACTGTATAGATTTTTTTTTGGACTCAGGAGTTTGGAAGATATTAAGACCACAAGTTTCCCAATTCAGAGGCACAGCTCAGCTGACTGACAGGCGGGCGCCCTAAAGCTGTCAGTGAGGAGGCTCAAAGTAAGTCCCATTTTCAATATGGCTCCTGCCTACGTTTTGTTAAACTCCATATCACAAACAGATGGGTGGTGTTGAGTAAATTAAATCCATTTACTGTAGAGCCTAGAAGAAAAAGGCCCACACAATATCATGCAGGTGTCTGAATGCTATGGCTGAAGTGTGTTGAGCAATACTTGAAGTGAGTTGATCCATCACAATGTCTTGAAGTCCTTGAAATACTGTTGTTTAAACTAAGGAAAGACAAGGTTTACATTTTTTCATAACAATCTGAAAAGCGGAGTCTGCATTTGTCTTTTATCTCAGAGAAATAAAAATCCATTTAGGAATCAGTTCTACTCTCAAGTATCTGATTTTCCAACAGACCCAGTGCTTTTACAAGAAATAAAAAAAAATACCTAACAATTCTCCAATTTAATTAATGAGAGAACAGCAATAAAAAATAATAATAAAGAAAGAAAATAAATAAAAATGAATAAAATTAACAGAAAAAAGCAATTAAAAGTACAATAAATAAATAAAATGAACTTGATATGGATGGACTCTATGGCACAGCTGTAATGCTGTGTGCAAATGGCTCTCAATGGTACTTGCAGCAGCGAATCAAGCCATGACCTTCCTACATTTCTGAGGTTTTAAGTGGAGACTCAAGCCCACAAGGGATCCACTATCAACACTGATGTGAAAAAGAAAAGAATATGACTAAATCATGAGTAGAACTGACTCTAAAGACAAGCAAAACACCACTCTGAGACCCAGGAATCGCTTGAGGACACTTCAGAATGACAAATAATTTCTGCTGAGTGAGCTTGAACTCTGAGCCTTCTAGTCAATCTTTTCTCACTTACAACCTTACACACTGCGAGCACAACAAAGAAATGCATATATTTTTATTGGTATAATTTCATGAAATAACACCTCCATTACTTTGCCTGTCTCCTTCTATAATGAAGCTTTTGTTCTGTGAGCGAGAGGGTGCCTCGTCCAACTATGCTCCAAGGTCAGTTCGTATTGATTAACCATTCTTCTGTTTGTTGAGGTCATTACCAGCTCGTTGATGCTACTCTAGGTTATAAATGGATAGTTGAAGCTGTGCGATGAAGGAGTGAATAACCATAAATGACTGTGATGACAGAGGAAACAAAGAACGGATGATGTTTCTCTCAAGATTCTTGAGCTTATTGTTTTCTTATGGCACAGTCAGGCTGCACAACAAACTGAGAGAAAACCAGTGGCAGCTGACCAGTAGAGGTTTCTAGGGTGGTGCCCCTCCTAGTGGAGAGTGTGTTTTTATTTTTATTTATATTATTTCAAAAACTAAAACTAAAATTCACTTAGTCTAGTGGTTGAAGTCTGATGGCATTGACAAATATGGATGCTGAAACTGAAAACAATTACCCATCACATGTTTTTTTTCATTTGCTTGTTTTAATTTATAAACTTTTTTTCTTTTTTTTTCTGGTTGAGAAAGCACTGGTATCCTGCAGTTTGAGTCAAATATAATAGGATGCTAACACAGCACAGTCCCATCTGGAATATTTTTCACCAGCCTCCACTGGAAAAAACAAATTAAAAAAACTCTGGAAAGTATCCATTTCCTTTTTTCTGCCAGTTTGCCCACTTAACACCACAATTGAAAATTAATTAAAGGGTGAGACTAAATAATGAAATATTCCTGTGATCTGAATCGTCTATATCTGGTGCTCAAGTTCTCAAGGGTCCCTCCCCTCTGTCGGCTCTGGATGTTTTTCAATTAAAACCTTTATTAAAATCCCTCCGAGCAATTAATCAGCTGTTTAGCAATTCAGTAAGCATATAATTACTGCACGGATAAGATGTCACGCTTTGAATTTCAACTAGAGAGCATCAGAAAAATAAATCAAGAGCTGAGGTCATAGGAACATGTCTGTGCTTGAGACTGAACACAAGGAAGCTCATACAAATTGCTACCATGATGCTAACATCTCATGTTTAGGTGGTTATGTGGAATCAAGTTGTTGCTTCCTAACTTAGATAGTTAAAATAATGGTAATCCTGCTCGGCTTGAAGTGAGGTCTCCACACAAACGGCTCCCCCTGGTGGCTGGCTGCAGTATAGGTAAAAAAAATCTGGCTCTCCAGTCATTCCAGATGGGCTGTGGTCAAACTTTAAAAAATTAATATACCGAGTAGAAATGTTCCTTTCGTCTGATTGCTGTGGTGGTTTGAAGATATAATTTGGCTGCCTTGTATTCAGGTTCTCTATTTTCTGAAAAGTTTCATTTTTCATCAGTTAAACAAGGTTAAAATGAGATTTTAAGTCATGTTTAACGATGATCGACAGCTGCCATTCTTGTGTACGTTTTTTAGGGATTATAAAATATGTCAGGAGGTAGAGCCAAGAAGTGATCAGACTCATTAAAGTAAAAAAATAATTATTATTTTTGTCACCTGGCGCTACTCAGTTTCTCCCAGAATCCCTCACAGTCTTTACTGCACAGACTCTGGCTGCACAACAGCTTCAATGGTGGCGCCTGTGACGGGAATTTTGGCTTCAAAACCGTACAATGGTAAATGGCGGAGCCACGCTGTCCACTCTATATACAGTCTATGGTTCCCAACACAGGGATGGTTTTATGTTTAATTCATAAAACAGTTGTTTTTGGCAATCATATTGAAATTCTGATGGCAACCTGTTGACAACTTCATAAATAAGCTATGTACAGATTTACATAGATATCATTTGAATCTTATTTTTCCAAGTAATAGAGGACTGATATGTTGTTTTTACACCTCTATGTTTCTAATAATTACGGAGTGAGTAATCTGGCATGTGAGTGTGACATCACCAATGCCCTCCTGTTACTGCTATAGGGTGTAGAGAACATAGGTTGTATAAAACATCGATGTAGCCTCTGGGACAGGGGTGGCCAACCAGTCAGAGACCAAGAGCCGCAAAAATGACTGTGATACTACACGGAGCCACAAAAACGTGGTCTTGCAAATGCACTTCCTCTCACACATGAACGGGATGACACAATATAAAAATCAACATTTCTAATTTCAATTCAATTCTATTTTAAAGAGAGATTTATTGTGTTTATAAGTGTGTTTAAATAAGTATTTGGAGCCGTGTCGAAGACAAATTTATGTTTTTACTGCGGAAGATACAAAGTTCCATTGATTGATCTATCTATCTATCTATCTATCTATCTATCTAACTATCTATCTATCTATCTATCTATCTATCTATCTATCTATCTATCTATCTATCTATCTATCTGGGAGAACATGAACAACTGAGAGGAGCACATGTAGAGAAAAGAAACTGAAACTTATGTATCAATCTCATGACCCTAGTATTGATCAGTACTGATCCCAATGTTAGCATCAATTTATCAGTTTTATGAATGGATTGAAGAGCCACACACCGAAAGGCAAAGAGCCACATGTGGCGCGAGCCGCAGGTTGGCCAGCCCTGCTCTGGGACATCACCCATCTGTTCCTGAAACCATGAAATAAAGCCAATCCGCGGATGCAGCCACCAGTCATGTGACCTGAGCTGTGCCTCTGATTGGAAAATCAAACAATCCTAATAACTTAAAAACCGCAGAGATAGAAAGAAATAAACTCACCGTACAGTGTGTGCCAATAGTGAAATCAGTGTTGGGGCTGTAAATATGCTTTTTGATGCCGTAAAAGTCTTTTTTTCTGGCTGGATGTGTATTTGACTTCTGGTCTTTCTGCAGCAAGCCTCAAGTGGTTTCTCAATGAACAGCAACATTTAGCACTTCCACATGGGCTTCATTTTTACTAACCGGATGTTGCCTCTTGGTAGAGACAGCCTCAGGTTGACAGACCTGCTCTAACTTGTACTCAATGCTCTGACTGTCATGTTCCAGGGAGGGAGGTTGGAAAGCGGTCAGCTGAACAATTGTTAGTGAATGAGTCATTTTAGCAGCATTCATCAACTTACACAGACATCTGCACTCTCATGCATATGATTGGTGGAAGAAAAAAATGATACAAAGACACGTTTTGGAAGGGTAAAATGGATTTGAGAGAGTTCATTATAAATGGAAGTAATTACACAAACAGAGCTGGGGCCATATTTTTCACAATGTTCATTAAAATTGTGCTGACAGACCATCATTCAGCTCTTCTGAAAGTGTTGTAAAAAGGCCACAAGGGGACTTTTCAAGGGTGGCGTAGAAAGAGGAAGAAAAGACTTGAAGGTCGTTTAAAGCATTGCTGAGCTGCCTGACCTGTTAGGAATAAGCATCAACAACAACGACAGCAGAACATCAATAATTGAGTGTGATCAATTATTAAAAAATTGAATGTCTGACTTGTATCAATTACTAAATACCCACGAGAAGCAAAGACATGGGCTAAATGCGCGCCTCGCTTTCTACATGTTTATCACACTTCAGTGTACTTCACAAGGCGAAACATTCCTCCCTTAGGCAAAGAGAGAGTTAAATGATATTAAGCAAATGAGAAATGATGCTTCTTCTTGGTGTGGTTGCTAAGCTGGTGCGAGTGTGTGCTGTGGAATATTCAGAGTGCTCATGAACAGGCTAGAGGGAAGATGATCACAGCAGAAGGTGTGTGCGAGAGTGTGTTTGCATTTTTATTTGCTCTGCCTTTGGAGAGTTGGGTAAGCAATAGGAAATATTTAAAAGTTGAATTTTTACAAATAGAAGCAGAAAGGAAGCAGCAGGAGATGAGTAATAACCATGCAGCACAGTGAGAAGGGGTGAAAAGATTTAAAAACCCAGAGTTAAAGCAGCACAGCGTTGTTTGATCAAGCCTGCAGAGGAGGGGAGGGCACATCACACACACACACACACACACACACACACACACACACACATGCACACACAAACCTCAAATCTAAGACTTAAACCCATAAGCCAAGTGTTTTCTCAGTGGATACACACATCAGCATTCAGGAGCAAAACCACCTGATGCTGCCCATATATTCAGTATCAACAATAAACCTTGGCCTTGTTACCATCTTTTGTTATGCAGCTTTATGAAAAAGATTTAAGTTCAGGATGTAGCAACATCTCCGAAATACACGAGTGCTCAATGTTACTGATGCTAAAGCAACAATAACCACCAGACCGAGATAATGTTGATTGAGTGTCTAATTCAGAAGCGATGGCAGATTATGAGAATTGAAAGATAATCAGACTTAATTATATCTGTACTAAATATGGATTTATACTATCTTGTTATTTCCTACACGAACATGAAATGGAATCCCCTAAACAAGTCTCTAATCAGGTCTTAATCTCTTTATCTGAAGACTGCAATTATTCATGATGAGATATGTGACATTAAGCTGTGATAAAAACTCTGCAATATCGTGTCATACAGAGTGTGTTTGAATCATGTCAAGTAAATTAAGATGGGGTGTTTACGAAATGGATGAGCACTTAGAAGACAGATGCACTGCATGGTGGTTTTTCACTCTATGCATTACAACAGGGGTCTCAAACTCAACTTACCTGGGGGCCGCTGGAGTGTGGGTGAGGCTGGGCCGCATCAAGTATTCCACAAAAAAAACGGTTTGAAGTATTCCAAAAAAAGGTTCAACTGATCCAATCTTCTTAATCTTAACTAATAACATGTGCAGAACACGAAAAGTTCTTCAGAACATAGGCTTTACCTTTCCTCCTACTCCTTGCTGCCAGAGACTTGGCAGCGTTTCCTCTCACACAGCTGAGCAACATTTGGCTTGAGGGAGGACACAACTGAGACCCTCAGTATGCCTTTAAGATGCTCATCTTTAAGTTTGGACCTGAACTTTAACTTGTTAAAGTTCATTGTGGAGAAGAGCTTTTCACACAGATAGGTGCTGCCAAAAAGACACATGGCATGATGAAAAGGCCATGACTGGAGCAAACATGACACTAGATGATAAGATATATTTTTCCTGCACTCAGTGACCCACAAGTGACTAATGTGTCAGGCAGGAAACGAGTCTTGTAAACCCACGAGCAAAACACAGGGACTAGAGTTCAGATGAGAGTGCAAAAGGTTTATTGTTCTACCAAAAACTCTTGACTAGTAAGTCCGGGATTACATAGTCCAGAAAAAGAGTCCAGGGAGGGGAAAGTGAATGTCCAACATGAGATTAAATCCGGTGATGTTGAAGAATCCAGAGATGTAGTGCAGGGTATGGTAGGCCAGGGTTCCAGAGCAGGTTTTTAAAGCAGAGGCTAAGATCTGGCAGCTTGGTGGAGTCAGAGCCCAGTATTTAAAGGGGAGTGATTTAGATGCAGTGCAGCTGTTGTCCAATCCCAAACACCTGACCCCACTCCTGTAATCTAGCACATAGTCACACACACAAGCGCACGCACACACACACACCCACACATACACACAAGGTGGAGAAGGAAGCCTCCTGGCTACCTCAAGGTGGAGGGCATGACATAATGCTAATTTGTGTTGTTGTCATGAACCTGAGCTACGGTAGCCCACAAGTGTCAAAAACATAAAACACCCAGGTGCATGTGAGAAAAAAAAAAACTTGCGGGATGCAATAATACCAAGCTTTGATTTCAGGCAGGGGACCGCAAAATATCTTTCAGTGGGCCGCAATTGGCCCGGGGGCTGCAAGTTTGAGACCCCTGCATTACAAAGATAACATCCAAAACTGCAAGATGGAAATGTAAAATCTAAATGAAACAGGCAGTAAGGTAACAGGTATGTGTGAAAGAATTTTTTTCTTTCTTCTTTTTCTTGAATTTTTGATTTTATTTTTTTCCATTATTTTGAATTTTCAATCCAGAGATGTTCCAAATTCGGAGGAAATTGAGAGAGTTTGTAAAAAACTGTTTTGGTCTTGGGTAAATTTTGGTTATTTATTTATTTATTTTTTTACAAAAGATGACTAAGTAGGACACAATCACAACCCTTTTTAAAAAATACAAAACTAAATAAATAGATTCTTCATGTTTTTTATTTATTTTTTGGCAGCTGTGTATGGTATATGTTACCACTAAGCATGATTGCAGTTAAAGCTGCCAGCGGCAACATGTGGGTGGCTGAGGCTCAGTGGTAGAGTCGTTACCTCTCAATCGGAAGGTCTGGAGTTCAATATCAGCTTCCCCAGTCACATGCCAAAGTGTCCTTGAGCAAGACACTCAACCACATTGCCCCCACTGTTGGTTAGTAGTGTATGAATGGGTGCAAATGTGTTACTTAGAACCTGTGGCTCCTCCCTAAAAATCCCTCTACCATCAGTGTGTGAATGTGGTGCGGATGGGTATAAAGCGCTTTGAGTGGTCCAAGAGACTAGCAAAGAGCTACCGTATTTTCCGCACTATAAGGCGCTCCAGAGTACAAGGCGCACTTTCAGTGATTGGCCTATTTGAAAACTGTTTTCATATATAGGGCGCACCCCATTATAAGGCGCATAGAATTGAAGCTAAAGTAGTGGCTGGGGTTGCGCAATGCATCCACTAAATAGAGCTGCACTAAAGGGAATGTCATCCACACGGAGCCGCACATTTTCCTATCCAACTATTTTCTGTGCCGTTTTCAAAAAAGTGCGCTGTAAAGACGAAGCCATTTCTGCCGTCCACAAAAGCCGTTTCCAGAGATCAGTTCACATGACAGACCTTTGGGGGGCGCTGTATTTATTATTGCATTTATTTATTATTATATTATTATTGTTTATTGTATACTCTAACAATAAACAAGAGAAGAAGCTCAGGCCAGCCTGTGAGCTAATGTTAACACTTAGCAGAAATCCTCTTTACCAGTTCTTTCTGCTTTCTGCTGTTACTTCGGCAACACCCGTCTGACTACGGTAGCCATGATTAATCAATATTGATCCATATATAAGGCGCATTAGATTATAAGGGCCACTGTCGGCTTTTGAGAAAAGTAAAGGCTTTTCGGTGAGCATTATAGTGCAGAAATTTGGTATATAAGTACTGGTCCATTTACCATCTATACATCTGTTGGGGCATGTTGCGGCTGCTGCATTTGTCTCCGCAAATTGTCATGTAGATGGGACCTACAACAAGCAAACATAGAACATTTTAATCATAGTGTACAATGAAGAACTAGTTTTGACCACAAGATAGGACTGTAACTTTATCAGTTATCATCAGCAGGAATGTTGCTGACAGATTGTAAAAGAATGTGAATGATTTCAAGCATTTTTTAAGATCTTTATAGGCGGAGATACAGCTTGTGTTCAATCGGTGGCACTATTCTTTTCACCTTATTATTCCTTTTTCATGGTGAGACATCAGAGTTTGATGCAATGCCAGAGACACACCGATTGTGGTTCAAGAAAAGTAGCACACTTTTCATCTTCAGTGTGCAAACAACAAATATGACAATTTTGGAGTTGAGTGGGTGAAAAACACCAAGGATGAGTTTCATAGAAATTCCTGTGATGACTGTAATTTCAAATCCAACTTTCCATTGGGTTTTGAAAGTTGCTGCAAGAGGATTTTTTGAAGGTCTTTTTGTTTTATTATTATTATTATTTTGCCAGTGAGCCAAGCTTAGTGATTACCTTTGAATTTAAGGCAATCAGTCAAATATCTGACAAACTGAGAAATTCACAGTGACAGAGGTGTGAGAAGCAGAGCGGTGCTGTTGCTGCAAAAATAACTTGGTGTTGTAAGTATCACAGTTGTATAAGACTTTGAGCACTGCCTACAATCTGTCAACAGTCTTCATTCACATCATACATGAGTGTAACTTCTCTCTTCTGACTCTGCACTGACAGAAACACATATGGCCCTGTGCGATGGAGATCCACATACGGGAAGTGTTTGCGCGTACAAGTGTCATGCAGAGTTTGTTGTGGTTGTCATTGACAAACGTCTGCTCATCTGAGTCGAGGCGTCAGTTGGGGGCGCACAAGGTAAGCCTCTCCCATCTGTCGCCCCCTCTAGCAGGTGGCCTGGATAATGATGTGGCATAGCATGGCTCATGTGGGGCACCAGTCGATAGCGGCAGACACCCGGGCTGAGCTGGTTAGTCCTCTCTGGGAAATGAAAGTCAGAGGATGAACAAGCATTTAAAGGCTTTACAATTCATGGATTTGCTTTGCATTGGTGACACTCTGGCTTCACAAGGGAGGATTGGTTGTTGTGTTAAACAAACGTCTGTTTCTGAAAAAGGTAGTTTTATTCCTGCAGAACATTTGCAACACTGACTTGAAAGCTACATGAAGCTTCTTAAAACCAACAAGCCACTTATCCTAGTCTCTTCTAGCCCTGTGACTGACCTTGACCTCTGAGGTGTCTGTGGTTTACAGGAACACTCTGTGCAGGACTTATCCTGTCTTGTGCTGCAGCCACAGGCTCACTTTGCATTGTGACACTAAGCAGACCGCTAGCAGCTATATATAGCATCTGACGCTAAATATTTGATAAGGGAAAAAAGTATCTTTACGCCTGAATCTGTTTCAAGTGTAAATGAACTTCAGTGAATAGCACATGAAACGGCTTTTTGTGAAATCATATAGACGTGTTTGAAGTAGTCAAGAAGGAATCGTTAGAAAAAGAAAAATGGCAAGACTCAAAGACACTATCCTAAAACTGCCCATCAATGTTTTTCCTTTTCACCTAGACACAAACAGTAAAATCAAACATTTCTCCCTCTTAATGCAAAGTAACAAACACAGCTTCTAAAGAGGCCTGTAAGATTTCAAATATCCTATCACTCTCCACAAGCGCTACATGCTCCTTTTGTATTATTGTACATGAGAAATCCCCCATAATCTGTTGTTTTATGGCACTCAGATACAGTAGCAGCCATGTAATCCTGTAACACTGTGATGACAAAGGGATTACATGAAATGAGCAGGTTGTTACAGTGCTGTGAAACCCTGGCATAATGAAGAAGACCTGATGCCAAGTTCGTTACAGAGCTACTTAACCCAGAAAATCAATCATTTTACTGTAAGTATTAATTTTGAACAAGGAGGCAAACCCTCTCTGATGAATTAGTGATGCACCTGATTGTGTTTTTCTATCTTGCCACTGTCAGAATATGCAACATTTCATTTCCATTTATCAGTCCTTACGCACTGTATCTGTCTCAAATAATTGTTTCTGTATTGTAGATTTCTATGCTGGTGTCGCCAGTTCTTGTGGTTTATCTTTTTATACATTACACAGGTTTTATACATTACACAAACTGGTTTTAGGGTGGAGAAACTTCTTTAAAACCATTATACACTCTCTACAAACAGTCACTGAAACTTTGGATGAGAAACCAAGGAGCTGCCACCACTGTAATATCAGTAAGAAATATAATTTAATGACCCTTAAAAGTCCTCTTTTTTATGCAGATATTAGAGTTGTCCCAGTCCGATATTAATATCGGATATCGGTCCGATATCAGAAAAAAAAACAAATATATCGGTATCGTATCAGAATGCATCTAAAATCTCCGGTATGAGCACCCCAATATAAGCAGTCCATTCCAGACTCCGCTCCTGCTGTTTTTATTTGATTTATTTAGGTTATTTTCTGAGTCTTCTAATTTATTCTTTATTTCATTCAATTACGAGTATTTTTTATGTTTAATGTTAAAATTTCTGTTACCCATTGGTTAATAATAAATGGGTCAGTTTTTCCTCATACCTACTGTTGCTGACTACTGTTCTTTGTTTGAATAATATCACTTAATCAAGCCTTTTCTAACATGACATACTACAAAATAAGTATAATAAAGTACAAAGTACAAAGTAAGTATAATAAAAGTATGCATGTTTAATGCTGATATCGTATCGGATTAATATCGGTATTGGCCAATACTCAATGCTGCAGTATCAGTATCGTATCGGAAGTGAAAATGTAATATCGGGACATCCCTAGCAGATATGTGTTTGATGTATTGAATATACTGAATTCATGGTCAGGCTCCACCACTTCAACAAAGGGTAAACAGGTGTCCCACTTTGTGCGGGACTGCACAGCATTTTAACCCTTTCCCACTTCCCGTATGTTGAGACGATGTCCCGCATTTGATTGACTCTTTCTCTCTAAAGAGCAGCAGTCTCTTTATAAAAGCATGACTTTCAACCAATAGCCGAAAGAGGGCTATTACCATTACATTTGTCTGATGTCCACCAAGATAAAGCTACATGTGCCGTCAGGAGTTTATCGACCTGTCACCTGCGTCCCCCTTACCTCCGCCCACTGGTGCAAAATAGAAGTGTAAAAGCTGTGATTTTTCAGCAGATTTTGGTGGAGAAACATGAAATTCCTGAGAGAAAAAAGAGCTGAGAACATGTTTATTTAAGGTAGAAACCAGCGCAGGGTGATTCACAGCGATTGTTTAGTGATCTTGATCAGTTACTCCTCCGCTCCACATGGAGCTGAGTTTACGCGAAGAGACACACGTCATGATGTAAAACCTACAGAAACGGCTCGCGTATAAAGTTAAATTGTTGTCATGTGCCTTTTTGTTTAGTTGCACACAGATTAGTTGACCTTTAAGAGCTGTGAACATACACTGAATGTAAAAAATTGCTGATACTGTATTACAATATTTCACAAGCTCTGAGAAACTGTCGTTTTTTTGTTTGTTTATGTTTTTTAACTTTGATAAGTGGATTTTTAATACTTTTTATGAATATCATTTCCCTGTGACAAATGTATTTCCTTGTCTTTTGATGAGGAAAAAATACATTGAAGGGAGAGACAAAAACAAAACACAAACACAAACAACCAAATCAAATTGTTATTATTCATAAAATAATAAGCTTGAAAAAAAGAGTTTTATTTCTTTATTTCAATAGTTTAACCTCTTCTTGTCTCTCCATCCTAGTGTTTCTCACTATTCCCAAAAGAACTACGTGAACAGCAGCTGTGAATCATCATGAAATGTGACATAAAACCCTGTATTTTAACCTCTAATAATTAATGAAAAAAAAAAAACTTTTAAGGGGCTTGAACACATTGCAGCCCAGCAAAGACACCTAAAGACAACAACTAATGTTTCCAAATGTTCCATTCGATGAGTTACAGCAACAGGTTTTCTGCAGATAAGGCTTATTACAAGGCAAGGAAGACCCGGATGCACGACTTCCAAGAAAGAAAAAAAAAACTCTTTAATTAAATCAAAGTAATTAACACAAAATCACAGCTTCGCTGGTGTAAAGAAGGCATACATTACTCAAAAAACTAAGGCAGCAAAACTTTCCTGGGCTATAGTTACGAGACATAACATGAAGACTAAAATACATGAAGTAAAGGGTAAAGGGGCACAGGTGAAAACAATGAGGAGCAGGGATGACAATGACAAAGGGCGGGAAAACACCAGGGCCATGACGTAACCTGAAACGAAAGGAAAGAAGTGACTAAAAACAAAACCTGACAAGATAAACATGAAAGACAAAACTGATGAAACAAAAAAGTGAACTTAACATATTAGATGAGACAGCTCGATATAGACACAGAATTTAGCAATGAGAAAGAAAACAAATTGAGTGCAGAATGACATCAGCAGCAATGAGCTACAGGTATGTACGTTTTAAAACAGGAGATTGACCAGGCTATGTATTATTACAGATATTACAGACATTACATTCTGTCTGTTTTCCCTGGTATGGTTTATAGGGGTGAAACACTAAAATGCACTGACCAATCAGAATCAAGCATGTCACACAGTCATGCTGTGCATGCTGGTAACACAGCCTGCCAACACCAAAGAGAAAATTCACGCTAACTCAGTATCAGAGCCTGTCAGTGTAAGTATCAAAGTACAGACAAAGAGCCCTCTTTCCTCAAGTGTCTGGAGCCAGAAGAATTCAGCACCTTGGACAGCGACACAGACGCTGAATACATCAACAGAGGTGTTCAACAGTGATGACAGCCTCGACAAACTCCTACCATACTTCAAAGAAATGAAGACCTCTCACACACGTCACGTTCTCTTATGTGGTGAAAAGCAGCACACACACAGACACAGACAAAAACACACACACTTACACGTACACACACTTACACATACACACACCCTGTCTAGTATTTGCCTCTTGATGCTCTTAGAGGATCTCCTGCCAGGACTGAGCCTGAGACGGTCTCAGACCCTCTGTTCCTCTTCACACGTGTGTGCGCACACATACAAACACAGACATGCACACACACTGTTTATCCAATGAGGATTATGACATGGGAAGTCATAGGAACCAATGCATTCACACACACACACACGCACACACACAGCAAGGGGATTAGGATATTGACGACCTCAGACTTGACATTATGCGACGCTGACTGGGGCGTGACCATGACGGCACCGCTGACTCTCTGGAGAACACACACACGCACATACACACATACAGAGTGGGTGAAACCGGCCCCTCTCTGTCAAATCCTATTAAAGAAAAGGAAATGGTTGTAGGTTCTAATCCCCCCTGCTCAAACCTGAGCTGCACAGCATGACAGACGTGCAGATAAAGCGACAGGCAGGGAGCGACACAGACAGATAAACGTGGAGAGCACGCTCTGTGATGATGCCTTTGAACAGAATGTTTTGTAGCAAAAAACTTAAGTAATACTTCCAAGAGGAAACTATGCAGTTCCTGCTGACAGCATCAATTTGAACTCTACTTACTCCAGAACTTGCTCCCAGTTATCAAAGCTATTGCTTTAAGGGGGGAGGAAGCAATAGCTTTGATAAACAAAGGTAATACAGCCTTGTTATCCATGACGGGTGGTGGTTATCTAATGACAAGTGAGCTAAGACCTGGTGGTTATCATTTGAATCCCATAAGTGGTAACATAATAACATAATAATCATCTATTAATTTGCCTTATCGGAGGATAAAGAGGATGTTGTGCTGTGGGAGATTTCTAGATAATGTGTGGTTTCCTCTATGAGACTCCAAACTCCAGTAAAATGGGTTAATTAGGGATCACTCTCATCAGAATCTTGATTTGACCAAATTAAAACCCAATTAGGCGGACTTAAACAGATTTGGAAGATAAAGGAAGATAAGGAAGATAATCATAGCTCAGAGCTTCTCCCCCCACTTCTTTCCCTCAAAGGCAACATTAAGAAGAGTTCATGGAGATTTTACTCTGAGGACAAACAGATAGAAGGCTGAACAGCTAAAAGGGTGAATGGTTGTATTTTTGTGTGAGGAATGCGCTTGTTGACTACCAAATAGTAAATCTGTGCAGAGTGAAGTCATGTGATTCCACTTTGTAACTTTTAAAAACATGAAAAATACAAGTTGGGCAGTAATAATTTCCAATAAAAATGAAAACAGCTAAATTGCTGCACGTTGACTTACCTTTGTGTTCTCCCGTATCAGAAAGCATTATCAGTTAACCAATCTCAGAACCCCGTCAGCTATTTTCTGGCAACAATGTCGTCTCTGAAAGCGACTGCCAATTTTCAGGGGAGCTGGGGGTGAGTGATAAAGGACTTCTGGCCAAAACATCTTTTTTTTTTTGTGCAGAGTAAGAAGTTAAAGTGCTGCTGGGTCTTTGTATCGATCACATACAGGTGCTCCTCAGGCTTGCTGTGCTTAACACGTCTTGTGAAGGGATGGTTGCATTCATACAAAATAAAAAGTAAACTCAGGCTGAAAGTGAAAACTTCAACTGTCATTAAAAAGAAAATTCAAAACACACGGCAGGATGCTTTCATCAGATACTATTGATGAACAAACATTTTTTGCCTGTTAAATGTAGTTCGTTTTTTTTTCTTACTTGGTTTGAAACATTGGGAGATCTTGGTGTCTTCACTTAATATAGATGCTATTGAAATCAGTTTGTATCAGTGTATCATTCGTTCATTCCATATACATTTTAGAATCAAAAATTGGAAAAAAAATAACAGCCTACTTTTCGCTGTTTTGATTTTGTTTGGAATTAAAACATAAAGTATGAGAGAATGGAATTATCATGGGATTTTTTTTTGTTTTCTAGTTAATGTTATGTTTGACAGTTGCTAGCTAGCTACATCTCTTTAAACCTCCATGAAGTATGCTCAGCTAGCTAACATCAGCTACGGCTGGAACGCAAACTGACCACACAGCCTATTAGCTAGCTGAGCGTACTTCATAGAGGTATAAAAAGACGTAGCTGGCTTGCAACTGTCAAACATGTTAACTTGAAAAATAACTTCCGGGTCACAACACATCGAAAATGATACGAACCAAAAACGAATAGAACAAAGAAAATCCCATGATAATTCTATTCTGTCATACTCTATTTTTAACTTCAACAAAATCAAAACAGCGAAAAGGAGGCCGTTATTTGTCTTCCAATTTTTGATTTGAAACGAGGAATGCAATAACAAGCCGTTATCCGTTTTCCAATTTTGGATTCTAAAACAGATATGGAATGAACAAATGATGCACTGATAAGTTCATCCTCTTTGCGCAGACACTTGAGGAATTTGTGGTTGTTCAGGCATAAAAACCCACCAAGCTACCGTAAGGACAACACTGGATGTCCATAATAAACATGAACATTTTCAAACCACTACTTTTTCATAATTTGTAGAAACCTCTGAATCTCTCTGTAAACTGCTGATGCCATTTTTCTGGAGAATGTTGGATGGTAGAATATATCTGCAGTACATGTTAGAATCCAGTTTTCCTTCAGGCACAGAATTCCAACCTTTGACTTTTATGAAGGATATTAAACCTCACAGACAAGAAATGATAATCTTGTGTGTTTTATGTGTGCTTTAATTCAGTACTTTAAGTTCTTGTCCAGTCTCTGTTGTGGAATAAACATTTAAAGAGGGGGTATTATTACTGTTTAAAATCACACATTTTTAGCATCAAAAAGACTGTTGAGTAGGAATTAATTTGTGTGTAACAACCACCCTCCGCTTCTTTTCATTTTCCAACAGGTCACAAGTACATAGTACACACACTCAAGTATATAATTAGTTTGTCCATTTGATGTTACTGTAGAAGTGTTCAGATTTTCAAACTGCTACATATTGATATGCTGTATACATCCTTAAATCTGTCTGTAAACTTCTCAAAATGTCCTGTTCTAAAAACAGTGCAAAATTTTTACGAGCCATGCAAAAATGATGAGGTCATCGCATAGGGATCGCTGTACTGGTTCGTTACAAGTTGAAAGGATGGGCCTCAAACACCAAGGTCTCCACATAACTCTGCCCTGGCCCCCAGAAAGCTGGCCAATCAGAGGGAAGGGGGTTTGTGGAGAGCATGCAGCCTTGTAGAAACAGCAGTTTAAAAAAAAAAAGTGTTTTAGAAAGATGAGATAAGGGTTTTCTAAAACACCAGTGTGAGAAATAAAGAGATTTTTTGAGCTGAAGAGTAGCTACCATAGAGACAGTATGAGCTCTTAGATTCACTCTCCGTCTTCACATTAAAATTGTGAGATCTGTCTGAGCTTCCTTGGTTCAAGATGGGTTTATTAGCAGGTCTAGACATTTTTTTTCTTTTCTTTCTTTTTTTTTTTTTTTTTGTAAAGCTTCGTGAGCTAACATTTTTTGTGGTTTGAGGCTGCACTTAAGTTCAGCTGAGCCTTACAATTCAATGAAATAAATGTGACTCCTTTTTAAGTCTGTTATTATTCATCTCTATCAACCAGTAAAGATTGGAACAACTGTGAACACAATCATCATTCTAAGCATTATCATGCAACCCTTGATAGACAATTCAGGCTCGTCTTTATGATTTTTACTTAAAGCAGGCACCTTGAAATGTCGAACAGCCCACAGAGCCACAAAGGACTCACAAAGCAAGCTATATAAGTTTTATAAGTTTAAAAAGTAATAAAAAAGGTTTAAAAGTAAATCCATTATAAGATACTCTTACATAGAGAGTCTTCACCTCTGCTGCTTCTCTCCTACAGCAGAGGATCACTTTCTGTCTGATTGATGAGAACAGGGCTGAAGGCTGACTGATGGTTGGAGTGAAGAAGTTGCCATATTAAATACATCAATCATTGGTGTGAGGTTGGTATGTTTCATTTGAGACACAAAGGGGCAGCAGGTGAATATCCGACCTCTGAACCTCATGAAATCATCTGACAGAGCACAGAGCGGGAGGGGGAAGAACGCAGCAATATGAAGGAGGATAAAGTGAAACTGAAAAAAGTGAGAGGAGGGAAAGACAAAGAAAAGGCAGACGCTGTATTACATATGCTGAGACTTTAACTTTACAGACTCAAATATAGTGAAAAAAATCTTCAGAGTGGCACTTTACACTAAGCCTGGTCTCATTACGTGATATGTGGACCATAATGTGGACCTGATCGATAGAAATTACCGTAATTGACTGATTGCTGAAGTAAAGAGGTCAGTGAGGCGGATCAGTTGTTAGTGTAGGGCCAGTTTGTCATCATTTAGAGATGATGGGACTGCTGAAAACCTCATTTTTCATCCATCAGAGCACAGAGGGAGCCAGACTTGTTAGCCTGGGGTGGCCAAACTGGGGCACTGACATTTACAGGGGTGGCATGAAATGTGTGGACACAAACATGACCTAGTGGCATCAATTTTACCTGCTCAACATATTCTTTATACTTAGGCAGTACATATTTTACAATCCAAAAAGTATATATATATATTCCTGTTTATCACGAACACAGCTATGAATTTAGCTCCCCTTAACTTTGCATGTAAATATGCTGAATAAGGAGAAAACATGATCAGAAACATGAGAGCGCTTATTAGCAACAGCTGCAGTCAGCGTCTTTTCCACAATGCTTAGGGTTGGAATATATATAATTCAGCTAGAATAGGCATCTCCTAAAGTATAAGGGATTAAAATAGCACATGAGCAGCGCTGAAGTATAAACTCTGTGACTCTGTGCCTGTGTTGTTTCCATACATTGCACCAATTTGGTGTAAAACTGTCCCCTGAAATTTCAAAATACATCCTTTTTATGATGAGCAGTTAGCCCGCATAGTGTCACCTGAGGGGTTTGTTGTTGTTGTTGTTGTTGTTGTTGTTGTTGTTGTTGTTGTTGTTGTTGTTGTTGTTGTTGTTGTTGTTGTTGTTGTTTTAAAGGTCCCATATTATGCAAAAATCACTTTATTAAGTCTTTTAGTGAAAGGCAGTGTGTGTGCTAGTCACTTCACGGCCAACTTTGGACAGTACAACAGAGGGCTAGCGAATAGACTGGTCCTGAATCCAGGCTCATTACCAACCATCCGCCACCAAACCTCAGACCCTGGAAATGGGAGTATTTTAAATGCTGTGTGCTGTGGAGCAGATTTAAGAGCTTTTCCTCAGTGTCCCCCCCCCTGTCTCTGTGTTAGCTTCAGGATGCTAACTTTAGCTGCGGTTAGCCTGTTGTTTTAGCCTGTAATGTTACGGTAAACAAGCTTCGCTGTTTTCTAAACATTGTGCACTCTGAGCTTGTGGCGCTGCTCTCAGTGACGTTGAAGAGCGGGGCGGTATCAGCGATGGCTCATTTACATATGAAGGCCACGCCCACTAAATCAGAGCGTTCTGAACAGAGGGGCTATGAGAGCCTGGAAACAATGCTGCTATGCTTGATTTATTGGCTTTTTGGACCAAAACATGTTACTATCATTTCATGAAGACATCAATGATCCATATTAAACTACAGAAAAGGAGCAGAATAAGGGACCTTTAAGTGAAAGAGGGGTATTTTTCTTTCCCATATTTTACATCAATTAAAAAAAAAAACAGTTCTGGATGTCCATAAATCTGCAAATCACTATGTACGAGATCTTCACAAGATTTTCATGAGACTTGCTGATTACATAATCTCGTCAGGATCCTCCTAATTGGTTCAGAATGAGATATAGATTCAAAATACTACATAAGTCCCAAGAGAGCAATTCAGTTTTGCAGTCAACTTGTCCATGATACAAAATAAGAAACAGTCAAGGGGAGACATAATACATCAAGACATCATCATTAGGCATCATCATGGCTGAAATACACCAGATGTGTCTCCATTCTGTTATGGAAAACGCATCAAATTGGTTTCCATTAAAGTCAATGTGTAAACTTACACTGGATC
The DNA here is from genome assembly GCF_033239565.1 of Halichoeres trimaculatus. Classification (NCBI taxonomy): domain Eukaryota; kingdom Metazoa; phylum Chordata; class Actinopteri; order Labriformes; family Labridae; genus Halichoeres; species Halichoeres trimaculatus. The sequence continues at coordinate 8,639,426 of NW_027437201.1, forward strand.
CGTTCTCTAGCACTCTGTCTGCGTGGCTGCTCTGTCATGTCGCAGGTAATACCCAGCCATCCTTTTTTTGACAGACACCGAGCTGTGACGCATAAATTTGGTGTAAGGAAGATCGAGCCGAACAGGAAGTCAGAAACTACCCCAATACACCCAGTGACTTTCAAAATAAAACAGACCATGTCATAATCAGCTCATGTTTAGCTTGACTACAATGATAAACGAACATAATGAGCGGAGCCAGACCAGGAGTCAACAGGTTTGAAGTTTAACAGCCCAACATGAATAAAGAGAGACTGATCAATGGAGTGGGAAGCACAGAAACTCCTCGGTCTGTGACTCCAGCTGTCTGTCAGTCATGCAGCTTATCAGACTGAACACACAATCAGTGTGAGTTGACGAACACAGTCAAGACGCAGCGCAACAGAGTCGCTTTGCAGATGTAAGATGTACCTGGTATTTGAGGTGTAGAACACCAATGTCTGCCCTTAGCACTTTCCTTGGCAGGGCTAGCCAATCATTGATGATTTTGGTTTGCTTGTTTGTAGCGATAAATCACACAAAGCTAATACTGGGTTACCAAAAGGACAGCTCAAAACTTGATCTTTAAGGTGCTTAAGTTTTGTTCAGCTACTCTAAAAAGTCTAAAGGTCTCAGTATGTACCGATTATAGGTGTTCTCACCATCCAATATAACACCAGGCAGGGAGAGATTTGTCAGGTAAAAACTGACAGGACTGAACTGTCCAAGTTCTCCAGATTCACAAATCAAATGAATCACTCAAGTGTCCTGATAAAATCTAACAGCTACCAAAAAGAGAATCTGTTCCCTCTTCCCTCTTCTCATCTTCTAAATTTAGAGAAAAGATTTCATTTGTTTATCAGATTATACGCTGTCCATTAATATTGTAAGAAGAAAAATACTGGAGATGAAATAAGGCAGACAGTCAAACAAACAGGCAGAAGGAGGAAGTAGGTAAACAGAGGAATTAGACAAAGCGACTTTTTCAGCTGCTGAGGAGAAAAATCTTTCCCTCCTTTACACATTTTTCCCCTCTTTTGACTCTGTCCTCTCTTTCTGTACCTCTCTGTGCTGCTGGGGCTATGATTATAGTCCGTCATGGGGTTCAGGAGGGCTTTGTCTTGTGCAGCCCGTATAATATGCTTCTTATGAGATATTACTTGTAAATAATTCATACTCCCAGTCGCACAAACAGGCACACAAGCACTTTTCTGCATTAGCATGCACATACCGTACAGTTGTTACACACACACTCAAGTGCGTGCATTTATTCAACACACTTAACTGACGGAGAGGCACAAAGTAGTTTTACACTTAAAGGGATAATTCAGCCATTTTTCCAATCAATTATGCATGCATCAGCCTGCGGGCTAAACTGCAATCCAAGCTTTATATTTGGTGTTTTTAGCTGTTTTACCGTCCTGTGATGTTTGGGATTTTACTGCGTCATGCCTCAGCGTGGAGGAAAGTGTGGAAACCTGTAAAATCAAGTGGGAAAGTGGTGTTTCTCTTCAGGGATGTGCAGAATGCAAAGTACATTTACATAATATTAAGTGTCAATTTGCATGCAAGAGTCCTGCACAATTAAGAGCTGTCCTCAGAGTAAAGTCCATTTAAGAGGGTCTAGCTTTTGTGTCACAAGTTATTCCTTTTAGGTGGTGAATAGATTTCATTGTCTCTTTGAATTTTTTTTTTAAAAAGGGACCTACGATCGAAACAGTTCATGAATGTGCTGCTTAAAAACACATTGACTCACAATACCTTACAGTGAGTATTGTTCATGTAAATTCAGAGATCTGTTTAAGCCCCAGCAGATCAACATCTATGTAAAGGTGGCATTTAAGAAAAAAGGAAATTGTTTATTTAATCATATTTTATTTTGGTGGGTGAGTAAGCTTGATGAGCCCAAGGATGACACAAAAGTTGAACTGCAGCACATCAAGGAGGTATTCACAGTGTTTCACTTTTTCCACGTTGCTATCTTACAGCTCATGTCCAATGTTCCTGTAAGTTCCACACACAACATCCCAAAATGTCAACCTGAGAGTCTCTTTTTTTCTTTACAGCTTTGCAATTTTATTAAAAATTAAAAATTATTCGCAAAATTTTCCATAAAGTTCAAAATTAAAGTCAGGTGAAGCCTGTTTCCACTGATTATCCTTGAGATGTTCCTACAACCAAGACCACGTCTACACGTAGCCCGGTATTTGTGAAGCCAGACTTATTTTTATATGTGTACACCTGTCGTCCACATGAAACCGCAGCTTTACGTCACTAAAAACAATGTTTTTTGAAAACCCCAGTTTCATGGTTTCGAGTGATTCTTAAACGTCGCACCTGAACGACGGGGGCTCATTCTGATTGGCTGGCACAGGTTTCAAGTCTGGAAAACACTGCCCATTATGGGTTTGGCATGCCTTGGCATACTTGTTTTTGAGAGTACCTGGCTATGTGCTGACCTGGCCTTAATGTGAGTCCACCTGAGGTAAACTCAGTTGATCGGACCCAGGTCCCACAAGGTCCCACAGGTGACAGTGCATATCCGAGCACAAACCAAGCAAGAGAAGAATGAACTGAACTGTCTGTAGACCTCTAAGACTGGAGTCTCTCGAGGCTCAAATCTGGGGGAAGGGTCCAGAAACATTTCTGCTGCTTTGAAAGTCCCAATGAGTCCAGTGACCTCCATCATCTGCAGATGGAAGAAGTTCAGACCCACCAGGACTCCTCCTAGAGTCAGATGGAAGCCACTCCTTAGTAAAGGGCACATGGCAGCCCACCTAAAAGGACTCTCAGACCTAGAGAAAGAAACTTCTCTGTTCTGATAAGACAGAGATTGAACTCTTTGTTGTGAATTCCAGGTGTCATGTTTGGATGAAACCAGGCACTGCTCATCACCTGGACAATACCGTCTCTATAGTGAAGCATGGCGGTGTCAGCATCATGCTGCGGGGATATTTTTCAGCCTCAGGGACTGGGATACTAGCCAGGATGCAATGTACAGAGACATCCTGGATGAAAACCTACTCCAGGCCTTGACCTCAGACTGGGGCAACTGTTCATCTTTCAGCAGGACAAAGCACACAGCCAAGATATCAGAGAAGTGGGCCAGGACATCCTTGAGTGGCCCATCAAGAGCCCAGACTTGAATCCAATCAAACATCTCTGGAGTGATTTGAAAATGGCTGTGCACTGACACTCCCCATCCAACATGAAGGAGCTTGAAAGGTTCTGCAAAGAGGGAATGGTGAAACTACCCAGAGTTAGGTGTGCCAAGCTTGTGGCATCATATTCAAAAAGATGAGGCTGTAATTGATGCCAAAGGTGCAGCTACAAAGTATTAAGCAAAGGCTGTGAATACTTTTTGCATGCTGTGTGCATAAGTCAAAGGACCAATGAACCCTTTGTGGACTTATCCTTTACCATGATTTTTGTTTTGTGAACTTTAACAGAGATTACAGGGGAGAAAACCAACAGTGCTAATTGTCCTCTTGCTCATCTTGTGGATATAACATCATTTTAAAACTATATTTGATAAAACCCAAGTTGTTGCAGTAGCAGCTGTTACATTGACAAGCTGTCAAGAGTAGGAGACAGATCTTTGAAAGTTTTCCTTTTTATTCTTCAGAAAATGAACCATAGGTTACACATACACAGTTCATTACTTCTTGACTTGCTTGTGACAGCAAATAGATTTCTTATTTAACAACTTTTTAAGCATGGCATGTTTCATTTTCTGGTGACAGTCTGCTCCAGGCAACAGATTTGGTGTTGTCATGAATTCCCTTGAGTGTTTAGTCGACAAATCAGCCAAGAGACACGGTTTAGTTAGATTGGGTGTGAGGCCTCTGAACGCTGCTGTCAAAGTTGTACCATCAGTGTCTAAAAGTCAGATGATGTTAGGGCCAGGGATGCTATAATTAGCATATGTGAGCAGATGGAATTCCCCACTTAAGGACACTGATGAATTGAGTGTGGAAAGATACGTTTAGTAGCAGAGATCTAAAATCCTAATTCAGACCTTTCAGATAATTCTCAGCTTCTATCGTGTAAGGAAAATGGACTGTTATGTTAAGTCAAAATAAGACACACCCACCACAGAGAAGTGAGGCAAGGCAATTATGTGATAATACTCCTAAAGTGACTGTTGTAACTTGACAGGTGTATAATTTGGTTTAACGCAGATGAGTTAAATTTTTTGTTGCTGCCTTCTTTTTAAAACATTATACAGCATTGAAACTAAGTTCATTTGGGTGGCTTCTAAAAATTATTACTGAGATATTGTGTTGGAGTGAAAATATATATTTGCATCTGAAATATAGTGGGGTTAAAGTAAAAAGGGATAGAAAATTAAATTGCTCCTGCATAAGTAACTTAAAATATGAAAAACATGGGACAGCACAGCAATTGGGCATAAAATTATGGTTGGTATCAGGCAAAGTTTTTTTCTCATAGTAGCACATGTAAATGAAGTGAGATATAAAAAACTGCAAGGGAAAATGTTATCCCCTTAATCCATGTCCTAAAAGCTGAAAAAAAGGGGGTCATAAGGGTGTGAATAACCTTGATTCTGGCCAAGTTGCTTGTTGCTAGCCGTTGAGTCAGAGCATCTCCAAAACTGAGAGTCTTGTGAAGTCTCCTGAGTCCACAGTTCATATGTTGTTGAAATCCTCGACTCAGCCGGTAGCTGTTCAGAATCATCCGTTCTAGTGATAGCATAAGATTTTCATGAAACTTACCTGAATGATGAAACCATCTCATAAGGATTTCTGGTACATGACAAGCTGGAGAGGCATCCAAGGGCTGGCCAGGAGCAGGGGAGCCTTAAAAAGACAGCAGCTAAAATCAAGCATACCAGAAATAGAGCTGAGATAAGGGTGTTGTGAAACATCAGTGTGAGAAAAATAAGCCCCGTTTCCACCTAGCAGTCCTGCATGGATCAGTACAGTTTGGTACCAGCCGGATCTGTAAAGCCTGATCCTGTTTACGTTTCCACAGCCAACAGTGCCCATCTTAGCTGGCATGTAATGCATATGCAACAAGAAAAAAAAAAATGGGACACAGTTTTGTTTGGACAGCAGTTTCAAAACAGTAGTTACACGCTGTTTTGTGATGCCATTTTCCAAACAAAAAGGAATGTTATCTTCTCAAAGCTGACTGGAAATTTAAACATAGTAGGGTTATGTGTTATGGGGCGGCTGTGGCTCAGTGGTGGAGTAGTCACCTCTCAATCGGAAGGTCGGGAGTTCGATTCCAGCTCCTGTGGTCACATGCCGAAGTGTCCTTAAGCAAGACACTGAACCCCGAATTGCTCCCAATGTTAGTCAGTGGTGTGTGAATGTATTTGAGAAAAAAAAAATGGTTTCCAATAGGAACTCCACCATCAGTGTGTGAGTGTGGTGTGTATGGGTGAATGAGACTGGCAGTGTAAAGTGCTTGAGTCGTCTGAGAGACAAGAGAAGTGCTATATAAGTATTGGTCCATTTACCATTTGTGGTAAATGGTGAATGAAGTGATGATCTGAAGTGACAATTCTTCTGACCAATCAGTGGACTGCAGTCTTTCTAGATCCACCCTTTGGGGTTGGATTAGTACGTCTGGCACCCCAACAGAGGGGTACAAAAAAGTAGGATGGTAATTTGGGGGCCTGTCCTGGTTTCAGTGTAAGGAAACACCACAAAATATTATAACAAGACAAACCCATTTGAACTGCTTGGTGGATTTTTGTTTTTTGTTTTTTAAATCATTTAGGGGTCCCAGAGGGATAAAGCATGGAAGAAAGGACAAAACTGCCTCTGTAAGGCCCATGGGCACAAGTTTCCTCTGGTTTTTAGGCCATGTCCACACTTTGCCAGGTATCTGTTAAACTGCATATATTTCTATGTGTTTAGGCCTGTCATCCACACGAAACCATCGTTATAGGTGATATGTTTTCTCTAAAGTCCGGCCAAAGCAAAGACTCTGGAAAACGTTTTATGGTTTCATGTAGAAGCCGGAAAATTGAGTTTTGTGTTCTCATACGTCACAGGAGAATGACGGGGCTCATTCTGATTGGCTGGAACAGGTTTCACATCTGGAAAACACTACTGGATTTTCCCACTGTGTGTGGACGAAAATATTTTCACAAACGAATGGGGCTGAACCCATGAGGGGTCAATGCCAGGCAGGGTGACTCAGTGTTGAGGCAGATGGAAGCAAATTCTACTTCCAAATAGCTGCAGCCTGGACTTAGTATAGCCATAGTTATTTATGTATTGGTGAGCTTTTTCATAATGTCAAAGGACATTAATCAGTGTGTTAACTTTGAGCTCATGATACAGGATGACTGTTTCCATAAATGTCCTTTCAGTGAGCTACCTGTCACTTCATATGAAGTCAAGCAAACAGCTGGTCGTTCTTTTCAGAGAAGCTGATGTGACAAGCAGTGGGCCAGAAGAAAAATATAATGATATGCTGGTCTTTTATACTTCAGAAAAATGAAACAAAGAAAAAGTTTGAAGTCTCCTTTGAGTTATACATGGAAATATATAACTATTGATGTGAAAGAAGGCAGGAAATGATTCACTGTCCACAGCAGTTCAAAGACAGCAGCGTTTTCTTGTTCTGTCATATTTGTTGACATCTCCCCCACTCCTTGCTGTCTCTAAGATTGCTACTTTACATTAATGCACTGTCCACCAAGCGACAGAGTGAGTCTCACTGCTTTACCAAGCCCTGAGGACATTTTTAAATATTAACCACAGAAACAGATTCACACACACTCTCATAAAGTTACACCTTGGTAGTGAGAGACAGTGAGAAACTCTGCACACAGGTGACATTATTGGAAAGGAAACGTGCATTTTGATGAAAGGTTTCATGTAAAAGTAGAAAGTACATACTGAGAATGTGATGAAGGAGTGAGGGGAAAGGAGGAAAAAGCAGATACCTGTGGCTCTGGTGAAATTGAGTGTGACATTTGTAATAGTGCACTGAGAGGTAGGATTGTCATCACCTTTCTTTTTCCCCTTTCAGCTTTGAGAGCAAAAAGTTGAGGTCATGAACCAATCTATCTTTACTTTATACATTATACATCAAAAGAATAAAAAAGAAATTAATTAAAAACGCTTGGCTAACAAAAAAAAAGAAAAGTAGGACCTTTAACATTTAAAATGTGACTGAATGACGAGCATTTCCTGTAGATTTCTTTTCATTTATAGATCAGATTGTTAAAATTAGAAAATATATTTTTGATGAAAGGAGGTTCATATGAACTTGGCACAGTTGGACACAGAAACCCAAGCAGTAAAATTAGTTTTATGTGTATGTACATTAATGCTACATCCATATACTCACCTTGATATCTATATGTATCCATCCATCCAGCCAACTACTGAGCTATCAGTCCATCATCCTTCCATCCAGCCATCTATCCACAGATCAGTGGCGATTGCGCTGCAAGGGAAACTCAGCTTCCCCAAAATGTCCCCCAAAAAATTGTGATATGTTCTGCTGTGTGTACACTTCATTAACAAAATATGCGCTAGAATTCCTTCATCTTTTGTTCAGAATCAGCTACCTATCACAGGTAACTGGCTCGACCTCCTTCTCATTCATCCCCACAGTGTCTCAGCGCTTAAACACAGTCAGACGCTGGGCATCTTCTGACTTCAGCGGGGAAGCGTGGGTTGTTCCACTGTGGAAACTGGACGGTCATTGGATAAACGCTGGGCTTTGTCCTGCCCATCGGATGCTCAGCGTCTCTAGGGGTCTATGTGGCAGTGGGCTGGCCTGGACGATCGGTTTCTGCAAGATGATTGGATGATCTGTCTGAGGCCAAATCCCTTTTTGATTGAGTGAAATGAGCGAGTCAGTGATCTTGAAGTATCACCCTCCACAGGAGCATCTTCTGTAGAGAGGAGCATCTCCTGTTTAAAGCGGCTCAAGTCTTACACCTGCAACACAATGGGCCAAGGCTGTTTAAGCAGTTTAGTTCTGCTGGCCATTGAGAGAACTGGTTGGTACGACAGGGTCACACATCATTTCCTTGAAAAGGAACGGAGGGTAGAATTTACGTTTAAATAAATAAACAAATTTATGATGTAGGCCGGGAAAAAATGAGCTTCCCCTCCTTGACTGACCAGCAGCCACTACTGCCACAGATACATCAAATTTTTCATCAACCATCCATCTAACATCCGTCCATTAACTCATCTGTCAATCATCATATATCCATCACTGTTACCGCCCAACATCTGTCTAGCGTAACATCCATGAGTCAATCATCCATGTTTACTTCTATCCATCCTTTTGTGTACAATCTATGCATCCGTCCAATACAGTTAGATTAACTCATCTATCCAACCAACCATCCACCCAGCAAACTAGCTACTGATCTATCTTTCTAATACCCTTCTATTCACCCATCCATCAATTTTCATCAACCATCCATCCTTGATCAATCTAACCCAACCAATGATCTGTGTACCATTTGTTCATTCACCAGCCAATCTACAGATAAATCACCTCTAACATCAACCATCCATTCATCATCTATCCATCAATTCATCTGTCATTCATTAAATATACATTTTTGTATCAAACCAGCAACCATCCATCCTAACACTGATGATTCAATCATCCATGTTTACATCTGTCCAGTCTTCTGTGTACCTTACTTTCATTTAGAGTAACTCATCTATCACCCATCCATCTAGCTTTTTATTGAAATATCTATCTGTCTATCCATCAATCCTTCTATTCACATCAAACTTCCAATCTATCCACCATCCATTTATGGACCCTATATACGTCCCAACACTGATCAGATATTTATCTATCAGCCTATCAGTTTACACATCTATGTGTGCATCCATGTGTCTATTATAACATTTGCTCACTGTTCATTAAACATATGCATACAGCTATTTTAAAGCTGTTCATTTTACCAACCATATTACTTTTTACATTTTTTCCCACTAAAAAGATTTTTTATGCTTTTGGGTGTCTTATCTAAACAAAAGGCCTCACATATGAAAAAGTACAAATAATATATCCAGTGTACTTAATAAAGAAATCATACAAATACTTTCTACATAAAGAACATCAACCACGGGATTTACAAATTCATGCCGGAGGAGTTTGTTGCTGTTAAGCTCCACCTGAAAAAAATCCTGGCAAAAAAAGAGATGATTTTAAAAACTAAAAGGCCAAGCAGAAATCTTACCTCCAAAGAGGTTGATGTGATCCCTGCCGGCAACTTTTTGTTTACGGCACCATCTGTATGCACTCAGGGAGGTCAGCGAATACAAAACAAACAAACACACCCTGCAGCAACAATTAAAAAGAGTTGCTTTGTGAGTGGAACTTTATTATAGATCAACAGACCCCTGAACCCTCTGCTGTGTTTCTCATTTTTTCTCATTCAGCCGCTCACACACATTCACAAACTCACATACACAAACATAGGATGTGAACTGAGCACCAAATGGGACTGAACGTTTAAGATGAGATTACTGTCAGGCAACATTGTACCAAGGGAAAAAAAAAAAATAGCAAGAAAAAAAAAACACCCCCCAATCACTGAACAGATATTTATCAAAGTGATCATTTCAGTTCCTTGAATTCTAAATTACGGTTGAGGAGGCAGACTGTGAAAACGCTGAATGTGTTTGCTTGAAAATGTCACTGCCCGACTTTGATTAAAGACTCTGTGAGGCCTATCCACTTGGCATTGATTACAGCGACACCTGTGGTCAGCTCTGGTCGTGGATATCTGGAATGAATTTGCTGTTTTCCGTGAGCACCATCACTGAAATTTGGCCCGATCCAAAACGAGCCTACGATTGCACAGTGTATGCCTCAGCTCTGGATGAACTATGAGCACCTACCACAGAATTTGCATTATGCAAGAGAAAGTAAACCTTGAGAACCTAGGTCCCTTGGCCACAATAAAAAAAAATATTAATGTTTAAATTAAGAGTTTATGACTTAAAATTGCAATTGAAAAACTGTAAAAGAGATTTTTTTATGTATCTAGTAATATTTCAAGATGATAATTTCGGTTTAACCAATAGTAAAATTTGTCACAATCAGTTCATTGTATAGGCACATATGTCTGCCATTGTCAGCTTAGCATATTAAGAAACAGGATCTGTACTTTTAAATTAGATTTTATTATGACCTCATTCAGCTCCTGTTTTATGAGAGTTTAATTAAATTCTAATGAGACACCTGTAAGAAGTGAGCATTATTTATCTTTTGTTAATTTCATGTGTGAACTTGCCTCTGTTCCTCTGTGTGTCTGTGTGTGTGTCAGTAAACTTGTGCAGTTGAGGAAAATTAAAGACCGAAAACAAGAGCATCGCTGATCCTTCCCTGTCACCTTGTCGACTTTACTTTGGTACGTTCTGTCTCAGATGAACCTCAGGTCACCGCGGTAACAGCTTGATTGTGTTCTGTTTTAATTAAAACCGAGTTCAACGAGTAAATGAACACAGAAAAGTGGCAGAACAAATTTGCTGCGAAGATTTAAAATTAAATAATAAAAACAAGCTTTAGGCAGATGTAGCTAGATGTCAAAAAGTATCCACTTGTTTGGTAGCTGTGTGTGTGTGTGTGCATGCATGTGTGTGTGACATGAGGGTAACGAGTGGAATGGATGTGCAGAAGCATAATTGAGCCACTTACTATTCCAGCTGTTGTGGTGCCTTCAAGTGTTGTTGATGATATTCTAATTGAAAGTTGAGCACATGCAAAGGATGCAATCAGAGGGGGCACATGACAACGACAGTCATCTAATACGGTGACTCACAGTTTAAAGAGGTCTTACTCAAAGATACACACATTCCTGGCTGCAGGAACTTCACCTTTGTCATTACACCTCTGTGCGAGTCTCTTAAAGTAGTATGGGAGGTGGAGCCTTCAGTTATCAAGCTCCTTTCCTTTAGAAGCGTATCCTGGTTAGGGTCTGGGACATTTTTTCTACTTTAAAGCTGGACAGAAACTTTCTTTTTTGATGACGCTTTTAATTAGAGTTGGTTTCAGCTCTTCCCACAGGATGAGATCTTGCGTGGGACCCCAGATTGAGGGAGATTACCAATGGTCTTGTATGTCTTCTATTTTCTTTCAGTTGCTCCCACAGTTGATTTATCTGTTAACACCAACCTGCTTGCCTATTGTAGATTAACTCTTCACAGCCTGGTGCAGGTCTACAATTTTCCTCCTGGTGTCCTTTGACAGCTCTTTGGTCTTGGCCATGGTTGAGTTTGGAGTCTGACCGTTTGAGGCTGTGGAAAGGTGTCTTTTATACAGATAACCAGCTCAAATAAGTGGCAATAATACAGGTAATCAGTGGAGGACAGAAGAGCTTCTTGGGCAATGTCCACACATTGCCGGGTATTTTCAAAAACGAGTATCCCCCCTGTTCATTTTTAAAAACACTTTTGTCCACACACAGCGGGTAACTCTCCCGGTGAGTGCGTCTCGAAGCATGCCAAACCCGTGATGGGCAGCGTTTCCCAGACGTAAAACCCATGCCAGCCAATCAGAATAAGCCTTTGTCATTCAGCTGTGACGTTTAAGAACCCAAAGCTCTGAGAGCCAGAAATCTTGCTTGTTTGTGGGTGACCAAATACTTATTTACGCTGTAATTTACAAATAAATTCTTTAAGAATCCACCAACGTGATTTCCTGGATTTTTCTTCTCATTTTGTCTCATAGAGGTGAACCTCTGATGAAAATTACAGACCTCTCTCATCTTTCCGAGCAGGAGAATTTGCAAAATCAGGGGCTGACTGAATACTTTTGTGTCCCATTGTATAAGCATCAACTGTCAGCTCTTCATGCCCCATTCAAGTTAATGACCATAGATTTTTCTGGAAGTCCCTGAGCTCCTGGACGGCCTGCTGCTGTAGACCTGCCAGACTTAAGCTGCTACGGCTATTACGGTCACCACCATCATCCCTTCTATTAGGGACCAGTCTGACCAGTAACTGATTGATCAATTGATTTATTTCATGGACAAGGGCTTACAGCCTGAGCCTCAAACAGGAAATTTTAAAGGCTTTTGTTATACCTTGCTCATCATTCCTTATTTTCCCACTTTGTTCACAAAGGTTGTGTGCAAAGAGAATGTTCTAACACAGGCTTAATAAGAGGTTATAAATTAGTGAATGCACAGCATCATAAATTGCCTTAATTGAAGTAATTAGCATGTTTACCTTATCAAATGTTAAGTGTGATATTCTTTTTAAAGCAAAGGTGAAATAACTATGCTTGATTTACTGTTGGCATCAGCTACAGCTATGAAATGAGTTGGCAAAATAAAAAAAATCAGCATGTTGGATGTTTAACAGAAAAACTCCAAAATTAGGTATCAGTATTCACTGAGGATAACTTTCTAAAGTTGTGCCCAAAATTTAGTCACATTGAAAATTGAGTTTATAACCAAATTTTACAGTTTTCAGCAGTTTGTGATAAACAAATTAAATGTTTTAGTTTGCATAATAAGGCGCATACCAAACACTGAAGTTTCATATGGTGGAACTTCAGGACACACAATGATCACAGACATATGGAATTAAGAAATGCTTAAATATGTTTGAAATGAAAGCAAAAGTAGATAAGTTGCAGAAATTTTGGGATCATCTTCTGTGTAGTGATGAGACACTTGAACTTTTCGGCTTTTTTCTAATCTACAATAGGCAAGCAGGTTGGTGTTAACAGATAAATCAACTGTGGGAGCAACTGAAAGAAAATAGAAGACATACAAGACCATTGGTAATCTCCCTCAATCTGGGGTCCCACGCAAGATCTCATCCTGTGGGGTTAAAATGATCATGAGAACAGAGAGTAAAAATCCCAGAACTACATAGAGAGACCTGATGAATTACCTGCAGAGAGTAGGGACCAAAGTAACATACAACACAGAAAGGGACTCAAATTCTGCAGATTGGAGGTATAATGAAGCATATACTGGAAAGACCACCCTAACCACAGTGAAGCATGGCGGTGTCTCTGTGGTGCTCTGGGGCGGCTTTGCTCCACCTGGTGCTGCCACATGGAGAGCAAGATAAATTCAACCAGATATCAGAAAATCTTAGCAAAAATATGTTGAGGCATCTGTGAGGAAGCTGTCAGCACTTGGGCTTTGTTGGCATATGGCACTAAGATGCAGTGCATACTGAAAATCGACAAAGTCTTGGTCTAAGAGGACGTCCTGGAACATTCTCGAGTGGCTGTCACTGTCACCTGATTTGAGCTCCATGAAATCTGTAGTGAGATTAGAAAAAGGATATTGGTGAACTGCAGACCACTGCCCTTGAGGGTGAAGAAACCCTGCTTTAAGCTGGCGTCTGCCTATGCATTACATTTGCAGTGGGTCACAACAGACAGCAATAGTCATCATAAGCAGCATTTTTATTAGAATTTGAGAAAACACCTGCAAATTTCAGTTGTGTCAAGCTGTTTTGAGTTATTCTCATTTGATATGTTTGTTGCTAAGGGCTGAAGTTTTAATATTTTGCCCATGAGTCTAATTTGTGATGGAGGTTGAATAATTTGACTGTGTAAAGAAATCCCCTTGCAAAAATTCAAAACTACACAAAACAAGTGCAAAACTAGGGCAGTTAAAACAATGACTCTTGTTTTCACAGACTGTCAGGAAGGCAGACGAGGATTGCTGTGATTATTTTGAAGTCATTTTCTCTGCCAGCCTGGTCTTGAGAAGGTCATTCATGCTTCAATATCACATTGCTTAGATAGTTGTCAGTGAAAAACGATCTCGGCTGAGTCAAATGGTTGATGATCGGGTATTATTTTCAGTTGAACTATTTGAAACACTTCTCAACTTTGTTTTCAAAACTGCTGAATGCACTCACCAGCCACTTTATTAGGCACACATGTCCAACTGTGAGTCAACACAAATTTCTCAACAGACAAATCACATGGCAGCAACTTAATGCATTTAGGCATGTAGACATGGTCAAGATGATTTACTGCAGTTCAAACCAAGCATCAGAATGGAGAAGAAAAGTGATTTAAGCAACTTTGACAGTGGCATGGTTGTTTGTCTGAGTATTCCAGAAACTACTGATCTATTGGGATTTTAACCCACAACCATCTCTAGGGTTTACAGAGAATGGTCCCAAAAAGAGAAAATAACCAGTGAGCAGCAGTTCTGTGGGACAAAATGCCTTGTTGATGCCAGATGTCAGAGGAGAATGGTCGGAGCTGATAGAAAGGCAACAGTAACTCAAATGACCACTGGTTACAGCCGAGGTCTGCAGAAGAGCATCTCTGAACACACAACACGTCCAACCTTGAGGCAGATGGGCTACAGCAGCAGAAGGGCCCCTTAGTACCAACTGAGCATGGTTTAAAGTCCACAGCCTACCTGAGTATTGTTGCTGACCATGTCCATCCCTTTATGAGCACAGTGTACCCATCTTCTGATGGCTACTTCCAGCAGGATAACGCTCCATGTCATAAAGCTGGAATCATCTCAGACTGGTTTCTTCAACATGACAATGAGTTCCCTGTACTCAAATGTCCTCCACAGTCCTCAGATCTCAATCCAATAGAGCACCTTTGGGATGTGGTGGAATGGGAGATTCTCATCATGGATGTTCAGCCGACAAATCTGCAGCAACTGTGTGATGATATCATGTCAATATGGACCAAACTCTCTGAGGAATGTTTCCAGTACCTTGTTGAATCTATGCCATGAAGGATTAAGGCAGTCTTGAAAGCAAAAGGAGGTCCAACTCGGTATTACTAAGGTGTACCTAAGAAAGTGGCCGGTGAGTGTACATCAAGAGTTTTATACTTAGTAAAAAAAAAGTCCAAATACAGCTTTGGAGAGCTGCCACACCTCCTTCTGATGGTCCCTTTCATTGAGACTAATTATCCTAATAACTCAGAATGAAAGCAGTGATGGTAATGTATTGATCTGTAGATGCTTAACTTAGCACCTCTGAGAGTTGTAATGGATGGGTGCGGGGGGGAGATGAAGCAGTGTAGCTGGGGTTAAGAATAGAGCAAAAATCTTTAAACTGTTGGTCATATGCGGGGAACACCTGGATGGAAAACAACCTGTGAACCCGTACACTACTTATGTGTGTGTGCATGAAGGTCACACTCTGATTGGTTATTGATCTGAACCACCTATATGCTCAAATATTTCCTCATGATTACTTAACCAGAGACAGATCCATAAGTGAGTGTGTGTTGGTCTGTGTGTGGACGTGTCCTGAGTGTAAAGTAACATAGTGCCTTTATTTTTCTCTCATAATCATTATCCAGACGGAGCGTATAATGATCCATGACAGAGACAGGGGAGAGGAGAAATGGAGGTGTGTGCGCGTGTGTTTGTGAGAGAAGCGTGAGAGTGAGGAAATAGAAAAAGGGGCTCTTCGCACCTGCACCTCTTTGCACCTCTTAGACCTCTTACACCTTTTGAACATGACATAATGATTTCTGAAAGAGAAGACTGACACCAAGGAGTCAGATCCACCTCTTTGTCTTTGACAAGTAACCTTTCCTTCAGGGTGTATCACTGTTTGCTTTGTCTTTATTTCTTCTGGTGATGAATAGAATATATAAAACTGTCTAAAGTGGGGACTGCAGTCAGCACCTGTTTTGCAAGTGAACAATTTTTGATGGTGTAAGTAGAGTGATGGTAAAACAAGTAAGTATGCATCACCCTTTACATTTTACTGAAATCTTACTGCATCCATCCATAAGTTTGGGGGGTTCTATAAGAATAGAATAAAATAGAATAGAATAGAATAGAATAGAATAGAATAGAATAGAATAGAATAGAATAAAATAGAATAGAACTTTATTCTCATTGTAACAAGTACAACGAAATTGAAGTCACAGCAGCAATCAAGAAAACAAAAGTAAGAAAGTGTATAGAAAGTGCAAAAAGGTCCATAAGAAAATAGATGCTGACAGCTTATCCATCATTGACCAGTTCAGCCAGCCTCCACCTCCACAGGGTCCAGTACTGAGCTTCTTCAGCAGTCTGTTCAGTCTCTGTCTCCTGGATCCTGTCTGCTCACAGCAGGTGAAGCTCTTCCAACGTGGTGTTGGTATCTGGTGTTAGCTCTGTTAGCCATGTTTGTAAATAGCATGATGCTACTCTGCCTTCTGGTATTCCCTCTGTTGCTGGGTTAGCATGGTTAGCATGGCTAGCTCATCCATCTTATTGGAGATAGATCTTACGTTCCCAATAACAATGGATGGAAGGACAGGTCCATGTCGTCACTTCGTAGCTCACACCTGAGAACCAGCACGTCCTCCTCACCTCCTTCCCCTCACCTTGCGGGAAGACATCAGGCCTAACACCAGTTAGCATTGACATGCTACAGGCTGCTAACAGCTGAGTTCACATGTAAACAATGCAGCCATGGTTACATGTAGGATCTCCAGACAAAAAAAGAAGAAAAAGTGGTAAAAATATCGCTGAAGCCACAAAAAGTTTGGTGTCCATGACCAACAAATGAGCCATACAAAGTAATGATCCACTCCAAGTACAAAGATTACGAAAAAAAGACAAAAAAATTACACGAAACGGACAAAGAAGAGAGAGCTGCTGCAAAAGGCAGCCATAGCTAACAGAGCAGCGCCTAGCAACCTCCTATAAAGGTTGATTACCTACCTATTGAGAGGTACAAGTGTATACATTGTTTGGTATGCCTGTGTATGTCTGAGTTTGTAGGAGAAGGAAGTATGAGTTTCCTGTTCGGTTAAAAAGCAGAGTTTTTCTGTGGTCCTGTAGCTGTTTGCATCATTGCGTGTTCACAATTCTCCTCTGCTTTCTGTAACGCGCATGGCCAAATTCTGTATAGCAGACAGAGAGTCAGGGAAAATAATGTCACAACCTCCAGAATTGTATAATAAGAACATGTGTTTTGGAGCGAGCATGAAGCGGAGTGGGATGCAGCCTTGGTTTCGCTCTGAGCGGTAACTGGCAGAGCGGTAAATGGCATCATAGGACTTTTAGTGGAGAGCAACAGAGGTGGACCTTTTTGGGACCAAGGAGTGAAAATTCTTGCTGCTCAACTCCACTCACATGCTGTGGTAGACAGAACTCCTTGGTTCATGTTAGTCAGAATGAATTAACATTTAAAAACAAATAAAGTCATTTAAATATTGAAATAAAAGTAAGTCTCAGGAAAAGCCAAAATATGAAAAAAAAAAAGTTTGACTTATAGTCTGGAAAATACGGTAAATGTGTTGCATGGTAAAATCACTCCTTCTTTGTGCAGTGAAGATATGTTTTATAGATATATTTAAATATAGTTTTATTCAACAGAGTCAAACCCAAAAGGCTCCACTGAAGAGCAGCTCCTGGTCCTTTTGTTGATGATCTCTTTCAGTCATAGTGATTGTCCACATTACTCAGAATAAATGTGGCCATGATAATTAATCGATCTCTAAATGCTTCTGATGGCACCTTTTAGCCAGATGAATAATGTAACTGGTGTCAGTGTGAAGAATGAGTCATAGCATAAGTCATTAAAATAACAGAAATAAAGAATAAAAAGGACAGTTTATAGACACTTAATCTAATTTAACATCCCAGTTTATTTTCTTATCAATGTGACTCTTTCTGAGAATTGATTTCACGCCACTGTTTCTTTTCTGCTTCTCCTGGCGTCAAGTTAAAATAATCTTTCTGCTGGGTTCCAAATAATTGTCTTAATCATTTGTTTAATTTGGTCTACTGCTTCTACAAATATAAAACCCTCGCTATGAACCTTCTCCATCTTTTATCACTTCATTATAAGCAACGTGCAAAAGTTGAAGCAGCAGGAGCCTCATTTTTATTCACTGCTGACTGTTGATTTTGATGCTTGAATGATTAACATCACCAGCTGCAGATTATATCAACTAGTCAATTAACTTTGATCCCCAAACAGCTAAAACTCAAGCTGCTGCCTCCACATAAAAGTAGTTAGTTAGAAAGAAGAAACATCCACCTGTAAAATCAGTTTATGAAAGGAAAATATTTTTTTTCTTTTTTCTTTTTTTTTATTTAAAGCTCTACAGGATTAACAGAGGAGCCATGTTAGAGCCCTTTATGTAACAAAGACCCAAACTGTCATAACTGCATTACATTACAAATGTCATAAAGCCTAAAATGTATTAACTTTCCTTGTCCAAAAGGTTGGATTTTGTCACAACACAGTAGGACACAATTGCAGACTAACAAAGTAGGGGGGGTTTCTGAAAGTTACCCCACAGGATAACCACTAAAATCGCAGGCGATCACAGGAATGGGGAGTAAGGAGAAAGAACACCGGGCTAGGGTATACAGGCTTCTAAAACGAAATGCTGCTCAAAACAAAGAGAAACAAAACCACCACTGCCAAGCAGCTGAACAGAAACTAAACCTCCTGATAAAGAAAATGCAAAGATGACCAAACACAAAGAGCTGGGCACAAAAGACGACCCAGAGACGACCACTGGTTGGTGGTGGCGGCTTTTATGTGAATCTGGGGACAGAGTGTGCTTCAAGACTCAATGTGCCTACTCTGAGATGTGTTGGGGAACATACTAGAAGTCACTAGGAGTCAAGACACAAGAAACCACTGGTATGCCATAAGCAGCCTCTCACTAACCCTGAAGGTGAGCTAATGAGTCAGCATTGGGAGCTTGAGCTCAGGAGTATATATAAACTTGCCCCACCTGCTCCAAATCAGGGCAATCAGACACACATACACAGCTGGCCCTGCTCTCTGATGATCACCTCACTAGAGTTGCAAGACTGAGGTGGGCTTTACACAAGTACGAATTTCTACGACTCTGGTAAAATAAACTATCGATCCGGTGATATTGACACATGGTGACGCATATTTGTCCATGACTCCACATCGTTTTTGAAAACGGGTCTGCAGGTGGATATCTGCGTCTTCGTCTTCATGCCGTATTTGGTATGAATAGACAAGTCCGAAAAAGACGGTGACCTTATAGCACCCCTACTACTCCCCGCCCCCAACCCATGCTGTCACACACAACAACAACAACAACAACAATGGCGGCAGGCGGACTGATTCTGATATTGTTCCAGCAGCTACAAATATTGCTATGACTTTAATACCAACATTTGCTCACAGAACACCAACAACACCAGCAACAAGGTCTCACGTAGAGATGAAGCATGGTACGCACGCATGAGCACTTGTTGACGTGGATTCCACCTCTGAGCAGAACTGTGATGTTACAAGTGTAGCAACCCACGAACTACATTACTCAGCATGCAATATGGGTTGGGAGCATGCGTGGGAACCCATAGGTACATCCCAGTAGATATAGCATGCAGGTAGCCGGAGACTGAGGTTTATAGAATGTTGTTAATAAAACAAGCAAGGTTAAACCAACGTACATGCCTCATCTGCAAATTACAAGCCAAGCATGACAAAACAAGAACCAAACGGGCAACCCGACAGGATTTTGCGTTGTCATGTAAATACACAAGCCTATGTACAATACGATGCGTAAACAGCGATACACGTTTTGATGCCGACGCCAAGACGATAAGGGGCCGTCCTCGTGTGAGGAGGGCCTGAATCCTCCTGACAGGATTTCATCTGGATCTGACCTGCTGATACCAGGTGTGTCTCCAGTCCAGCTCCGCTTTGTTTCATGTTGACTACATTTGACAAACTTACACTGGCTGTGTGTTAAGTCTGACTAGCTGCAAAACTAACAGACAGCTGGAGTCTTGAGACTGAGAAATTCCACACTCCCACTCCAATGATAACCCTCTCTTCATTTACGTTGGGCTATACCTCAAACCTGTTGTCTCCTGGTCTGGCAGCACTCATTATGTTCGTCTGTTGTTGTAGTCAAGCTAAATATAATCTGGCTTTGACAAGGTTTGTTTTATTTTGAAAGTCACTGGGTGTATTTTAATGTGGTGTCAGAGCACCACTTCCTGTCTTGCTGAAACTGTGAACAGATGGGTCTTGTGCATCAGGCCCAGACAGACAGACCTACGAGGTCTAATGTGCAACAGAAACAGCATGAGTGCACACATTGACTTGGATAAAAATCAATATGATCCAGTGCCGTGACTGAGCAGACTTGATTCTGGCTGTCAAGAGAAACACAGGAGTACAGGTCAAGTACGAATGTCTTAGGTTCACTCAGCTCTTAGCCATACTTTCAGATCTCCCCAGTTGAGTCCAGTCCAGGGCATGTTTGGCTTTCCCCTTAAAATGTGTTAGCCAGTTTTTAGACAACATTTTGATCAATTTAGCTTCACCTTACTCATGTTTGAATTTGAAATTGCACAAGTGTGTCCTTTGAAATTACAATTACTTTTGAAAAAAGGTTACTCCATTGTTTTTTACAGAGTATTTCACGGTGTTGTTCCTGCTTAAACAGATCCAAAGCAATTTGGAGTTAATTTCCCAGATTCCCTCTTGACATTCAGATTAAAATGAGGCTGAAAGCAAACTAAACCCTGTCAAAGATGCTAAAGCCAGGTAATCTCTGGAGTGTATGTGTGTGTGTGTGTGTGTGTGTGTGTGTGTGTGTGTGTCACTTGTCTGTCAAGTATCAGGTATGAGTGTATAATTCATCGTTTCTTCTAGCAGTACAAGAACATGGATAATTAGACTGCTGTGCGCGCACACACACACACACACACACACACACACACACACACACACACACACACACACACACACACACACATACCTAACAGAAGCTGATTGGAATTATGCTCTCTTATACACCCAAAGGCTCTAATGCACCTGTTCCTGCAGGAAATTAGAAAGACACACACGCACGCACACAAATCCTTGAGATAACCTGGCTTCATAGTGTTTTTGGCACTAGTTTTTTTTGCAAACTCGTCAAGGGTTTCATATTTTTGTAAACTGACAAGCACAATCAGTGTCAGACCAAGACGTCTCTAGGTCGTCTTTTCAACAGGAGCTATAGTTTTGTTGTTGTTGATGTTGTTGTTGTTTTTACACTTTACACAATTTCTCTGAAATCCCCATAGAAGCTCTATACAGCTTAAGAAAATCCCCATTTTCCTTACACGGGTGTTTTTAGAAAAAACTTCAATCCTTCCTTTATCTATATTATTTAATTTTGGCTGCTGTCTCTTTAAAGCTCCCTGCTCCACAACCCCCCTACCCTCTGATTGGCCAGCCCTCTGACAGTCTTCTAAGGGCAGGGCCATTGTTTATTGAGCCAGTAAGGAGATGCATATTTGATGACTTCATCATAACTCAGGAAGATCTTATTCTAGTTTCCAGACAGATTCAGGATTTTCTACAGCGTATATTTATGTAGTGGGTCAAAAATCAGCAAATGTTTTGTGTGGACCGTAGACTGTATATAGAGTGGACAATGTGGCTCCGCCATTTATCATTGTACGGTTTTGAAGCCAAAATTCCCCCGTCACAGTTGCAGCCATTGGCAGCAATTGCAGCCAGAGTCTGTGTAGTAGACATTGTGAGGGATTCTGGGAGAATCTGAGTGAAGCCGGGTGACAAATACAATAAATATTTTTTTTCTTTCGAGAGTCTAATCACTTCTTGACTCTACCTCCCGACATTTTACAATCCCCCCAATCATCATTAAACATTATGTAGAGCCTTGTTTAACCTCCTATAACAAATGAAAACAAAACTTTTCAGAAAAAATAGGACTTGAATACAAGGCAACTAAATGATATCTTCAAATCACCACAACAATCGGATGTAAGAAAAATTTCTATGAAGTGTATTAATTTTTTAAAGATTGACCACAGCCCATCTGGAATGACAGGAGAGTTGGATTTTTTGACCTATACTGCAGCCAGCCACCAGGGGGAGCAGTTTTTGTGGTGACGTCACTTTGAGCCAAGCAAGAGGACATCCTTTTTTTTTTAACAGTCTATGAGTTGTTAGTCTATATCCATCTTATGGTAAAACATATGACCCCCTTTAATCTTGATGGTGAAAGAAATTCCATACGTCACAACACATCCTTTCTATAAGGACACCAACAGAAAAGAGAAGACATGGACTGAAGATGCTGGAGTTTTGGGAGGGTCAGGTGAGTTAAACTTGCTAGTTGACCACCATGCAAGTTCTCCTGTGAGTTCTTGTATCCAGTGCAGAGACATATCCAGTGTGAATTGGCATGCGCCCCAGAACAGCTGTGCTGCACTCTCCCTGTATGTGTGAATCTGTGTGAATTAGGGGTAAGTGTCCCACCACACCGCCTACAGTTTCTTTCCACATTATATAAAGAAGTTCGTATAAGACAACCTTTGGTTTTGAAGAGCTTCCCATGATATTATTGCATCAGTACTCTCTATCTGCTCATTCACCTGTCATGCCACTTGTTATGATCTCTGCATTCATTAGGAGGTTCATGCTACCACACTTTGACCACCAATAAAGAATATAACAGGCACTGCAGACAAGAGGCTTGGAGTGCATCTCATTAATCATAGCTGACAGCCCTAAACAAATAGCTCAAGAACACACTGCACTGATGAAAAACAAAGTTTCAAAAATGTCAAATTTTTCATTTCTTCAAATGACCACATGCAGGATACAAAGACTCACTTAACAAAAAAGCTTTTACTATTATTACTACAGATATGAGCCAGTGTTTTCTGATGTTGGAAAGCATTCTGTTTATCAGCCAGTAGATCTTTGTATTGAAGAAACTTGAGTTCAAACAAGGGTGAGTTTGCCCCTGGTTCCAGATACTAATTGGATATCCAATTCTTATCATAAATTTTGCTTTGAAGTGGAATGGCTTAAATCTGCAAAATCAGACTCTAACAAAGAGAGAGTGAAGGCCACACACACACACACACAAGGTTGAGAGATGATTCTCCTCATGGGTGCTGGTGGCAAATTTGTTGACTGAAACAAGTTGCTGCAGGCCGGGTCAATCCATCGAGCCTTAAAACAAATAAGTACTTTCTGAACTCACTCCTTTAGTTCCTGTTTTTGAGGAAAAGAAAGAACAGATGGCTGGCTGGATGAATGAAGTGATTGATAAATGGATGCATGGGTGGACGGATGAATGAACAGACTGTGTTGCAAT
Source organism: Halichoeres trimaculatus (assembly GCF_033239565.1). Classification (NCBI taxonomy): domain Eukaryota; kingdom Metazoa; phylum Chordata; class Actinopteri; order Labriformes; family Labridae; genus Halichoeres; species Halichoeres trimaculatus. Next base: position 8,662,493 of record NW_027437201.1, read on the forward strand.
AACACTTTGCCTTAGACTTCAGACTGCTGGAGGATGGTTCAATCCACCGATCCTGAACACTGAAAAACAACCATCTGTTTTTTTATCCTCCAGCCATGCCAATAGTTTAATTTCTTTTTTCTTCTTCTGTCTCCACTTTTTACCTCTCTTCCCCTCAAATACATCCTGTCTTTACCTCTCCATTCTCCACTCTCTGTTTCTCATTCACCTTTTCCGTCCTGCTTTTTGTTGTTCCCCTCCCTGCGTCGCCTTCTGGTCTGTGGGGAAATCAAAGAAGTAGAATAACTTTCCCATCACCACAGGAACAAAAACTCATACAGGCATCATGGGAACACACTCATCCTGACACCACAGAAAGCGTTTCACCTAGTAACCAGGTGAAACTGAGCTATTTGGTCCCCAGTTTTCTTTGATTGACTTTCAAAGAGATGTCAACAAAATATAGCAGGAAGCACCAGAAAAGCAGAAGAATTCTTCATTGGTATTGGTTCATTATTTCTTGTATTTAAACTAGCAGGAGTAGAGGAGAGAAACTGGAATAATTCTTAATGTAACCAAGAGTGACAGTGAAATAATTACAGCTGATGTGTTAGCAGCTCTGATATTAATCACATGCTTCTCTGCTGCTGTGATGCATCAGTTCCCTGAGAGCGTCTTTGTACACATAAAGCTGCTCATTAACCATCCATCAAGTCGTCTTGTGATGCATTAACACGCCTCTCCACCTCTTCCTGTCTCTCCATCTCATTATGTGTTGAATCACCTTAAGACAAACGTAGGCGCGTGGGTTCGCGTGCACAGGCATACGTCCACGTCTTCCTATGAGTTTGAGAGTGTGTGCAATTATCAGTGCGATAATTACAACTGCATTTAAATGGGAAGTGAAAAGTCTGGTGTCAGACAGAGACTCCAACCCTGCCATGAACCCCCATAACACAAACGCACAACTATTAATTTGAACGTATTGACTCTAAAACCCACACCACTGCACACTCACACTCATTCATTTTTTTTTTTTCGTTCGTTTTGGTATTTTAGAAAAAAAAGAAATAAGAAAGAAAAGAAAAGAAATCAAATTTAATGGCTAACATCACATTGCACTGCTGTTTGTGATGTGTTTGTACAAGTGCAAAGAAAAAACATTTTATTCTGACTTTGGCTCACAATTTCTTGCCAAGTGTATGATTTAGAGCAACACTCGGGCTAAAATCTATCTTTTTGTATCAGAAAATCAAACTGGAGTGGGAAAAATCAGCAGCTCCCTCAGGGAGATCAGAGTTCACATGTTTTTTATCCTACAAACAATCAATGAGTGGACACAAATGCAGAAGCCCACGAATCAAGGCAACCCGAGTAATTGGCGCCACAACTGCTGTAAAACCTTAAACTTGTTGACTCCTGGTCTAGCTCTGCTCGTATGTTAGCTTGTTGTCATAGTCAAGCTTACAGTTTTTCTCAGTTGCTTTGGTTCATTTTTCAGATTAGAACTGAAATTCTCAAAACATTTAGTCATAAGTTCATTGCATCAGTCTTTACATTCAAAAAGGTTGAACAAGTTATCATAACATGTCAAGTATCTTCCTACACAATCCCATTAGACTGTTTTTCTAAATCTAAAAAGGTGAGAGCGAGCGTAGGCGGACTGGAGATGATGATTTCCATTCAGTGTTTTGTTCCTGCCTTTATTGAGTTCGCATGATCACAGCCAACAGTTTGACCAGTGAATAAAAACACTAATGATTATGAATCAACATCATCAGCAGTGCAGGGTCTGGACGGACGTTGCGTTTTACTTTACTCAAGTTGTGCACGATTCTATTCGTAATGGAAACACCGGCAAGGCACAATTGTTCTTTGTCAAAACTTCAAAAATATCACTTTTATTTTGCGTAAAAGTGTAAAGGAAACACAGCTAGAGAAAGTGAAAATATGAATGTTGTCCAGTCTCTTGTAATCAATCTCCCACATACACTAAGATGTAACTTACAAATTCCAACAACTGTCATCAAAACTTTAGACATAGTTTACATCAGAACGTCCTTCCAGAGTAAACTGTTATACTGAGAACATGACTCAGCACTTTGACCTCGCTACCAAATTTCCATCCCTGCTGACTCAATCACAGATTTCTGGAGTTTAAGAAAGATTTTCACTTCAGTAAAATAAACAAGAGAAAAAAAATGAAGAGAAAGAGAAAAGAAAAATAAAAGAAGAAAAGAGAGTTTTGGAATGTGTAACCTTAGTCAGATAAAAGCAAGACATACATTTATAAGCCTTATTATGTCTGTTTGCATCAGACTCCAAACAGAGAACAGCTTTAGTGTATGTGTGTAAAACAGCCTCTTGAAACTTGCTCCTTACTTTCTAACATGTTCACTGACACAGAAATTTACTTTTGAGAAATGAACTGATTTTGAGAAAGAGACTGGCTTTTATTGGTAATCCATGGTGTTTTGCTATTTGTACAAACTGTTCTGAGAAATGCACTTACTGTTTTGCAAATTGTGAGGATGACTCGAGAAATGTCCCAAAGTAACTGAGAAAAACTGTATTAAAATCAGGTTTTGACACGGTTTGTTTTATTTTGAAAGTCCCAGGCTCTTTTTAGGTAGTTTCCGTGCACTACTTCTGTACTGCTCAATTTCCCTGTGATTATTTGACGTGTCACAGCCCTGTCATTCAGCAAAATAGAATGGCTGCATGGTTTTTTTGAATTTTTGAAACTCCTCTATAAATGTTCTGGGGGTCCTTGTGATTAGCCATGATTTTTGACTGAAAGTCATGAATTCTTTGATCCACACTGCTCCCATTTTTTTTTTTTTTATTGAACAGGCACACATGCGTATCCTGATCACTCATGTCAGGTTTTAATTAACAAGATTGATTTAGCGCAATTCAGTCATGGAGAAACGGACATCACCAGCCTCCAATCGTTGTGTTAATGAAATCAGGCATAAAGGATATCAGCTATTTGAAGCAGGTATGAGGAATGGGTCCTACACAACCAGAATTCACTAAGTTGTGGACACATCTTGGAGCACAGGGCTGTGAGTAGCGCTAAATATGTACCGTTCTGGTACCAGCATCCTTTCTGGTCACATCTCTTTCCTGCACTGCAAGTTCAGTACGGAAAACATAATAAATGTGATACCTTGCAGTGCATAACATCAAAGTTCACTGTCAGAAAGCATTTTTTTATGTCTCCTTGTTGTACAGTACATAATGGATCACTGGAACCTAACCAAAGACCTCCAACATGGAACCAGCTTTAATGGTAACTTTCCATCTTCCACCTTTCTTCAAAGCAGAAGACAACTTTCCCTCCAAGCTTTACAGTTTTGAGCAAAGAATAAAATATGAACATATACAGGAGGAGTAAGCATCGCATCAATTTTTCATACAAGACAGCACGACAGAGATTATTACATCTTTATTTCTTTGGGATTTGTAGAAATAAAAATACACCCAACAGGTTTTAACTCATATACCTGTGGTTTTTGTTGTTGATTATGTGGTTCCTAATTCTCTCTGACAGCCATCAGGACGGCTCTGCAGAGACGCTGATACACCCGTGTTACAGACCTCACAGGTGACTTATTATTTAACAGGTGGTGCTGAGAGACCACAAACAAAACACTGAGACACACGCACACAGTATACAGAATAACCCCCAGCCTCCCACATACACCCACATACAGCCACACACTCACAAAACCCACATCTCCTTCCTGTCCTTGGCTTGTGTGTGAGATGAATTAAACATTTGACACACCAACAAAACAAACAAACACTCAGTGATGCAAGATAGCTCTTGTCCTTAGATAACCTGTGACATTTTATCAATCTGTTCCTGCCTTTGAAGAAAAGGATGATTTATTTAGAAAGTAAGGAGCAAGTTTCAAGAGGCTGTTTTACACACATACACTAAAGGTGTTCTCTGTTTGGAGTCTGACGCAAACAGACATAATAAGGCTTATAAATGTATGTCTTGCTTTTATCTGATTAAGGTTACACATTCCAAAACTCTCTCTTCTTGCTTTATTTTTCTTTTCTCTTTCTCTTCCTTTTTTTTTCTCTTGTTTATTTTACTGAAGTGAAAATCTTTCTTAAACTCCAGAAATCTGTGATTGAGTCAGCAGGGATGGAAATTTGGTAGTGAGTACCACAGCCCCCCCAACAGAAGCCTATCAAAAGGTGCTTTCAAACTGCAGGTACTTTACCCAGGAACTAGGGACCATCTGAGAAACTCTGTGCATTTGAAAGTAAGGGTCTGAATTTGTTTCAGGGAAGAGTGTCTCCCCATGAAAAGCCGTTGCTCTTGGGGTTGTACTTTACAAAGGTCCAGGAACTTTGGAGGGCAGGCCCTGTATTGCTGAAGAAATCAGAGTAGTTCCTGTATTTTTTTTTTCTTTTTCTTTTTTTTTAACATTTACTTTTTTTTTTTTTATCCACCATCTACAATAATAAAAATCATAACTTTGATTCACCTGATTTAATAACTCTAAAAAACATTTTGAAACAGCTTTCCTGTGTCAGTTGCCAACAAATTGATTTGTGATAGGTGAAACTCAATCATACACCAAACAAGTTAAGTCTCCATACTAACATGCTAACTTTTTATTTAATCATAATTATAATGGTGCTGGCCTCACTGCTCCTCTTTGCATTACTGCCCCCTTGTGGTGTGGTGGTATGATGCAATTACTTTTTTTTTTTTTTTTTTTTTTTTTTTCAATATATCGTTGGCTTGATTTGCATAATTCAGTCCAGGAACTTTATAGTTGTTGTAGGCCATTGTTATACACCACAAATTTTGAGACTTAGTCCATCATATTTGATAAAGTACATATACTATTGATTAGTTGCAGAGAAAGCTGATCAGTTAACGTCTTAAGACTAATGTTAAAGCGTTCTGAGGTTTTATTCAGCTTTGACCAGCATCCTTATCACAGAAAACAGTTTAAAATAAAAAAAAAAACCTACAAATACATTTTTTATTTTTTTGAGGGTTTGCTCTTAGTGAAGTTATTAAATTAAGTGACACAGTATTTCCTCTTACCTGCAGCGACAACAGAAGAGGGGCTTTTTTTATTTCCTCTGGCTGGTTTGTTTTCTGCCTCTTTTTACTGTTTTTTTCAGCGCTGCTTTAAGAAACTTGGTGTGTGGCTCGTGTGTGTGTGTGTGTGTGTGTGTGTGTGTGTGTGTGTGTGTGTGTGTGTGTGTGTGTGTGTGTGTGTGTGTGTGTGTTAATCCTAATGTGTCTCCTCAGGCTGTTTATGTTTGCCTGCAGTACAGCTTCATGCTGTGAATACACATTGTGACAAAAAACACCTCAATTTCAACCATAGACAGAAAAATAAAGGAATGGTACACACACACATACACACACACACACACACACACACACACACACACATATATGCCACCCCTCAGAGCTGAGGTAATGTAAACTGTCTGTCTGATTTAAAATAAATGCATCACATGGAAATCCGAATGTTGATGGAGCAGTCCGCAGTATTTTGTTGCAGTTATGAATATATAAGAAAACTTTAAAAAGGAACTTAAATTGAGCGATTTTTGAGATATGATGAGAATGTAAAAAAATTGCACCTGATAGTCTCTCGAGCAGCTTGTGTGTGTATGTGATGCGCATCAGAAACATAATATTTTCTTCTCTTGCTGTGGGGTAAATTCCTCTTCCCCCTAGGACAGGTGGAAGGTCAAAGGCAGCTGCAGGGACATGTGCTTCCAATTTCTTGCTTAAGTTAACCACAGCAAGGTTTTAAAGCAGCTGTGTGGGTCACAAATGTTTGACATGAGTGCTATTAAAATTCCATGTTCTTCTCTTTGGCATTTATAAATCATTGCACACTAATTTACAGACATCACCGTGATCATTAGAAATAGTAAGATTAGCTCAAAGCGATTTTCAGCTTTCAAAGGCCAGTTTGGTGCATATACTTCTGGTAATGTGCAGATAATGAAAGAAAGACACAGCTCATGTTATATTTTAAGTAGTTAAAGGTTCTGTGGGGACTATTTGTTCAGCATTGACTGTCGAGACACTTGTGGTTGGAATTGGCAGTGGTTTTCCAGTATGAGGACATTGCGCCCCATGAGCATCATCGCCCACTGTCATGACATGACTCTTCTCAAGGTGTACATTTGTTTAGGGAGTAAATGGAAAGAGGCAGATCTTCTTTGAAAGGTGTAAAGTTGTGAGACAATGTATTTATTGAGTTATGTTGTCTGAAAAAAAACAGGTGAACTTTGGAAACTCAAAGTTTCTACCATAGCTGAGTGCACAGACTGTCTTAAAGCTATGGTCTACAATTTGAAAGCTTGGGGTTATAAATAACACCCTTTATGAGGCCGTTATGGTCCAATCTATGCAATATAAAAGCAAAAAGAAAAAAATCAATTCAGCACATCAGCTGCAGAACGGCATGATAATTGACCAATCTGAACCTCCGTTTGAGTCAATCCAATCCCCTGTATCCCCTGCTCTGCACCGTCCCACCCATGGTCCCGCCTCGTCCTCCCCCACCACCCCTCTCACGTCAGCTAGCTGCTCAGCTTCCAAAGCATCATGGAGTTGGAAAAGACCTAAACCAGGAAGCTGTTACTGTGACCCTCCACAGCAAAAGGAAGAAAAGGAAAAAGTTCCAAGGAAAAGGCTGAAGCGAGGAAGAATTATGAGCGATATAGGTGCCAACAGAGACTGAATAATGGAGAAATGTACGACCGGCGGAAGAAGCTGCAGAGGGATTTGGGGCTGAAGACTGACAGGGGGGGCTGTGTTTTTAAATGTGTCTCACCAGCCAAACTGGGTTTCAGATCGTAGACCATAGCTTTAAAGACGTGTCTGTAATGTATAAAGTCCTACCAGTACTTCTCTACCAACTACAGCTCCACCAATCAGAGCTAATGTAACCTCACTCTTTATTTAATAAAAGACTCAAGTTTGACAGACCACTGCAGAATAACTGCTGACTGTGGGTTGGAATGGACATTACCACAAACGGTTCTATCTCTCTCCTGTTAGGCTTTCTTCTGCTCTTCTGTCCTTTTTCTGTTTTCCAGTCCGGCTCCGGTGTCCACCTGTCAAGGGCCAGGCGAGACAACCCCAAAAGCACAACAGAGACTGAGTGCTGAAACAAAACCAGAATTTACTGTGACAGCACAACACATGCAGACAGTGGTATCCAACTGGAATCAGAGCCAGACAGAAGGAGTTCATCACCAGGAGGGCAAAAATTGGCAAAAGTATCTAAAACACAAGGCAGTGGGGAGTCCAGGGTAAAAAAACAGCCTAAGGTCTAAGATACAAGAAACTCTCAGTAAGAAAAGGCAAGCTGGACTGCTCTGACATGAGGTACAAAGAATATCTGGTGCTGAACACGAGGGAACAGGGTCAGGTACTGAGCAATATTCAGTTTTGGTGCTGATTATGTTATTTGAAATTATGGATAATGTACAGGCAAATTTATAGAAGTGAGACTATCTCAAGATCATAAAGTGACACTACACATTAACACCTAAGATCAAGTATTTTGCAGAGGTTAGTTGAAAGAGTTCTACAAAATGGTCTTTCAAATTACCAAGTCATAAAGTGTGCCATACAACATACATTTCCCCACCTCCCAGATTTTAAAAGGCAAACTTTGGCAGCAAAAGAAAGTAAGAAAATCTGTTGCATGATTTTCAAAACAAAAGTGACTTCAGCAGTCAGCAGGTTACATCAGCAGGTGACTGGGAAAATGGAAAATGGCTATGTGTAATTTTTTGTTCCCTTCAAAGACTTCGATCAATGCCTGACTCATGTGTGCCCATTAGGTAATAGGCTATAGCTAGGAGCAGCTTACATAGTTCCACAAACACTGATGACATAGGGCATAGCTAGCTTGGCTATGATTAAAGAAAAGACAAACTTACAAAATTTCATTTGTTTTTTAAAACCTTTGCGGGAAAAGTTCCTGCCTCCTCCCAGGAAACAGTTCAGAACATATTGCTTGGTTAAAACAAGTTTTGGGGTTTCACACATCGTTTTTTTCCAGCCTCAACAACTGTGACACAATATTGAGCACAACATTAGTTCAGGCAAGCCAAGAAGTCAAGCTAAGCCCACAGTTCATCAGCTGCTCTATACCAGCCCCGATCATTTGACAGCTCATGGATTACATCTACTCATGCAACTAGCAAATGGCAGAATGAGCCCCTGCAAACCACTTTGCAACCCTTGTCCAGCCCATAACTTCTTACATGGTGTTTGATTTGGCAGTTTATTCAGTTGCTGCTACCCGCTGCCTTGGCTTTTCATGTACACATGTGAAAGAGGTTTTGCATTTCAATGAAGGCACATGGAAGGTCAGAGAGCCATCCTGACAGATACATGCTCTTCGGCCACTTTATAAGGTACACTTTGCTAGTACCAGGTTTCAACAAGGTACTGGAAACATTCCTCAGAGAGTTTGGGCCATATTGACATGATAGCATCACGCAGTTGCTGCAGATTTGTCAGCTGTACATCCATGATGAGAATCTCCCATTCAGCCATATCCCAAAGGTGCTCTATTTAGATTGAGATCTGGGGACTGTGGAGGCCATTTGAGTACAGTGAACTCATTGTCATGTGCAAGAAACCAGTCTAAGGCCCCGTTAACACGTTTCATCTAAAAACACTAAAACACAGTGGAAAAAATCTGCGTTTACATGGAAACGCTGAGGGACTGAAAACGATGTAGGCCTGTAGGTGGTGGTATGAGTGTCTTGTCCAGAAGTAGCTTTTGGGACATTTCCACCAAAGTAGAGTTGAGCCGATCATCTGGTTTATTGGGGAATACTAAGTGCAAAAGTGGAGCAACAGATGTACATTTTGTTTGAAGACAGTCAGCAGATACAGCAGATTGAACAGCACAAGCACATCACGGTAGTTCGTGACGATAGGTGCTGTTGTCCTGTTAAATGTGCTCACGCAAAGCGGAGTGTGATGTCAGTGTTTCCACTGAAAATGCTGGCTTACTGTGTACACAACAGCGGTGTCGGCAGCGTTTCAGAAAAATTGCACTCTGGAGGCCGTTTTCAAAAGTTTGCGTTTTAGGTCGGGTGAAACGCTGTTTCCGTGTAATCGCGAGGCTGAAACGCAACAAAAGGATACTGATAAAACGTTGGTGTGTAGAACAGCTGTTACTTAGCTAATGCTTAGCTTATGTTCACACAAACTGTATAAAATGTTTCTGTTTTTACTTCTTAGAGATTTAACAAACCAGTTAAAAATTCTCGTTTCTTCTTTTTATGCATTAGCAAAAGCACAGTTCACCTGTCAGAGCCTCTGAAGTCACAATAATCATAGCAATGGAGAAGATAAAAGCATCACAAACAAAAACAAAACAAAAGCAGGACTTTCAAGCAGCTCTGACACGTGTAGACATTTTTTTTTCAAAGGGAATAATATTTTTCTGTGAATAAAGCATCAAGACACAAGACGCCATTGGTCTATTCATCACTGAGGCTGATTGCCAATAGGCTGCGTTGGACTTATTGATTTTGAAGCATTTTGTGACCACAGAACCACTAAAAGAGAATGATGTGCAGCACCAAATGGTAAGAGGCTGCTGTTCTTGGAGTGCAAATGAACCTGAAGCTCCACATAGTTTCTCACACTGACGGATAATGGAAGAAGAGAGAGGCTGAGGTCAACAAGTTTGTGTATCAGAACAGAAAAAGGACAGTCGAGAATAAGAAAGGGAGACAGCAGGTTGTGAGAGAAGTTAGATCGTAGAGCAACACTATGACCAATGTGTTCAGCTGCGTGATGCATGGATCACTTTAACATTCTATACTGGAGCATCCCGCTGAAAAGACCGGTTGATCTCTGCCACAGCTTTCTTCATGCTTCAAGTTGAGCATTTCAGGCTTTTAGAAACTGCTTTGCTGCTGGTGCTTGGCTCCTTTAAAATGTTGAGTCAACAAGTCCGTTTCAAGTGTAACAAATAGTGCTGTCAAGTGATAAAAAAATTAGTGATTAATCACAATTAATCGCACATTTCCTTTAGGCTTAATAAAGTCTGAAGATACGATCTATTGAAATACTACAATCAACTTGAATTTTATTTCGAGTCGGGCTGCCAAACAATTAAAAAAATGAATCAGATTCATCACAGGGTTGCTGTGGATATTAATCATGTTTTATTTTGCATGAACAAACAGACTCAAGAAAGAAGGAAATATTTAAAGAAGGAAATATTTTGTGTTGAGCATGTTGATAACACTGTTAACAGTTTAAAAAAATAAAAAATAAAAAAATAAAAAAAAAAAACTTTGCGCTTCTTGGTGAAGCCTTGCACAATGCATCTTAAAAGACAACTTGCAAAACTTTGGTAAAAACCGTGTCCTCAACAATGTTAATGGTTCTTGAGTTTTTCCACTGTGCAATTGCAGCAGAAAAGAAAACTCCTTTGTGCATAGTTTGATAGTTTATGTTGGTCGACTATTAGAATACAGCTTTATTTGTCATTGTAACAAGTACAACGAAATTGTAAATTTCTAAGTATTTCTATTCTTCTTTTTATTCATTTATTTATTTATTGGTATTCAAAACTACTCTGAGAAACTGCCCAAAATGCGTTGGCAGAGACATTTCAGGGATTTTGAGTCATTCTCCACAGGAGATGGGTTAATTGAGTTAAAATTTTTAATCAGATTAATCATTATCATGGGATTAATCTGATTAGTGCTTTAATTTTATCAACCCTAGTAATCAGAATCAGAGTCACAATACATTATTGATCCCAGAGGGGAAATTTCCCTTCCAAGACATATCAGAAAACAAACTTAGAGATGGGAAAGACAAACAGGAATGGGATAAACCTAGGAGCCGCCAGCTGCCCAGCGCCCCTTTACAATGATGACGTTGGGAGAAGAGAGGGAAAAAACATCAATTCCAGACTAATAAAGTAAGAAAAAAATAATAACAGCACATGCTGAATCTCCTCCATTTGTCTGTTTGCTGATGACACTCTGTTTAAAGGCCTTACTGAGAGAACAGTTTGTTAGTTTGAAGTTTAAAAAAAAGACCACCATCATATTTACCGAGACCTTTCGCCCCTGTTAATGCATTTTCTATTTCCCCTTTTTCTCTTTATGATTCATTGTCATATTGGACAAAGTGTCATCTTTCTGCCTGTATCCTCAAACATGCACAAACCTGGACCTATTCTTTCCTGTCCTCAGCGCTCAAAGGAAATTTGAATCCCTCTTTTTTCCTCTATACTGTGGCGTACATGTTTATTTTTTCTTGCAATTATTTTTGTTCAGTAGTTTCGTTGTAGGGTTTGGAGAACAGAATTTCTGTGATAAATATTGAAAACTTTTTTTTTGACTAAGGACACACTTTTTTCACTTACTTAGAGAGGCAAGGGCAGTTCATTTTGCAAAGAAGGGCCGGCTCACACACACACACACACACACACACACACACACAAACACACACATCACAAAGTTTTATTAATTTTGATGGGCCAGCTGCTGAACCCCTACCAGACAGTCAATTTATTTTCTTATTACGAGTAAGAAATACAGTTTATTGGAAGCCACTGATGACAGAAGCCATCAATAACACTTATTTACCCTAGGATTCCATCTCAATCAAACATTTGATTGGCAAAGACTTTTATAAACAATCTGTTTATCAAGACAACTCAGTGGCCCATAAAAAATACCCCCAAAGCACACGTTGATAGATCACTTTTTTCCCTCTGAATTATATTAAGAAAAATGAAAATGTAACCATGTTGACAGAGCACGTTAAGAGAAATAATCCTGTTTGTTGTTGAGCTTGATTCCTTGACGCTGTTGAACTGTACAGTTCAAATTGTGTTTTTTTTTCTCTGGTTGGGAACAAAATTTGTCTAATGAGGCAGAAAATTTTATACACAGACATTCAATACCAGTAGAAACGCTCTGTTTAACTCTTGCCAGCAACAGTGTGTCAATTCATTTAATCTCGCCTCTCGTATTGTCTTGGCTTTCACACAATTGCTTTATAACAAAACAACTGCTACCCTAAAAAGTGTGGAGGAAAATCTACTGTTTAGATTGTTATGCGCTAGCTAACAAGTTGTTACAGGGTTTTAGCTTTGATGCTAGCAAAATATTCCAGTTGAGCTTGGTCGTTACATATTTATATGCTGTATATGTAGGCTGGTCCAAAAATGAGTTTCCTGTTCGTGGCCCTTGCTCATTTTGTGTTAGGATGCATTAAGTTATGTATTTGTCACCGTTAATGTAGGAATGGCTGTCAAAAGATGTTATGATGACAAGCAAGTCACACTGGAGTAAAAAGTGTAACATAACATATAAATGCCAGTCTTCTCATTTTTCATAGCAGTGGTTCATTGAGCTGTTGTCACTCCTTAGAGTTAGTTTTGACTCTGACCTCACTTTCTCCACCCATATTTATAAAATCACCTAGTCCTGCTTTTTTTTCCACCTGCGTTCAATTTCCAAAATTAAACAAATACGCAGCCAACCAGACCTTGAAAAGATAATCCACCCTTCCATTTTTTTTCAAGGCTCAATTACTGTAACTCTCTCCTCCCTGGGTTGAATAAAAAATCCCTTTCTTGCCTCTAACTAGTTCAAAATGCAGGTTTCAGTAGACGACATCTCATCACTCCAGTTTTAACCTCTCTAAACCGGCTTCCAGTTGGTTTTAAAATTGATTTTAAGATTTTATTGATTACTTTTAAAGATCTCATGGGACTTGCTCCTAGCTACATTCCAAAGCTACTCATACCATATGAGCCACCTTGCAGCCTCAGATCTGAGGTTAAGGCCTCCTGGTCGTTCCAAAGTCAAGGCTCAAAACCAAAAGTGTTTGAGCTTTCTCCATCAGAGCTCCTTGACTTTGGAACAACCTGCCAGAGGAGATAAGGCATGTGGAGTCAGTTGCTTCCATTAAGTCACTTTTAAAAACTCACTTTTATAGACTCGCTTTTATGTGATACCTTCTTTTTGTCTTGTTTTATATTTTATCTCTTTTATCTTTATTTCTATCTTACGTTGGTTTTACTGTCCTGTTAGCCCTTTTTATTGTTTTATTTCTTGTATGTTATTTTATTGTTTTTATTATTCTATTAACACTCTTAATATTGTCTTTTTATACCTGCTATTCTGTTCTCTGCTCCCAACCTCTATTATTGCCTCTTATTTTATTTTCTTGTCAATTGACATTTTTAGCTTTTATCTTGGTCCTCATGTTCTCATTTTATATTGCATGGTTCTTGAATTGCCCGGGTTCATGTGGGTCGAAGCTTACATTTGTTTTAATGTTCTGGGTGTCACAGCACTTTGTAAACTTCTGTTTTTTAAAAAGTGCTATAAAGTAAAGTTATTAGTGGTAGTAGTAGTCATAGTAGTTAGGCCAGTCAGTAAATTTTCCATGTCCTCCATATACCCTTTACTAAAAAGCTTTACCATCCCGCCTTGATTAATTAGAGAAGAAGAGAACAAAGAGGATCAAGCTCTGTTCAGCTTTTACCCTGTGTCACAGTTCTTTGCAGTATAACCTCAAAATTGTCAAAAGTGCCGATGTTGATGGACACAAAATCTCAATAATGTCACGACCTCTGAGCCACCACAAACCCAGCAATAAGGGTCATTATCGCCAACAAACCAAGCTGTTGATCTAAAGTCCTACGCTGATCCAAGGTTCAACTTAAGAGCAGCTTCTCACATCTCCTCAGTTCCATTTTAATTCAACGAGACTAAGATGATCCCTGTGTTAATATGGTTTAGGAGAACCAGCACTTGAGAGGATTAGGAAGCAGAGAGCAGAGGGAAAGTGTAGTAACAAGAAGAGGAGGAGGAGGAGGAGATGAACAGTAAACGGCAGTGAGACAGATGGAGAGGAGGAAGGAAGAAACAAATGATTAGAAGACGGGGGACGTGAAGACAGACTGATTCACGCGAGCTCTCTAATCTTTCCTTCCCAAAGGTATCTGACATTTCACTGCATCATGAGCCCGCGCTGCCGCCCAATCAGACTGTCGTATTAGAGGCAGACTACAGGATCAAATCAATAAGATACAGGAGAGAGGAGAGAATGGAGTGACAGAAGGGGAAGGGAGAGGTGGATAGAGTACAGATAAGGTGAAAGACATCCACAAGATGAGATTAGAGAAAAATGACAGGGAGAAAATGAGAGGCAGACAACGGGGAACCTTCATCAGACAGAGAGTTTATGTCTGTGTGTGTGTGTGTGTGTGTGTGTGTGTGTGTGTGTGTGTGTGTGTGTGTGTGTGTGTGTGTGTGTGTGTGTGTGTGTGTGTGTATGTGTGTGTGAAAAAGAGGGGGGGCAACCCCAGTGAAAAAGTTTGGCTGCTGTATGAAATGTTGCTAAATACATATTTTGATGGTTTCCTTTTATTGAAAACCATATTTACAACATATTAACCTTTGAAATGAAAAAAATGTACCCTTGTCTTAAACTTGATTTCAGCCACATGTTTCAAAAGTTGGGACAGTGACCTGTTTCCCTCGTGTTACATCATCTTCTTTGACAACAACACTCTGCAAACCTTTGGGAACCAAGAAGACAAGAAGCCTCTGGAACTCTTGAAGTCATCTCCTTAGCTGACTTCAGGTCAACAGTTTGGGGTGTCCTTTGTCATATAATGTTTCTGATAGGAGACATGTAGGGGCTGGCCAGTTTAGTTCCCAGATTCTTCCACTGGACTCTCCAAGAGCCGTGTTTTTGTAGTGATACCAGAAGATTGTAGTTTTGCAAAGTCTTGGTGAAATACTTAGACTTACAGAGGCAAACTATACCTCTCTAAAAGAGGCAGAGTTTGAATAGCAGCATAAAATTATCCAATTCTGTATTCCTCAGTGTTACCGCTTTCTTCCCAGAAGTGTAAAGCCCCGCAGTTTGGTTTGTCCAGGCACGCATTTTACTGCGTTTCCACTGACTAATCCTGGGACATATTCCCAAATAATCGTGACCAGCTGTCCCACTTTTTGGGACCCTTCAGTAGGGGTGCCAACTAAACCAATCTGATCCCAGAAGGTGGAGCTACAACACTGCAGACCCTTGATTGGTCAAAAGAATCGTCAATTACTGTGCAACAGCAGCTGTATTCCTCCTGGTGGCACACAGTCTTCTCTGAAACAAAGCTTGATTGCACTTTATAACAAAGGGCCACATGCCAGTCACAAAGAAGTCGAATTGCTGGATGTTTCTGGTTGTTGCTCTTTGTTTACTGTGTAACATTTTTTCTTCTTTGTTGGATTTATTAGCGGGGTACACAGTGTCGAGCTGCTATGGCATCACACTGTTGTTTCACTGATGTGGCTATCGGCATCCAGCTTTCACGCCGCCCACCACAAGGGGGCAGTGTTGGCTGTGGAAACGCAAACAGGACCAAGCTTAACCAAGCCAACCAACCCATACCTAACCGTACTGGTCTAAACCAGACTGCTTGGTGGAAACGGAGCTTTAGTGACCTGTGTAGTGGGTACTTTTGCAGTCTCATAACATCGCAGATGCTGGTTTCAGAACCATGCACTGATAACAAGCCAGCTGCATTCATGATCTTGCTTTGTCAGACCTCACAACACATTTCCACTTTCAACACATTCAGTTCATCCTAAATGAGTTTGGCCCTTGAGCTTGGACAAGCCTCCAGCTTCTCTGAACCATGTTTATAAAAAGTTCCTCTTTGCATGGTGAAGTTTTAAGCTCGTATTAAACTCTGAGCTGTGTCTCAGATTGGACAATCAGGTGGTGCTAATATCTTCTTAAGCACCAAGTAATTAAAATCAGCCTTTCAGACACAAGCTGTTTCTTGATCTAGGCTGTAAATATGCCTTTTAAAAGGATAGTTTGGGTTTTTTGACATGAACCTGTATGGCATCCTCATCTGTAGTTATGTCCATCAGTGCTGACTTACCCCTGTCAGCGTCATGTGACCTGAGATGTGGTGCAGTTTTGGTCCAGATGAAAGTAGTCCGGCAACATGGCTGGGGTCACGAAAATAAAGCGTTTTTCCTCTCAAAACAAATTGTGTTCAAAAGAGTGATACATTTGCGTCACTAAACTGCAAACCGGAAAAAAGTCAGACTCCATTATCGCTTGGCTCTACTTTCTGGTGCGTATCACTGCGCCGCGTGGTGCATCCAGCTGACTGGCATGCGTTGTCACAGTCATTACAACTTTAAAAAGTTAATGATAACATGTCTGACTACGACACTGATGATGATGACATTATATTTAGCACAGAGCCAAGAGGATTTTTTATGAACCCGAATATACTGATATACTGTTAAAACGGGTAGAGAGAGAGAGACGAGGCACAGTCATGTCGCTCCTGGAGCCACAGCTGGAGCCATGAAAGAGAGGGTGACAGACATATGGTGGTGCACTTGTCAGAAGTGTGAAGTCATGCCGACAGAGGTGGAGTGCTACCGCTGCCACGAATGGAACCTCGTCATGTCACAGATGCAAGACCTTTCAACTGATGAGGAGGTCAGCGTTGCAGCTTCTGTCTGCATCACAAACAATAATGACCTCCCTGCACTACTGAATGAGTGTCTTACAGACCTTTTTCCACGTACCTAGGTATGTGGAAAAAGCAGTAGCACTCCACCTCTATGACATGACTTCACACATTGTCACTAATTTTCATTGGAGCATTATTTTTTACATGTCGACCGTGTAGCTTCAGAAAACAGCTCACACAAGCAAAGAACTGCTAACAGAGGGCTCAGGCCCCAACGTGCATCAAAACAATAGTGCAGCAGCATCGGAGTGCTTGAGTTAGCTCGCTGGTTGTGTGTGTTTTGTTACTGGAAACATGCCTCTTGATATTGTGCTTTCTTTACAATCCACCGGACCACAACCTGAACTATCAGATAAGCTGAAAGAAATGGATGAGTGAATGGATTTATATCCATTTACGTTAATTCAGACGATTTTTATTGATCCATCTTTTCTTTGCGTTAAAAGTAAAAGAAATCACTTATTTGGAGTGAAACAGTCCTTTAATTCCAAACTCAATTTTATGCATGGCTTGCTGAGATTTGTTTTTTCTTTTCTTTTCTTCCATTTATATCTACAGCACTGTACTAAAACAATGGAGAATGACAAAACATTGTTTTTCTGCCAATAAAGAGGAAAAAAGACATGACAGCGCTCCTGAAGCATTGATTCATACTGGGTTTGTTTGTTTTCTCTGTGACAGCGTGATTATTCTTTAAGACTTGGGAAATTGAACGTTTAGGTGTGCTTCAGAGTTTTGTGTTATTCATCTTTTTCTAAATTCAAAACTAAAAAAGAAGTTTTGACCTGAGAGGAGGTGAATGTGTACTTTTTAAAGTTGTTCAGAGATCCTTGTCACCAGCCACACTCCAGATCTCCTTTGGGGATTTCAGCTGCTGGGATATAACCCCTCTGACACAGATAGAGTTCGGGTAAGGGTCTCGTTACAACTGAATGAACCCCAAAAACATCCACTGCAAGGCTTGAGGAAGACACCCTGATGGATGGTTACAGCTTCTCAAATGACTTCTTTCAGTACACAGGAGAATCAGCTCCATTACCCGTCCTCTGATCCTCCGGGAGATAGAAGTGTATTCTGATGACTGCAAAGAAATCACAACCATCACTTGATATATTGAGGGATTCATGTTCAGGCTCAGATCTTGCTTTAAAAGTTTGCTGCTAACCCTGCATCAATTCTTGGCTTAAGGCAGCATCTCACTCTCTACCTGAAAGAGGGAATCCATTGTTTTCCAGTAGAGTGCTTTGGTCTTATATGTGGAGGTGCTGACCCTCATCCCAGCAGCTTCGTACTCCTCTGCAAAGCTCCTCACTGGGCACTTCAGGACACGGTCCACTGAAGCAAGTAAAAGTACCTCATCAGCAGAAAGCTTTGATGTAGTTCTGAGGTCAACAAATTGGCCTCCAGTCTTCAGCTATAGCTAGAGATTCTATCAATCACAACAAGAATTGTGTTTACCCATGTGCATTGGCTGCCAGGTCTGTCGCTGCTTTTAACTCCCCGTGGGCTCAAATTGCACAGAAAGCAATACTTTAATAATAGTTACAAATAATTCATGGCAACTTACTTACTGTTGTTCCCATGCACACTAACTACACACTTCATATTTGGCTGCCACAGAGCTGAGAGCAGCCATTTGTTGGTGGATCTTTTAATCTTGTGATCACAATCTTTGCGACACACACTCAAATATACAAATCTGGACTGAAGAAAGGACGGAGATTGACGTTTGTCAGTTCTTTAAGATGTTTGAAACGGGAACGTTACACTGAGGTTTCATCATTGTCTCCATTTCCCGTTTTGCTGTGTGGCGTGTGTGTGTGTGTGTGTGTGTGTGTGTGTGTGTGTGTGTGTGTGTGTGTGTGTGTGTGTGTGTGTTTGCGCCTGTATTGGTGGGGCTTCTTTCAAAGAATAGAGTATATCCGTGTGTACAAGAGTGTGCACTGAATGGCAATGAAGAACAAGGTTTTGTCCTCAACAAGAGGAAGCCTGGAAGATGTCAAGAGTCATGATGCCATGATGATGACATACTGTTTTCACAAAATAAAATGAAAGGAAAAAAAAAAATCTCTTTGAACCAAGGCAGGACCATATCCTCTTGAACCACTGAGTTTCCCCAAGGACTACATTTGACATCAAATCTCATCACTTATGACTTGGAGCTGCTCCAGCTGGAAACTTTTCTTTTGAATTCTTTGGTTCTTTTGGCTGAAAGTTTAATTTTGTATAAACTTAATTGTCATTTAATTGAATATTGCACAACAAGGCTAGGTCCAATGAGTAAACATTCAAGTTGACCTAATGCACCCATATACAGTTATATTGGATTCTGCTGGTTTAAGATGAAGTTGCGATTTATCAAATAAAGATAGAGTTTGTAGGAATTTTCATTAGTTCAAAACGGGCTCCTCTTTCTTGGCTCAGTGCCAGCGGCAGCCCACACCCACAGCCTCCGACTGTGACTATATGATGATTACACTCACTTGCCCAGCATCTGAGTTAGCACAAGCTAACCACTGGGTTATTTGCACATACCTGCCCAGTAGAAAGCCAACTAGCATCACCCTGTTTCACTTCCGTTGTGTTTTTCTTTCTCTGTGTTACATCCACTACCCTTGCCACTCGGGGTTAGCTTCTTCCACTAACTAATCAACACACGCAGTCACTTGTGTACTGGGCAGTCTGTGTTTGATTGAGATAACCACGTATACTCTCCGCCGAGAAACGTCCTAACACAACGTAAACATCAGCATACAGGCAGAGGAGAGGTTGAGGCAGACACCGATACTGACACATATGCTTAGAAGCCTGTTGGGGACAACTGAGCAAGATAATTTCTGTAAAAGCTGAAATTTTATGATTAAGGAAAATCCTGCAGACCCTACTTTTAAGTTTGTTAAAGAAAATGGGAAAAGATTTTGGAGACCAGCTGGTGAGGTTGTTGCAGATAACATGATTTAAAGAAAATGTCAGATTTACAAAGCATACACAAATAAAATAAGTTGTTTCAAAGATTTTGAACCACTTGATCACAGGGTGCTTTTTATTTTTAATTTTGTTTACTTAAAATGATGATACAACTCAACATGGTTTTAACACAAGCCATAAAATTAATGTAATGCTTTAGGCTTTACTGAAATAAGACAGATTACTTGG
This sequence comes from Halichoeres trimaculatus, assembly GCF_033239565.1. Lineage (NCBI taxonomy): Eukaryota > Metazoa > Chordata > Actinopteri > Labriformes > Labridae > Halichoeres > Halichoeres trimaculatus. Next base: position 8,682,208 of record NW_027437201.1, read on the forward strand.
AATTCTGGCCATGAAAGATAACTATTTATAAAGAACAAGCTCAGAACATTGACTATATGACTAAAAACACACATTTACCAGCAAGAAAACACAAAATCCTCATGTTATGACCCCAAAAACTGAAAGTTAAATCCTTAAATTCTATATTTCATGTTCAGTATGAGACATATCCACACTGAGACACAGTTAATGAAAGTATGATGTACTGAGAGGGAGGAGGCTGGAAAACAGAGACCTTAATACCTGTTTCCAGGCATGTATTGCTATGAAGCGGCCTTTGTTATATTATGTACAATCCCTCGAGGGATTGGAAAAGATTTTTTCATTTTTTTCTCAACATTTATTCTAATCCTCAGAGTGAGCACAAACAGCAGAGTCCCCCGTTGTCTCCCCTGTCACTCAGTGTGGTGTAAATTTCTCTCGACTTCATCCAGCTCAACTTGTGGAAGACTGTGTGCCGATCAATGCTGTGGTTTCCCGCTGTGGATTTATTTGTGCAGATTATGCTCAGCTGATTAATAAGGAGGGGGTGTTCTGGTTTTCAAGGCTTCAAACTGTCCCTCTGGTACGCTGTGTTAGCTTTGCATAATTTACAGGTTAAAAAAAATGCCTGTTTTTCCTCAAACTGGTCTTTGTCTGGGACACTTTGTTTTAGCTCCTGTCTCTCTCAGCCTCCCCACCCCACAAACCACTTTCTTTCTGATTGGCCAGCCCTCTGTTGGTCTGTTGGGGGCAAAGCTATGTGCAGACCTTAGTGTTTGAGGCACTAAGCCTCTCCTACCTGTTAGGATATCTTTAAGATCTCGTGAAGTTCTTGTGCTAATCTTAAAATGGACCAGCCAAATAGAGGCAAATTCAGGGATTTCTACAGCATGTTTAAAATGTCCACACTTTACAGATGGACATCCAGCACTGTTAGTTTATATCCATGTTTAAAGAATGGGAAAGTCCAACACCTCCTCTTAAACCCTGCCCCTTTGTAGTAATTCCCATTTCTGACCTTTCGGACTGAGGTTGGAGTTCAACTGTGTTTCATCTTTTTCTTTTTAAAACTAAGGAGAAGTGTGTTCCTGCTTCTTTAAATGGGTTTACTCCACAGCCTGTCAGCCTTTAGTTTCTATTGTTTTCTTTTTGCCAGTAAATGTGACATGAAGCATTTGGGTGAAAGTGAAAAATTTAGGTACTTCACTTTGCAGTTAAATGAAATTAAAAAGTGCCAGTAACTTAAAAATTATCATTATTTTTTTACAATTCTTTATTATTATTATTTACATATTTTTAGACAAAAAGGTGAAAAAAGGAATAAATAAACTAGAAAAGCTTTAGTCCTACTTTAATGTTATACTTATATTATTGTACAATAATTTGTTACCTGAAAGTGTTGAAAATTATGATGACCCAGTACATATTTCATATTCCAGATCTTAGTGTCCAGAATATTGCCAGGATCTGGATCGTACTTTTATATTGGTCAGAAATTACAGTGGCTTTGTCTTGTATTGTTTTGCAAAGCAATTTGACAATTTATCGTGGAGTTATATACACATGTGATGAAAACGGCCCTATCACACAATGATAAAGAATCCTTTAAAAAATTCCTGGATCCAGGCAGTGATCTGGATCACCTCTGAAAACAAATTGCAAGAGCTGCTACCCAGACGGACTTGTGAAATAATTCCTTGGCGGATATATGAAACTGTCCGTCTGGCATGTCAGGTTAACGTCTTTAAGGATCTCTTAAAAATGATTAAAGGGGACATATCATGCTTGCTTCTCCTTTTCACTATGCCAGACTAGGATGCCTGTAAAGCATTTCTGCCCCCAGTACAAGTCATTTAGTTCCTTCATTGCCCCACAATAGCGTTCTCAATATCCTCAGTTTAGGCCATTCTGAAGATCTCGTTGAAATGCTCCATTTCAAGAATGACCTCCAGAAACCTCACAACGTCACAGCCCTTTGTGCTCTGATTGGTCAGTTCTATCAGAGGGGTGGAGGGGGTAGAGCCAGGGGGCGGTTTTTGCAGCATGGCAGTATTTACAAAATCGCCACATTGGATGGGGCAGACCGAGCGAGTTTGCTGTTTGCCAAAACTTCACCGTAAGGCATTGATAGCACTAATAAAACGGCAGAGTGTAGGATACGTCCTTTTGTATTGGACCCCACTTTTCTCTGTCTGTTTTATCCATTATTGTGAAAGTGTCGTCTCAAGATTGCCTCAGCCTTCAGTTCCTCACTATGTTAGCACTCAGTCAAGTTAGCCAGAGCTAGTAGGGAGCTTTATTTATACTCGGCTCTTGGTGGGTGTATCCCTCGGTGGCGGTTGTGTGACTAACTGACATCACAGAGGAGGAGCTGCTTTATCAGATTACTCCAATGAAAAGAAAGGATCCTCGTGTCGTCATGAAGGTCGAAATTTCGAAGCCAAATGGCAATGACCTATTTTCAGAGGCATCAAATCTCATTCTAGGATATCAGAAAAAATACAATATCTCATTTTTTGAAAATTCAGGGGGTGAGAGGTCTTGTTTTCAACTTTTTTATTTTATATGTAAGTATTAAATCACGGATCAGCATGATATGTCCCCTTTAAACAAGCTGAAGTAACTTTTATTGTACCATTTCCTGTGTTTTCTTTGAGACGGTACATCACCCTGTCTCCACGGGCTAAAACTTAACAAACCAGTGTTGCACTTCTCAACACACATCAATCAGGGATGTCGAGACAGATATTTGCCTTTTGGCACGATGAAATATTTTTCTGTCTCAAAATGGTGACTGTTTTCAGGACAAGATATTTGATCCATCATCAAACTTTCACTCAGTCTCTCCCTCTTCCCCACTTTTTTGAAGATATTTCAAAGCCGGGCACTCAGAGGAGATGGGGTGAAAATCACCAGCATCCACCCACACTCAACCCAACCGCAGGACTGAATGCATCAATAAGCCTGTCTACAATGCTGTCAGATGGGACAGATGGAAGTGATATTGAAATTCATAGCAGCGGACCCTCAGCTTTCTCTGTAAATATTGGGTCACAGCCCAAAATCATCCATAAATGTGTCAATATAACTTCTTAGAAAATGTAAAGAGCTTTACCAGCAGTACTCATTAGGGTGTGTGAAAGAGGTTTGAACTCTGAAACACTCTGCAACTAAATTATGTTTGATCCCATCTATCATGATTATGCTTGAGGTTGGGTACAGTGAAGAAGCCTGATGAAAAGTTCGATGAGTGAAAAAAAGGTCAGTACCATCTGTTCAATCAATATGTAACCACTAAGAGAAGCAGTGTAGCTAGCTTTGTGTAGCAGTAAAGCTAAATTCAGCTAGCTAAGCTTCACTGTAGCTCTGTTTGAGTTCTCTTGGTCTCTGAGTTGTCGAAAAGAAATGTATGGAGATTGTGTTTTGATGAGAATACATTGCCATCTGCTTTCCTGTTTAAAACGCAGCAGGTTAATCTGTGGAAAACTGTTTTTGTGTGCCTTTAGATCCTTTGGCAACCTTGGATCTAAATACTTGAGGTAATGCGCAAATGCTGAAATCTGCAGTTTGTGTTCGTGTCCACAGGGCCGGCCCTGGCTCAGCAGGCACCCTAGGCGAAAGACAAAAACACGCCAACCCCCGCCCTCCGCGGCAAACACACAAACATATATACAATAAAATAAATACATAATAAATTGTGAAGATAAACATATACACATTCTTTATTACTTCAATGCGCACTAAAACTTTACAAACAGAACTTTTGTGAAAATAAAAACAATACAGCAAATCTTAAAACTTTTCAAAACAGTTCAATTAGCAAAAAATGCACATCATTGGAATATTTAGAACCATAATAAAATATAAATAAAAATAAATTACACTTCCAAGTTAAGTGCAAAAGATCCCCGCTTGACCGGAATGAGAACTCAACTACCCATGAGCGCTAGCAAGTGCATACTGCTAGGTACAGATCTGGCGGTCGCGTGCATTTGTTTCGTAGGCGAATCACAGAAGCCAGGACTTCACTCAAAAGTATTCTTCTGTCTTCAGCGGCTGTTTGCAGGATGGATCGCAACAAGGTAATTGATTTAATTTTGATTAAATTACAATGTTTAAAATCGCTAAGTTCAACTGGTTTTATTACCATGAAGTCGTGCCTGCACTCATCCTGTTGAAGCGATGAAGTGAATAAAAGTATAGACAACTACGAGCTGGTGATATCACACACTTAAAATAGGTCTAAACAAAACTACATACTGGTACGTTCTCAAGAATACTGTAAACAGATGGTAAACAATCAACAAGTACTTACAAGTCTACCAATTAAAGGGCCAAGTCGGCTTCGGTCAGACATCCCTCCTTGTCTTTTATTTCACGCCAGCAAATGAGCACCAAACCGATGTTTATTCACGCCCCCACCAGCAGATGGCGCCCTAGGCGGCCGCCTTGGTCGCCTATGCCAAGGGCCGGCCCTGCGTGTCCACTTGAGGCTGGTTTGAGATGAGCTACCAAAAACCAGAAACACACCTAGCCATAAAAGTCATTTTCAGAAACAAACTTGATTATGGCCTGATAGAAAAAAATGGCCTAGAAACGCTAATCTGTCCAGTGGTACTCTCTGTACTGGGGGTAATGAGTTGTTTTTTTTTGTTTGTTTTTGTTTTTTTTTTTAACCTGAGAGTTTAGAAGACATTGGGCCTAATTCACTAACAAATGCACAGAAATATCCTAACTCTGTGCACTCTTCCATGTTTACTCAGATTCTGTGTTGGATTCATGACACGTGCGCACAAGCCACTTTTTTTCTTACCACTGTGTGTATGTCAGTAAATCGGAATCATTCTAAATTGATGGGTGCATCCACAACCTGCAATCAGCATACGACCGCACCCCAGTTCATCTTTGTAAGGACATCAGTTTGATGAAGGAGGCGCCATCGACCTTGATATCCACGTCCCCTATGTCAGCCACACAGCCCACTCCCCCATCTCCTTTACGAGGTGATCAATAAAATCATATAAACTCACATCTCCAAGATATACAACATTACCACAACCTATGCTAGCAAAGTAATCAAATTACTAAACGGTCACAGTTAACATTGCTCTGTGTAACTTTCATTGTACACATGACCCTTTGCTGTCATCCCGGCCGTGCAAAGTGTTTTACAGGGTTTGGAAATTTGGCATGTACCAAACAAGTTATCATCTACCAAATCAGCCAAAATAGACAACTATCAACAAAATAACTCAATAGCACTGGGAAAAGGTCATTAGCTATTCATATTCAAACAATTAATGCCAAATTGATTAAAAAAAAAAAAACTACTAACTTTACATAAATGTTTTTAGCTACAAAAAATATAATGTGGAGGTCATTGCATTGCTTTGACAAATTTAACTTTGTTGCAAAGTAACAGTGGAGGAGGCTTCTAAAGTGCTGGGATCTGATATCTTGAAGGGGTTGTAAAGAGGCAGTGGCTAAAATGTGGGGTTTCAAAAAAAAATAAAACCCAAAAAACTTTTTGTTTGACACCTTGGCATAATACAAATAATACAAAAAAGACCATTTTTAATATCCCAGTTTGCTTTTTTGAAACAATACTCTGAGGATTTATCAGTTAGTGGATATGTTTAATTTCACCAGTTATCACTGCTTTAGTTCAGTTTTGAGTGTGTGTTGACCAAAGTTGTAGTTTTTATTTAGTTCCCATCTTGTTTCTGATTAAAGTCAGAAAAATCAGCGAGCTAGAGTTGATTAATGTTTATTTGACTCCATCTATATTGCCTGGTGAGCAAAGTCTGTGCTTCTTTTATGTGTATGCTCAGCTCTTTCTGCTCTGTGAAGCATAACACAGAATAATTCCCCACAGCAGTCCGCCCCACAACAGCACAGAGTCCAAAGCCATGCCAGAGCCTCAGTGAGGCTGAGCTTCAGCACAGCAATGACTGGACAGAATCTTAAAACGTCCGCACAGCAACAAGCCAACAATGACAATGTGTAAGCTGATGTTCATTAGGTGGTGTATTGTTTGCCAGGATTACTTAATTTTGCAGTCTAGGATGTAAACAATTACCATAGCAGACCAGAAATAGAGTCAAAGCTGATGGGGAAGAGTTTTGGGTTTGCAGAGAAACTGTTGAAAATTAATGTAACATATTTCAAAAGATGTCTTTCTACTTCTAGAGTAAAAGAGAGGACTATTAGAAATTCTCATTTTAAACGTGGATATACATCAACAATGTTGGATACTGATTCTAAATGTGAATAATAAAATGTCACTTGATTGGTCATTCAGGTCCCAAATGCTGGCAGCGGCTGGGAAAAATGTGGACATTCGATTTACTGGGCAAAGTCAAAATTGTCTAAAGTGCATCATTCGTCAGACAGAGACGATATTCAAGCTGTCTTTTTAAAGAGATGTTTTCACTTAGCATCAATGATTTCAGATCAGGGATCATTGGATCATTACATCTACCTACATCAACTCATTCTCACACCATTACAACAGAGCTAAAGAGGCCGTCATCTCATTCTTATTAATCCAGCCACATGTCTCACCAGATGTAAACACTGCTCGGGGACCTGTTGTGGCTCGCTTTTCCTGCTTCATTAAGAGCTGCTGGTAGTCGGCTGATAAACCGGCCTCAGTGGCACCCTCCTCTGCCCCTTCGGCAGGTCTCTGCTCCTCTATCTTTGCTTTCTAAAGCTGGAGCAATGCCATCTGACTCTCCAAGTCAATCACGCTGTGACCACCCTCCTGGCCAGGACAGCAGCTCTCAGCCAGAGAGGCCCACACCAGAGCGAGTCCACCGACGCCTCTGAGTGTCTGCCAGGAAGCTGCAAGGAGCATTAAGCATGATGTCACAGGCAGACAGCTGGCAAGTTGTTTATTATCAGCTCCCCGGCCCTGAATGAGAGATGTGATAGCAGGTGCTCACACTTCGACAGCACCGCTTCAGCTGCTTGAGACGCACATGCTGCCTCTTGCAAGAGAGCCATTACTCTGAAAATATTCCCCGTTGGTGTTCCCCGAGGCCTGCTGGGAGCTGTGGAGGAGAGAGCACACATCATGTACAGCCTGGGTCTCACCACAGCCTATCCCGGCAACTTAAAAAGACTATCCTCCAAATCCCTGTGCTTCCCTGCAGACATGAGACTGCTCAACCTTTGCTGAAAATGTCCAGAAAACCCAGGGGAGGACTAAAAACTGCTAAAAACTGGTAGCCAGTGCTGGGGGGTTGGGTCCAATGAATTATCTTGCATTTTTATTAGGGCTGCAACTATGAATCGATAAAAATCAATTAGTAAAAGCATCAACAACTTTTCCATAATCGATGCACTCTGCTGCGTCATTACTGTGTTACTTTCTCTTCAGTATATTTGTCTTCTTCCTTTTTGTCAGATTATTTAGCGGTTGGCAACTAGCTGAAGGTGCACTACCGCCACCTACTGGACGGGAGTGTAGATTACCTGGGCTGCAGGGCTTTATGCCTCACAAATAAACAGAGCAGCATGGTAGAGGACAAGCCGAGCCTGAAATGAAAACAACGGGAATACGCTTGTGTCATGTTGACATGTTTGACACTTCATGACCAAGACTCAAAAACAACATGTTTTTAGGAGGAAAATGCAAATCTTGATGGCAACAAAGTGTGTGTAAATCCCCTCTGTTTAGGTTGCTCAGTGCCCACCGTTTAAAAAAGGGCACTTATCAAAGAAAAGTAGGAATACATCCCCATAGAGGTGAATAAAACAAAGCGATACACCATCAGCTGTCACATGTGTGCAGTTGTTTTATGTTCCTGTTTGTATTTACTTTTTGTATTGCTTTCTGGGTCACAGAGTCTCTTGAGCTTGTGGGGATGGACCTGGTGGGTAAACTTACTCAAACAGAAGGTGGTAATCAGTACATCTGTGTCGTGGTTGATTATTTCACTAAATGGGCTGAGGTCTACCCACTCAAGCGCAAAACATGAGTCAACATGAGTCAACATGAGTCAGCATGAACAACACAAGCGTATAAGCGGCGTATTCCCGTTGTTTTTATTTCCCGACAAGGGGTCCTTCTGGACCACGCCTCCAAAGCATCGGTCTGGAGTGTCATCAGTCAACCTAACACCAGTTAAACCATGACACCGGCAGGTGAGGGAAACGAGTCAACAAACGAATAACGGCAGAGCCGGAGAAGCTGTTCGTCCAAAATATTTCTGAGTTTGGGAGTGTGGGTATGTTACGCTGAGTAGAAGCACACAGCTTGTTAATTGACAAAAATGACCTCGCATGGCACGGCAGTACAACTGCAATGATCCAGCACTTAAAACGCAAACATGTTGGGCTTATCGATGGCAAGCTGGGGAGCTCAACAGCGAGATGAGGAGCTACAAAATCCCTCATACACTCCTTTCATATGTGGTGAAATGCATGGTTTGTCTTTTAGGGCTCATTATGTCTTTTCGTTTAGTCGTCACCCCATTTGAAAACCACGAGGAGTTCATTAAACCAATGTTAGCATTAGCGTTAGCTGCTACAGATAGTGGTAGGACAGAGGGGGTGGACTGTTTGACCTGCAGGTGAAAAGACTGAGGACACATTTTTATTCATTTGCTTTTTTGGCCCACTATGTTTTTAATCTAATGACATAATATATTTTCTGTTACTTTGCCCCAACAACGCATGTTTGGTTTTGCTAATTTTTATGCATTCTCCTTTTTTTCCTCTGATTCATCGATTAATAATAAATATAATCGTCAGAGTAATCAATTACTAAAATAATTGTTAGTTGCAGCCCTGGTTTTTATGTAAACATTACATCACAGTTATCAAATGTCAATAAGAAAGAAAGGAGAAAAAGTCAGAAGTGTGTTCTGCAGAGATAAAATTGGAACTCTGTAAGAAAAGCGGGTTAAGACGATCAATGTTATGCAAACTCTCCACTGACGCCTGGCTGTTAGCGAAATGTAATGAGGGGAAAAGGCCTGGATGCGAATGGCCGTTATAGGTCACTCATGCTGTGTTAAAAAACTCGAGTGAGAACACGACCTTCGCTGCAGGACATTCCAGCGAGCAGGCTTGCAGAGAGCACAGCAGAGGAATCCTAATGATCCTTATCTCTTATCTTATCACCAGTGAAAATCTTTTGTTTATTCACAAACTGAAATGACATCATAAAACATTTTAAAGTGGAGCAAGTCCTAGAAATCTCTGCAAAAACACATAGGATGATAGAAATATTTACAGCACAGATGCATGAGAAACAAGTTAAATAATGAATCTTGCATTTCAAGCGCTGTATAATGAAGGCTGTATGAGTTACAGACGACCCCCATCTGTGACGGTCAATGTCAGAAAATGACCTTATACGCATTTGTTTCAGTGTACTATGCAATATATATATACTGTGTGGGTGTGTGTATGGGCTTGTGTGGCCACTTAATATATTCTCTTCACACTTTTCATCCAGATTTAAGTCACTGTTGAACCCTGCAAAACTTTTCAGCTTGAATAATTCACTATATTTTATCCCGAGCAAACTCAAACTGCCCATAAAGAATATTTATGAGGGCTCTAATTTGCAATAAGGTTAGTGCATGTGTGTGTGTGTGTGTGTGTGTGTGTGTGTGTGTGTGTGTGTGTGTGTGTGTGTGTGTGTGTGTGTGTGTGAGTAAGATGGAGGAAAAGAAAGCACTTCTCTGGCATTCAGTGTGAAAGCTTGTAACTTAAAGAGGGGTGTAGTGTTTTTTTTTTTTTTTCCCCTTAGTACTGCCCCTGTAGTACCGTTGTAGTTTACATGAGTTAAAACTTAAAAAGTTAAACATTTTTCTCACACCACTGTTTTAGAAAACTGCTGTCTCTTTAAGGCTCCTAGTTTCACAAACCCCCTTCACTCTGATTGGCCAGCCTTCTTGAGGCCTGTCACGGGTAAAGCAACGTTAGAAACCTGCCTTTTTAACACAAACCATACAGGGTATCCTCTTTTAACCCTTTAACTTTACTTTTTTTGTGAAGTTTGTTGAATTTTAACCCTTTAACATTTCATCCAAGAAAAAAAAGTGAAAAATCTTTATCTTTTGTGTTGTTGGAGGACTAAGATGAGAAAACACAAAATTCAGGAAAATTCTTTCACGCTTTAGAGACGACCCAATCCCATTTTATTCAGATCAATGTATTTTGTAAGTTCAATGGCTGATGTGATGATGTCATCGTTTCAGCAAGTCTCAATGAGATCTCACTGAGGTCTCATGCTATTGTTGGAAACTGACAGATCCAGAGATTTCCAGAAGCAGTTTGGAAATTTGGACGTTCAATTTGAACATCCAACGTCTTTACTGTGTCCATGTTCAACAACTGGGGGAGCCTTATACCCCCTCTTTAAAGATGCAGAGCATCAGTACTTTTATATATTTGTTTATATGTAAACAACACTCAAATGACACACACCTCTGTATGTCATTAAACTCAGGAAACTTTCAAAGCAGAAACTCATCCAGAACTTATCAGTACAAAGCTCACATTGTGGCAGAAACATCAAAGGAACTCCCATTAGCATGGATGACGACAGCACATTTCTAATAATCAATAAAATACAGCTTAACAGGGGGAGGTTTAGTGCGATGGCTGGTGGAGAAGGTCACTGAACCTTCATTATGAAACATCTAAAGCTTTGAGAGCCCTTTACTGAATGAAAGCCTAAACCTTTGCTCCACAGTTACATGTATGTACCGTGTGCTTCAGTTGATGACAAACTATTTATGGCACCATCAAGCAGACAAACAGAGCAGTGCTCATACGTCACAGTGAAATGTACGAGATTGAGGATAAGCTTCTACATCCAACATAGCCTGTGATGACAGCGGATATATAAGCTTTCTTTCCGTACAAAAAAAAAAGAGGGAGACAAGGAGTTCTTCTTCTTTAGTCCTCAATGTGTACTGCATGTCCACATGTATAAGAGGTAGGACCCAAAATAATGGTGTGGAACATGTATGTGGATACGGACACACCCCTACTGTCATATTTATTTTTTGTTATTCTGTATTACAGCTTGTTAAGCTGTTAAAAAAATGAATATTCAGGCACTAATGTAATATTTAAGTAATTTATTGGTGGTTAGAGGGAGCAAAGTGGGCAGGGGCAGCTTTGGGGTCTTTGGAATGCAAGGGTGCAAGCGTGTCATTTAGGGTGCGTCTCAAAGCTCCAAAGTTCCATCCATCCTTCCTCCACATGCGTCGTTCACTTGCGTCTTAGTCCCTCCCACCAGAGATGCATGGGAGAGACGCGAGGAAATGAAGAGAAGAGAGAGGATGGAGGAGATTCGTTTTTAGAGCAATGGGACATCCTCTCCTTCGGAGCGTCACATGAAGCGACGTGTTGACAGTGATGACAGCATCAGCTGATCACCTCTGGATCATCTGTCAGTCAGCTCTAACAGCTGTTTGTGCGTCTGGGCATGTGCGCTGTAATAACTCTGATCAAACAGAAACAGTAACAGAGCTTACACGTTACCACACACACACGTTACCATGAAGAAAACCTGCTCTCTGTTTATTCTGTGTGCTGTTTAGAAGCTCATGGATCACTTTTCCGGTAAAACACGTGAGATTATTTATGAATTATTTAGCCTTTCTCTAGAGCCCATCTGATCGTGAACTCTGAAGCTTATTAATATAACCCAGTTTATTGTGTCTAAGGAAGATTTTATTTATCAGTCAGTTTTCTGTATTAATCCTCTGTTATATTGATTTGATGATGGTTGTGTTCAGAGTTTTGGGCTTTAAACTCACAGCGAACACTTTATTACCAGATTTATGATCAGGTTCTGAACGATCCTCTGTGCCTGTCCTCAGCTCGTCTTTTCTCTCATTAAACTCTGTTGTGTTTGTGAAGTTTCATGTAAAGTCTGAGCCGCTGCAGCGTCCAATCAGAGAGTGATATTCCATATGGGGGCGTGTCTGTCAGTGAAAAGACTTCCGCAAGGCCAGCTCTCATGTCTCCTCGATCATAGCTCCTTCGATCAGTCTCCTCCATCCTCTCTCCTCTGAGCGCAATTATCGCTTTGGGACAGTCTTCAAAATGGCGACTGGGAAAGTACGGAGGAAGCACAAAGTTAACGCATTGGGACGCACCCTTAGTAGACCAGGATGAAATGCAGTATGCAGCTGTTGAAATTCTGCGCCAGTGTTTCTGTATTTTCAGGTGAACAAAAGTAGTGAAACAGTGGGTAAATGTAGCCACTCACATGGGGAATGTGTATGAGTGAAACCAGACTTCTGTTCATGTGAGTAAGTCAATTACGTTGAAGTTTTGCAGGTTGATTAGTCGTCTTTGAAGTGCCACACCTGTTTTGTTTTCTTTCTAAAAAAAAAGCTAAATTAAACCACCTGTAGCTTACTTCAACATTTACTGTGTAAGTGTGCTGTGAATGAGTGCAGATGTCGTGAACGTGAATCATTTAAGCAAGATGCAGCCACATTGAGTTACTGTGCTTGTGTTTCTGTATTTTCAGAGCTCAAAGTAAAAGTTAATTCAAAAAACTCTTGCACACCTGGAACGTCGTTCATTTGTCCAAGTGTGCAACAAAGATCATGACTCAAATATCCTTTCTTTACTTTTTTATCTCACTGACACAAACCAAAACTAAAAAAAAAATGCAATAGAGAACTTAGGCCACATTATATATAGAAAAAGCTAAAGATTACAGTAATTAATGAAAATTTAACACAATTTTTAAAAGATTTTTTATGTTGTATTTTTGGGGATTGTTCCCTCTAATAGACAGGCCTTCTGAGGAAAAACAGACATGCGCGTTAACCACAAGATCAACAGCACCTTCATATTATTAAGAAAGATAAGGGCAGCCAGCAGCCGCCTGAACTGAAATAGGAAACGTGGAGTATCTTTTGAAATCATATATCTGTATAGGTTTTACAAATAACTCCTTTCAATGCATCAGCAGAGATTCTGAATCAACTGTGGAAGAAACTGGAGAGGCTCACTGTGCATGTTTATTCAACTGCTGTCTGTCCTCAGCTGTTCAGTAAAACTTCACAAGATGCTCCACGTTCATTATGATGCAGACAGATTGTTGTTCTACAAATTTCCCTGAAAAAAAAAGACAAACAAGGTGCATGTTTTTGTCTTATTCCTAGCGAGAAAAAATGTACAAAGCTAGTTGTGAATACAACCTTTGCTGCAGGACATTCCTAACTAAACTCATCCACAAAGACGTGGCTGGGTTAGTTTGATGCAGAGGAACTTGACTGTGTTGCAGAGTCCTGACCTATACCTAACAGAACACCTTTCAGATGAGTTTCGTGTAAGACCCACAGTCACACAAAGGTATCATTGCCTAGTGGTCTTTGTTTCAACGATGGGAGCAAAGCATTGATGGAAATATTTCCAGATAAAGGTGTAAGGTAGCTGACCAGTCAGCAGGCTATTATATACTCAGCTTGCCTTTTTTTTTTCATCTGTTTTGCTTCTCAGTTTTCTGTGCCGCTTTAAAGTTAGCAGAAGAATACATTAAAAAAGGGTAAGTCTAAAAAGTGACATTAAAGGATGCTAAAACCTTGTTCAGTGGTTTGATCCTGCTCCTGAATTTCAAACGAGCTGCAGATTAGAGGAGTTGAAAGTATTACACTGAAACATTATATAAAAAAAACTGCTACTTCCCTATAAAAACTCCATGTGACAGGTGAAAGGCTGGTGGTGAGGCGCTGTGACCTCTAGAAACTGAAATGGGTTGATATTGCTTCAAAAACCTTCTCACAGTAGAATAATCAGCAGAGACATAAACCTGTCAGAGGGTAAGATCTTGAGTCTTAAGTCTTCAGTTGGTATGAATACTTAAAGTCTCTGCATTTTTCTGGAAAGGTGCCAATACTTTGATGAGAAAAGGGGTGAACTGGTCTTGTTCTTAAAAAAAAACTAAGGGTTGAAGACTTGATAAGTGTGGGAGTGTAATATTTTATCCTTTGATTAATAATCCAAGAGAGCTCCTTTGAGTACATTAACTTTATTTTGTGGTCATTTAAAGTGCTCAATCCTGATTGGTCATTACAAAGTAACACAACACAGAAATGATGTTATTCCTTAACAGCTGAAGCTTTTTGTAACCAGCATAAACATGTCTGATTGTTCTCTGGTTAGTCGTCGGAAATTATTCTATACCATGGAGTCAACTTCTATCGACTTCTGAGTGTTACAGAGCTCCCGGTGTTTTGGAACAAAGAGTGACTGTGCTAACTGTTGACTCTCAGCTGGAAACTGGAGATATGATGAATAGACAGTCACTAAATAAGAGTTAATGATCCAGAGTGACCAAAGTAGTCAAAGAGAAAGAAATCAATCAAGCACCTTAACTCAGACTTGGCTCACATGCATATGAAGAAAGCCAACTAATGGTGTTGACCTTCTGTAAGCTAAAACACAAAGTGAACAGGTAGACCTCAGCCTCCCTTTATTACCTCCCTCTGCTAATCACCACCAGCTGAGAGAGAACATCACAGGTGCTCCAAATATCTGCTGATTACGGAGGTAACCTGTAGACCTGGGTATTCAGTTCAAAGTCACTGAGGTCCACCAAGTCCAGCTTCATTTTCAGAGCAGAAAATGGCTCATTCAGCATAAATAAAAGTAATTCCGCAAATGTATGTTATACCTTTAGTTCAGAAGCAGAAACCTGACAATAAAATAAATGAATAAAAAATGTAAATAGAGCTGAATAACCCTTTTTTCTCTTAAATTGAAGAGGTCCCAGCCTAGGGAATTGAAGGCCAGCTCTTTAAGTAAAAAAGTCAACAAAAAATGAATAAAAACATGGTTATTTTAGAGGGAAAAAAAAACAAGTGCAAACATGAATTAACTTAAGATCTTTCTTTTCTGTTTTCTTAAATTAAAGAGAACCCAGCCACCAAAAACTGAAGGCTTACTTTTAAAGTAAAAAAGTCATTATCTTGAGAAAAGTGTCAACTAAAAAGTGTCAAATAAAAACACAATCCAAAAAAAAACAAACAAAAACAAAAAGAGCTTTGAAGCTTAAGCTTTGAAAACCATGTTTTCTCATTTTTTCTCTTTTTATTCTTTAACTTTTCTCGTGAGAGAAATGGGCCAGTGGATGTTTCATACTGGGCTCTAGGTTTAATTATTTGTGTGTCTTCAGCTCAGACTTCAGGGCATAACTTTTCTCAAAAGAGTTGTGTTTTGTTTTGTAGTGGCACTTCATGTCGCAGCTCGTAATTAATGCCATGAACTGGTCGCAGGAAGAATGAACATCAATTGCCCAGCCCATTCTTTAAACCAATAGTTTTCCACATCAACCTTTCTTCTTTAAAGTTTAAAACCAGCCTACTTTAAGACCAATAAATAAGATCAAACTTCGTTCAGAGGTTGTGACTTATAAGAGTTAAGTATGTAAAAGAGCCAGGCCCAGTTGATGAGTAAAAAAGCCAGGTATTAAAGAGGAAGTGATGTTTAGAGAGCTGTTTTTTATACTGGAGGAACCCCATTCAGGGTGAGACAGACCCCTTAACAGGACTGCATTAATACTTTTATTGAGAGAAGAATGAGTGATTCATTGGGACATTTCTAGTTTTCAAGAAAGCCACTGAATAAAGTCAGAAGCCATGAGGCAGAAGCTGTCTCCTCTGCGCTTTATAATTGAGCTAATCTCTGTTCTCTTCTTTCCCCTGTCTGCCTGATTCGATTGGTTTCCTTTCCAATGTTCTAACTGACAGGTTGTAACACAGTATGAGTGAAAATCCTCCTACACCTCACGTCTCCATTTCCAACCTTGTGACAGTTGAAAAATTGAACAATTGATACTTCTGACAGAAAATCAATTAAATCCTGTGGCCACTGTCAAAGCGCTGCGCAGGAGGAACAGGAGTGTGCTCTCGCATGATTTCATTTATGTAAGGCACTGTCGTACTCACCTGCATTTTCCTGCTTGTGTTGCGTTTCTTTGCGTATAAGGAAAAATAAGGCAATAATTTGTAAAGATATGACTGTGTTGTCACTTTCTACAGTGTTAAAAGAACTGGTTGTGCTTTCTTATTGTGCTGCCATTTTCCACTTCTCAGTCTGTTTATTTTTTTGTTAGGATTTGTGGAATGAACTATTCCTTTAAGCAGCAAGTTAAATGTATATTCTACGATAACAAGGGCAAGGAGGAACTCACAGTTAAAAAAGAAAACATAGACTGTGCAAAATATGAAGAGGGAGTCTGAGTAAAAGAGGGACAGAAGACGAGAGAGAAAGGGAAACAGACACAAGTGGCCCCTGTGGCACTGTGTGATAAGGATATTATGTAGATTGAAATGCTTCATGCAGGTTAAAATCAGCATAAAATGTTGCTTCAATTTTCTTTTTAAACTCACACCATGGTCTAACTGTCGAATTATACTCGGACTCCACTTCCATAGTGATCTGAATGCTGATCAGGTTTTTAATCTGAACTCTGAAGACACACAGGACAGGAATAAAAAGTTTTAGTTCCAGTGTCAAAGCATTAACAGGGCGCAAATCTGCATGAATAACATTATACTTTTAAAGATATTCTTCTCACCCCATACCCTATTTGACAGTACGGTTAGCCAGGAAAAACACTGGCAAGAGACGGTGGAGTGAAGACATTTGGCTTTGAGCTGGGTCCAAGCAGAGGCCAGAGAAGCAAAGGCTTCTCCACACAAGCCCCTGAGCTAATCCAGCACCACTACAAAATTCACCACTCACAAAAGTGAAACCTGACCTTTATATGGTAGAAAAAAAAGTTATATTAACAAAAGGTAAACTGTTTTTGTATTTAAAAATATCAATTAGAATTAATTAGGGTTTTAGATTTTTATGGCGCAACAAAGCCCCCCCCCCCTTTTTTTTTTGTTACATATATAACAATATGAATCATTCAACATTTTGTTAGATGATCGTTTTGCCCTTTACCATTAGTTAATGAACAGTGCAGCCAGAAACATGAGAACCCACAGGAGAACCTCAAGCTGGACTACTCGGCCATTGGCTGAGTCAAACCAGAGGCCAGAGAAGCATGAGCTTTGTGTCAGTGCAGTCGACCCAATAAACTATTCCAGAGCACAGGTGCCACTACAATATATACTCCTGACAAGAACCCCACATGCCTGACTTTAGGGTTAGAATAAATAAAAGCTATGAAAAACAAAGTTTTTAATTAGTTTTGTAAACGAAAAAAACTTTATTTAACCCTCTAATGCATAAAACATTAAAGCATGAAAGCTGTGTCAAGTTTTTTGTTGTTGTTGTTGTTGTTGTTGTTGTTGTTGTTGTTCTTTTTTTTTAGGTGGCTTCATTTTCTTATTTGGTCATAACGTGCACAACTGTCAACAATCATGGTATTTTCACACATTATTTACATGTTTTATTGTTGATAAGCTTTTTGACCCTCTGATGCTTGTCTTTTGCTTTCCAAAATAAATAAATATATGAATGAATGAATGAATGAATGAGTAAATGAAACAATGAAGTACTTCAAAAACATACTGTTTTTCTTTCTTTCTTTCTTTCTTTCTTTCTTTCTTTCTTCTTCTTCTTCTTTTTTTTACATGCCCAAAGCAGAATAAAAACACTTCAGGAAAAAATCTTGCGACAGGCTGATATGCAGTCCCACCATAAAAGTCATTGCATTTAGCTTGTTTAATGGAAATTTAGGCTTTAAATACTGGCAGGAGATTCTGGAGAGAGGTCATTCAGCCATGAACTGAGTCAAACCTGAGGCCAGAGAAGCAAGGGCTTTGTTTCTTTATCCACAAACAACTGACCTAATCCAAAGCACCTGTCGCAGCGACATTCTCGCCTGACAAAACCCCCATGAACCTGACTATTATATGCTTATAAAACAGGAGAGAACACCAGGCAAACAACATTTTTTTATGTTCATCATAAAAAAACAAGAAGTTATTTGCAACCAGACTCAAAAGTAGAGGCTTTAGTCTCCCTCCGTCTTCTGTGCTTGGCTCGGTCCCAAACACCAGTAGCATTGAGAAATAGTGAGACAACAGATGGAGCGACACATTTCCTTAAAGAGACTTGTGGTGTGCTGTCAGATTACTTACACATCACGCATTACTTGTTACATGACCAGGCCTGGGAAGGGAGCATTTCAAAATGTAGTCTTACATCTCCTTTTACCTGTGACACCACAAGCATGACATAGCACATTTAATGCAGGTGTAGACACTCAAATTAAACACAGTCTTTTCAGCCCACATAAGCAGCTGCAGTGGTAACCAGCACTGGGACAGCAGCCAAACACTCATTCAAAACCCGCCTTGTGTAACCTTGAGCATCTTGCTGACATTATGTTGTAGCAGTAGCATCAGTGTGGCGTGCATATTTACATTTTTGCAGGCAGGAGACACCCAGTCTCTACATGTGCAACAGTCACACCCCGCTGTGTTCTGGCAAGAGGTGCCCCTACACAATAATGGAAAAGATTAGTCATGGAGGATGAGAAACAAGGACGTTGTTGTTCTGAAATACAGGGCAAAAATGAAGTGTCAGCATGTGTTACATGATGTTTGATATAACACTTCCTACAGTGTTACTATTTCACATGCACACATCACAGGTGAGCTGGAAACCAGTCAGCGCCGGTTGCTTGTGTTAAAAGAGTCACAGATGAAAGATTGTTGCCTAAAGTTTCTGGCATGTTTACCAGAGAGATAAATTAAAGCTGCTACATTTCTTTGAAAAAACTGTTGATTGAAAAAAACTGCATCAATGTAAAAAAAAAAATTCTAAAAATAAAAAAAGTAAATGTCTGGAGATCTTATAAATTCGCACTAATTGATCGGCTGTTATTTTTTATATATTATTTTATTTTATTGTTTATTTATTTATTTATAATTTATTTTGAACACTGTTTTTATTGATATTTTGCATGGGTAAACCTGTACCATTCAGTGGAGTTTCATAAATAAAACATTTTAATAACAATCCAGAAATGTCAGATAAATATATAAACAGATAAAACATCAGATTTAATGTGACTGTTTCCAAATAAAAAGCACAAAGAAAATAATAATAATAATAATAATAATAATAATAATAATAATAATAATAATAATAATAATAACAATATTAAACAGATCAAACAAACAAAAAAGCTCTCAGATGAAACAAACTTTCAGCTTCTCAATCTTTGCTATTCAAGTCTCTTCATTGTTCTAAATTTTACATTCGTTCTAGCCACTTCATGAGGTTTACATCAATTCTTACTAAATAAAAGATCAAGTTGATTAACAATATTGTTTTTTTTTCAACTCAGCCATCCTACATAGATATTTGCTCAGCTGCAGAAGGTTAAACTGATTGTCATCATTTCCTTGCCTCCATATCTTATTGCAAATGATCACACCTACACATGATTAAAACTTTTTTGCAATTGTAGATGTTGTTGAAACCTTGCTTTAAATAGATCATGTTACAGTTGATTAGAATGAATGAAGTGTAAGGGAAAGTAATAACTTATACTACACAAACATAATTAGATATACTCCTCACCCTCCTGCTGACTCTTGGTTCATTAGTTTTGATCACTTGTCAGTGGTTACATGAAGACGTAAATAAAAAAAACACAACCAAGGCTGCCAGTCAAAGGGAAATATGAATTACAAGAAGAAAGAAACCTATATTTTTTCATTAGTGTTATTATCGTTGTAAGTTTAACCTGTTTCTCTCCTGAAAAGCTTCCCCCTGCTCACGCAGTATGAGTCTGTGTTTCTGTGACATGCAAGTTGTCACCCCCTTCGATTTAATTCCATCTCCATCAAACTCTGACAAGAACTGCAGTTTCTAGAAGGTCCATTCAATATCTGTTCACGTATTGCTGCTCCATAAAGCGAATGGTTAATGTACCTATTGATTGTTACGATAAAGATCTGCGAAAGCGCTGACTGCACTCGCTCTGGATTATAATGGGCAGTTAAACGGCCACATGTGAGCTTGCGTTCACACGAGTGTGAGAACGCCTTTGTCCACTCCAAACTGCTGGAACTGACACTCACATATCACTAATCCCCAAACTGCTCATTACATGCTGTCACTGCAGCCCAGCTTTTATTGTGTAGCTCTCACTTTAATCTGCTGTATTGGTAGTTTTTGAGAAAGGTTTAAAAGAAGAGGGACCAGAGACAAGAGCAGCAGACAGTGTTAATACAGTATATTTATATATTATTGATGATGTTTTGATAAGAAAGTAATTTTTGCTGCTATGGCTGTGCGTTGTCAGACTTTTATTAGGACTGAATGGTGCAACAGAGCAAAGATGGAACAGACACTGATCTGTGTTATCCTGGTGTGACAGATTTCATGCCCCAAATTCCAAGTGTGTAGTCCACTGGTCTTGTCTATCTACAATCTACATTCCAACCCTCACCTATGGTCATGAGCTGTAGGTAGTGACCACAAGAACACAATCGCGGATACAAGTGGCTGAAGTCAGCTTCCTCCACAGGGTGGGGTTCAGGGTCAGCCTTAGAGACAGGGCTCAGGGCTCAGACATTCAGAAGAGAGTAGAGTCCTTGCCCCTCTGCATCTAGAAGGGCCAAGTGAGGTGATTCAGGTGTCTTGTAAGGATGCCTCAAAGATGTTTCTCTAGAGAGTTCCAGGTATGCCCATCTGGGAAGAGACCCAAGGGTAGACCCAGGACACGCTGGGGAGATTATATCTCTCGGCTGGCCTGGGAACGCCACGGTACTGTTGTGGAAATGTTCCTGTTTCTGGTGAAGAATGAAATAGAGTCTTCTGCCGACCAGCAAGGTATTATTTTCTTTGCAAAGAAAAGGTCAGTTAACACGAGAGCAGTCAAAGTGAAGAAAAGACCTCAAACATAGGTAGAGTAAAACATTTATACTTGAGGAAACCCCCCCCTAAAGTACTCTTCACACCCCTCTGTCTGCTGCAGGAATCCACATTGCAACAGAGCCTTGAAGCTGGGCAGAAGGTGTGAGAGGTCTAGACAAAAGACGAAAGGGTCTGGAAGTCCATTGAGGAATCTGGAGGTGGGGTGTCTCAAGAAAGCAGGAGATGGGGCGTCTTATTCATTCATTCATTCATTCATTCATTCATTCATTCATTCATTCATTCATTTTCTGAACTACTTATCCTGTTCAGGGTCGCGGGTGGCTAGAGCCTATCCCAGCTGTCTTTGGGCAAGAGGCAGGGTACACCCTGGACTGGTTGCCAGTCAATTACAGGGCTGACACATAGACAGACAACCATTCACACACGCTCTCACACCAATGGGCAATTTAAAGTGACCAACTAGCCTGATATTGGGAATGTGGGAGGAAGCCGGAGTACCGAGGCCTGAATCACACGTATATGGATATTTTTTTGATCAGATAAATTTTTCCTTGTTTAAAAAAAAATCTGTCCACACCACAGAAATATCTCTGTCCACACGAAGAGGCCAAACTGAAAACGATCGCCTCTGAAGCCTGCAATGCCATGCCTGGCCGATAAGTGGCAGGTTAGCAAAATGTGAAAACCATAGAAGAAGAACGTTATGAGCATGCCCAGTCAAACACAGTGACTTGTTGCTAGGCGCTTGACGTCAACGCGTCAACACCAGCTCCGTTTAACACCGCTACACAGATCCACTCAACCGGATATTTTTTTTTTCTTCACTTTTTATCCGTTTTTAAAAATCTCCGTTTACGTGGGTGAAATCTCCGTGTTCGTGTGGTGGAGAGGCCCAATCGGACAGAAAAATGTGCATTCAGGAATATATCCATATACGTGTGGTTCAGGCGTACCAGAACATGCAAACTCCCACTGGCCGAGCTGGGAATCGATCCGGTGACCTTTTAGCTGTGAGGCTTCAGCGCTAACTGTTGCGCCACCATGCAGACAGGGCATCTCAAGCAGTGAAAACAAACTAAAATTGCAATTACAGTACCACCACCCCACCACCCCACCACCCCACCCTCGCCCCAGATAAGCTGATGGAAGTGGCCGGGGGGACAGGGGCCACTGGTCTTCACTGATGACATTGCTGCCCTCAAGACCCAGACCTGGATAGGTGGTGGAAGATGGACAGTTGGCAGGAACTAGACCTAACTTAGCATCATCATCAATCAGACATGGACAATCTGCTGACAGCCAATCCTTTTTTTTCTTTTTAAGTTCAAGTTAAGTAGTTATACACAAAATCCCGATTTACATCAGCCCAACTGTGCTTGAAAAATTAAGGATGAACTGGCAGGTAAAACCAAAATTAGTTAGAGTGCAATTTCTGTCTTACTGTTTCACTTTCACAACAGTGTGCAACAGATCTGGGTATAACATCTGGTTTAATTTGTGATGTGTGTGACAGTTTTACGGTATCAAACTGAGCAGTGTAGTGATAAATAAAAAATATAAAAATAAAAATATAATCCAAAGTGGAAAGCTTGCCTGGTCCTATGCCATACAACAGCTTCACATGAATCAGGATCAGAAAAGAAAGAAAGAAAGCACTGGCTTTGTTTTATTAAGCTGCATTTTTACCACTTAAAAATAATGAGATTATCTGAAGTTTATACCAAACAGTACAAAAAGTAACATGCAGTTTTGAAAACAAACTGCAATGAACAGATGAGAAAAACCTCATTGTCAGCTGAGCTTAATTAAACCAGGGGAGGGTGGGTAACGAGACACAGGTGTGACACATTAGGGTAATCAGAAGAGGAGGAAACACAGGGCACAGGAAGTCAAATGAGAGACAAGGGTAAGTTACACAATAAAACAGGATACATGGAGTAAATAACAATAGGTAGCTTATCATCGAGGAGATGTGCCACACAGGGCACTTCGTCCTTGACCACAATTTGAAAAAGAAAGATCTAGTGTACTTAGAAGCTATTTGGGGTAAGTGTTATGAACATGAAACAAAACGCAATTTATCAAAGGAAACTGCTTTTGTTGGTAAGAAAATATATTCTTCCATGTTACTTTATTCAGCTAATTGCTCTCCCTCCTACCTGCACCACCCCTCCAACTTGGCTTTAAAGAAAAGTTTCAATATCAAAGACCTCATGACTACAAAGCCTTACACCTGAAGAAGTCACGCTGTGCCAGTTTTCAACTTGATTTTCTGTGACTGTAGGCGCGGAGTGACACGGTTCACATTACAGGATTTCAAAGGCTTGAAGAAGAAAATGAAAAAAATCCCAAACTGCTCACACAGCTGCAATTAACTCAAAGCTGACATACACACAAACCCCATACAAGCAGATGTCAAAGGAGGAATCTATATATTGTGCATTTGTATAAAACCAGGCACCTGCACACATGCCTTTACATGTGCATGTCAGATGGAGAGAGAAAGACACAGCAGCAGCAAGCTCTAATGATCCACGTGGGTCCTTTGATTTAATTAAAAATGTATGCAGTCAAAACCAATCATCCCCACATCCTTCCTCTTGTACCACATATTGTCACACACTCAACCAGGTGCTGTTCAAACTGAATCCTCACACAAATCTGGGGAGATGTTCCTACAGAGAGCCTGGAGAACCACAGTGGGGATTTTGATACTACAGGTTGCAGGTGGTAATTACTGGGTGCAAATTGCAAAATTACCAAAGCATAATTTGATTTTTACATGTCTGACACCCTGTACTCGGCCACCTCACCTGCATTCATAGCCGAAAGAACTCGCGCAGAGAAAATGCACTGCAGTGACTAACTGACATTAGCTCAGTCTGAGTCTCAGGCAAATGGGAACACAGTGCTGCATGTAAATAGTGTTCAGCACCACAGTGTGCTGGACAGCTCCACCTCAGGCCAAGCAAGCTTGATTATTCCCCACTTCGCTATTACAGTGTACTAATTTAAAACAGTAGCAAACTACTTTGTTTCTTAGGGCTGTCCTGAGGAAGTGACAACTGATAAGCTGCAGTGAAGGGAACCTGTGGGCATGGAAGCAAATTCTTTATCATGCCATTATAAATCCAATTTACAAAAGGGAGGGGGCATTGTATTAATATAAAAAGAGAAATTATTCAAAGCATATATTTAATTCAAACAAGGAAAGGTAATTTATAGAATATTCAAAGTGCAAGGTTTTGAGCATTTCAAACAAAGCTTTTCAAAAAGTTGGGAAAGGGAAAACAAAGCACTGGCTAAGATGTAGAATACAACAAAAAAAAAAAAAAAAGCAAAAGCACGGTGCGACATTGTCCAACTAATAAAGAGGAATTCCGTAGAGTTTCAGTCCCCCCAAAAAATAAATAAATACAAAAAGGTTTATCAACTGTGAAGGAGCATGTGGGGATGTAGTTCACCAATTTTGGAATACTGGGCCTCATTCATGCATATCTTCTGAATTTCCTTTCATTTGTTCTCACAAGAAGTTTGGGATAGTTCTAAGTCTGATTCGCAAGTGATTTTTAAACTGAAGACACCTGTGGCCACACAAAACCAAAGACTAGACCCAAATGCAAGACTTGGTAGGCAGGAAACAATTCAAAGTCTGTTTAATTCAAATAAAAAGGGGGTACATGTAGACTGTCAAAATAGACAGAAGTATCCACAAATGTGAGGCAAAATCATGAGGAAAAAGGGTTTAAGTATACAAAAATGACATTAAAGAGGGGGTACTGTGCTTTTTTGAAGTAAGAGATCTTCTCAATGGGACTTGCTGAAATAATGAGGTTTCCACCAATGGACCCCTAACTGGGTTACGACACATTTGAGGGACAGGCATTTAACACAAAGGTCTGCCCGTACCTCTGAAACCTCAGGAGAGCTGGCCAATCAGAGGGAAGGGGTGTTTTTTTGGGAAGCAGGGAGCCTTAAAGGGATGGCAGCTTCAACATGTGTTTGAATGTTTCAGAGGCTGGTGTGAGAGCTTTCTAAAATGAAAAAAAGGGGATTTTAATGCTTTGTATCCTGTAAGGCTACTACAGGGGTACCAGAGGAACAGCATAAAGCCTAACAAAAAGCACCATACCCCTTCTTTAACTGTGTGATCTTCCTCAGTTTTAAATCAGTTGAGATGTAAAAATTGTTGTTGCTTTTGGCTAGCCTAACACCAGCACCAGCTTCATTTTATACTATAGTCCTTTCTTGCTGTATATATCTACACATTGGTATCTCCCACTCTCTTTTATGCACACACAAACGCTCACACACGTACACACACGCACACACACGTACACACACAGCTGGGTCAGACTGAATGCATTAAATCATTTATGACTCTCCAGCACTACTAATGCAAACTGCACACGGCACCTACTTAATAATTAAAGCCTCATATTGATTTTGGAATTACAATGCTTGTGTTGAGGGACATTAGTCAGTGCTGTGGATGATAATAACGCTGCAGATTCCTTCCTATAAAGCCGTCTGTAATTCACTGGGTGAATACAGATCAAGAGAAGAGGGGAGGGCAGCAGATGCAAAGAAGTTCAGAAGTAAACTAAAACCGACAGAAACACAAAATACCATTTCTTTCTTTCTTTCTGTCCTTTTTTCTTTCTTTCTTTCTTTCTTTTGTTTGTTTGAAAATACATTTTAAGTTTGTTCTGGAGGGGCCAGCAGCTAGCATTACCTGACTTTTGCTTCGTCACTTTTAAAACAAATTAGAAACAGATTTTCTGAAGAAAAGAAAAGAAAAAAAATTCAGGCCAATCTCAAGGAGTGGATCATTTGTCACATGTTTAAGACTAATGACGATATGTCATGATCAAGCGGCAACCTTGGGTCTAAGACTATGAGACAATAACGAAGTGCTAAAATCTGCTGTTTCTCGAGTGTCCACTTGAGGCTGGCCCCAGAAATACCGGAAGTCACAAACACACCAAGCCAAAAAAAAAAAAAAAAAGCCGTTTTCAAAGCAGAAATTAACCTATTTCACAGCCTGGTTAAAAAAAACCATCTCCTGTCTGAATCGTCAATATTTCTATCAGCACACACTGAACGCGGGGTGAAGTTTCTTCTAACTTGGCTGTTCAGAGGATATTAAGATCACAAGTTCGTCCAATCAGAGGCACAGCTCAGGTCACATGCAGGCGCCCTATAGCTGTACTCAAAGCCCTTGCCACTATCGATATGGTCGCAATAGCCGTTGTGCTTCATTGTCCATTTCAGAAACAGACGTGTAATGTCAGGGAGACTACGTCCATGTTTATACAGTCTATGATCATGATGTATGTTCATAGGGTTTAACACTTAAAGTAAGACCTTTCTTAGCAGCTACTCATTTAGGTTCAGCGTTCCACCTGCGCTTTAGCTCAAATATCTTATTAGCCAGAAATCAACTCAGTGCAATTTGACATGTAGATATAGTCGAGACATCCTGCTGAAGTTCAAACCAGGCATCAGAATGAGAAAGAAATATGAAATGAAGGTCCCATATTGTGCAAAAATCACTTTAAGTCTTTAAGTGAAATTTGTGGGTCTTTGGCTTTCCTCCCAGCCCACAAAATGTGATATTTAATGACAAAACCTGTACTTAGTAGTGCTTGTGAATGTAAAATCCTGACCTAAAACGAGCTGTTTGGATTTTGGGGATTTGCCGATGTCACCAATTCCCTTTTTTTGACCAATCAGGAGGGGCTTTGAGAGCCTGGAAACAATACTGCTGTGCTTGATTTATTGGCTTTTTGGACCAAAACATGTTACTACCATTTCATGAAGACATCAGTGATCCAAATTAAACTTCAGAAAAGGAGCACAATATGGGACCTTTAAGTGACAGTGAATCTGACATGGGTGTTGGTCTGAGTATTTCCACAAATTGATTATCTACTGGGATTCTCCCCCACAACCATCTCTCGTGTGTTCAGAGAATGGTGAGCAAAAGAGAAATTATCTAGTGAGTTCTCTGCGACTCCTTTAATGCCAGAGGTCAAAGGAGAACTGTTTTGGGATTATAAAAAGGCAATGGTAACTTTAACAACCGCTTGTCACAATGTTTGGAGGGACAACATTTCCAAATTTGAAGCAGATTGACCACTTCTTTCGACAAACAGGAAACACCAAAACACAATGGTAGAATCTTGGATAAACCTTGCCTAGTCTGATTAGTCTTGATTCTTGTTCCAACATTCAGATGGTTGGGTAGGAACAACATTGCCAGACTCCAAACGAAACACAAACAGACTGAAAAACAGCTTCTCCCCTCAAGCTGTTACGACCCTGCTCCCCCAACTCAGATAAAATCCAGTAACACTGGTTTGAGCTTTAATCAATTTCAAAGTGCAACACACACTTTAACATTTCTTACTTTTTTGTATTGTGCTTGTTTATTTTATTATCATTGACAATTTCTGCCTGCTGCTATTTTAAAGAGACGCTAAACTGCCTTTCATTGTTCAGGACAAAGACGATGAAGTGCTGTTCTGTTCTATGAAAGGATGGATCCATCCTGCTTTGTACCAACGGTTCAGGCTACTGATGGTGGTGGAAATTTTCTTAGTGGGGAATAAAAAGAGAACTGTGAAATCTTATTGAAAGTTTTGATAAATCATCAACACAATAATATAATAAAGAGTCAGGTCATGAAGAAAGACATTCTTTGTATTATTTTGCAATATTCTTTTCATTTCTCCCACAGTCATAAATCCATAGCCTATAAAAAGTCATTCTAACTCTACAATCCTCATTGTAAATCAGACCTTTAAGCTAGAAGAGGAGCTGCAAGTCTACCTGTTAGTGTTCTGTCACAAGAATCGATACTATAACTCCACTTTGATGAGGGTTGTGAAGTTTACTGTCACATCCAAATGTTGCATGGATGCTAAACATGGACACAGGGTGCTAAGGCTGATGGATAAAAAATAAAATAAACCAAAGTATCATGAAGTGCTTCACTCTGTCTAAGATTTGGGCTGTGTAATATATTGTTTTTGTGATGTTGAAATTGCAAAGCACTCAAACCCAAACTGACTGTCTCATTGAAGCGTTTTAAGAGTCTAGACTTCAAACTGCCAATCTCAAAATGATACGTCTGAGCATATCTCATATGAATCATAAGAGGTATTCAGGAGGTCAAAGAGTGGAGGATCCGTGCAGTCAAATAAAGGACTGAAGAGATAAAACTTTTTGAAAGTTTCACCTGAGCATCATTCATTTCAACCATCACTGCTTCAGTGTGAGAACATCTCTCACGCTCCTCTTCCTATATCGATGCCTTACGGAGAACAAACGCTTTACCTTTAAAGGTCCCATATTATGCAACTTTACAACAAGTTCAAATGGGTCTCAGAGGTCCCAGGACAGTCAATTTAAAGTCATTTCCCGGACTTCAGCCACTCTGTAAATCCCTTCTCCCGAGCGCTCCTGAGAACAAGCTGTTTCTTTGGGCGTGGCTCTAAATGACAATGAGCTGCCCTGTCCACGCCTCCTTCACAACTTCTTGGGACGAGGGTGTGGCTCTGGTAACATGCCGCAGTGTTTACAGAGAGTGCGTAGATATGGAAGGGATCCAGAGTCTGACCCAGAAGGAGAGGCACCTGAAGAAATCAATTTCTGAGTGGTTAGTAACAAATATTATGAGTCTTGATATGCTGCTGCAGTTACCATCAGGTAAACAAAATTAACGCTAGCAGCTTGGTGCTAACCAGAGTTATATGACTATACTGAGCAGAGAGAACTGTGTGCAGCCTGGACTGTTAGTTTTTCGAGACAGTACCATGAGGGACATCTATCAAGCAAACTAAACTGCAGCAGTAACACACACACATTAGTGGTGACTGTGGTTTTAGCATCCATAGTAACAGCTGAGAGTGCGTTCTCTACCCTGTAGCACAACATTAGCTCCACCTCGGGCTACCACGACAAGTAGTCACGTCCAAACAAAAGATAACATTCTGTATATAAAGCTAACTTCACGTGAAATATATGTCCATATATCTTCTCTTTAATGTCCTCTGATATTATTTACTCATGTGTGTTAACGTAGTGTAAGGAAACTAAGTTACAAACCGTAACTTACGTTAGCTGCTATGCTAAAACCACATTCACACAGTTTTCCGTTGCTAGGCGCTGCCCAAGTAGCTGCCTGTTGCAGTAGCTCTCTCATCTTTGTCCGTTTCTTGTAATTTTTTCGTCTCTTTTTTTGTCATCTTTGTATTTGGAGTGGATCATTACTTTGTATGGTTTATTGTTGGTCACGGACACCAAACTTTTTGTGGCTTTGGCGATATTTTACTACTTTTCTCCTGTGTTTGTCTGGAGACCCTGCATGTAACCATGGCTGCATTGTTTACATGTGAAATTAGCTGTTAGCAGCCTGTAGCATGTCAATGCTAACTAATGTAAGGCTTGATGATTTCCCTCGAGCTGAGGAGGAGGAGGTGAGGACGTTGGCTGGTTCTCGGGTGTGAGCTGGGACGTAACGACGTGGACCTGTCCTTCCATCTATCGTTGTTGGGAACGTGGGATCTATCTCTGGTGGGATGGACGAGCTAGCCGTGCTAGCTGTGCCCAGCGGCAGAGGGGCTGCCGGAGGGCGGAGTGGCATCGTGCTGTTCACGGACATGGCTGACGGAGCTGACATCGGACGCTGGCGCCACATTGGAGGAGCTTCGCCTTCTGTGGGCAGACAGGACACAGGAGACAGAGACTGAACAGACTGCTTGGGAGGCTCAGTCCTGGACCCTGTGGAGGTGGAGACTGGCTGGGCTGGAGAGTGGTGGACGGGCTGTCATCATCTATTTTCTTATGGACCTTTTTGCACTTTCTATATACTTTTTTTACTTTGGTTTTCTTAAATGCTGCTGTGACTCCTGAATTTCCCCTCGGGGATAAATAAAGTATTTTCTGTTCTATTCTATTCATCAGGCTTTTGCGCTAGGTAGAGCATATAGTAAAGCAACACAAATTAGTAAAACTTACAGCTCCCACGTATGTAGCTGGGTCACGGACAGTTGGTACAGATCCATGCTTCAGTTTCAGGTTCTTGGCGAATCTTGCTTTGTACTGGGCCTCGTTGACAAAGTAGTCCGAAGTGAAATGGTGAGCACCACTGTTGCCAGATTTGGTTGAGCTATTTCTGCCCAATCACGTTCCAAAACCCGCCCACTTCAGCAAAAACCCGCCCAATAGTGTTTTGCACACAAAAACATTTATTATTTTAATAAATGTGGATTTAAATGCATTTACAGTATTAAACATTTAAGCCCAAATGGCAAGTTGTATTATTACAGACAGTGCATGTCACAGAAAATGTGGAAAAAATGCACTTTCTGTATCCCAGTGCCAGGCCCAAGTTAACACAGCAGCAGTAACATCAACCACCTGCTCTTTACACGTACCAGAACACAGGTAAAATGATTACTACGGACATGGAGACAGTAGATTTACATGAATGTGATGTCACGTTATTATGGCAACATTGATAGCGACTGAATAAGTCACTGCAAATAAATGTGTTTTTAATTGAATATGAGTGAATGAAGTATACTGAATTTTGTATTTGTACTGTTTTTAAACCATAAAATAACAGTTTGTTGTGCTGTTTCCACAATATGAAAAAAACGCCAAATGTTGGAAAAGCAGCCCAAATATTATATACCCGCCCAATGCACTTTTTCCCCACCAGATGTAATCAAAAGTAGCCCAATTGGGTGGAAAACCGCCCAATCTGGCAACACTGGTGAGCACACACATACAACATTGTAGGGGTTGTTGCGGGTGCATCTCAATCAAAAATAAAATCAATCCACTGCGTCTTCAAAACCTGAGATGAAGGAGTTACAAAAAAAGACTTCTGTGCTCTTTTGTGCAGCCAACACCAGAGCAACCACCATGCTTTGCTCGTACCTTCGCCATCTTTACTTTACCAAGGCAGCCAAGGTGGAAAACACGCTGCACAGAAGGGGCAGTACAAAGGGCAAGCCTGGAAGAGTTACTTTTTTATGTACCAGGGCAGATCTCAACTCTGTGTGTTTGAGCACTCGTCCTGAAAGCAAACTTTGTCTGGAGCAAGCAAGCAAAGGAGACAATAGAATTTTCTCATTTCAGGGGTGTTTGGAGACAGGCTGGGGACGCATATTACTGTTACAAAACCAGTCTAAAGTGAATTTTATTTTGCATAATATGGGACCTTTAAGCATTCTTTAGAGAACAAAGTGTTCCCAAATGCTTCTTTAACACTTTAACAAGTTATGTCCTTACTTTTAAGAACAAATAAGGCAACATTCCTCACTGATAGGATTTTATGCAAAGCACAACTGGTCCAAACACATAACAAACATGCATATTGTTTCAGTGGGGTTCCAGTCTGATGCAAAAACTTCCTGACATTTTTCCGTCTCAGTGCGTCTTCTCTGAGGAGACCAGTCTGTTGAGGGTTCACAGAAATGTCAGAGTCCAGATGCTCATGCTCAACCTTTTGTGTGAAGGGCTCTGACATGAAGTGTGAGTGCACGAGCGTGAGATGATGAAAGAAGAAAGTGAACAGGCAGAATGGAAAAAGCACACAAGGAGAGAGGCTAATTCAGATGACATGAAGGTTTTGTGTGTGCTCATGTGTCTGTGTTCGTGTCAGCTCCTTAATGAAAACACGGCTCATAGATGTGGTTTCTCCGGAGCTGACTGTCAGCTCGCTGCTCCTCCAGAAAGGTTCAATAAAAAGAATTCCCCTGGTAGCTGTACATCATTCATTATCATCTTCATTTAACAGCGGTACACTGACTGAGTGCTTTGAGGGCTTGGAGCCAGAGGATATTAGAAAACATTTAAGACCAAAAAAATAAAAATTGACCAAATTCTCTTAAAATATTTGAGGAAAACAGTGAAACATGAACACATGAGCGACAAGGTACTTCACATTGTTGAAAAGATTCAATCATTAGCTCTTCTTCAATAAACTGAATGAAACAGTTGCTTCATCTGGCTCTATTCCCTTTGTTTACCCTCATTTTGGCACATTTAAACACTGGCGTATACTTTAACACACTCAAAGTGAGAAAAAGCTCAGAGTGAAGAAAAACTACAAAGTGATTTTATGGCTTCATTTGATGAGAACCTCACCAGAGAGCACCTTGAAGGCACTATGTCCAACATGCTGTCCATTATCAGGGATTCATGGACTGCACAGAGGTCATTTATTCCTGATAATGGACACATTGTAGGGCATTATTCCACTTACCTCCTGGTAACTCGCCAAAAAGAAAACATAATTTCTTTTACATGCCAGGAGTTTCAGTTGCCATCATTTGGTTTTGAGCTCTTGTTTTGTTTCTACTGCTTGTTAAAGTCTTCATCAGCTTCATCAAAGCACTGGCTAACATGATGTTTAAGTTACACTTGGTTGTAATCGAATGTGAGCTTGTTGCAAACTAAAATAATAATCTGAGGCCTTTACTGTGACCTGTTTCTCTTTGTAGCTGATGTAACCTCAATTCTGAGGAGGAACAGAGAGTTCCTGTGGAGGTGGAAGGTGTCGATCCTCAGGAAATGACAGACACTGTGTCCCACTCAGTTAGGTCTTATTGTAAAGTCTTTAAGTTTCAAAAATGTTTTAAATGTCTAGGTTTTGTTGGAAGCGTGTTTCTGTTCCCTGAAGTGTTAATAAGAAGTGTAGGCTTCAACAATATCATTAAGCTTTCTTTTACTAAATATCTGCACCAAAATCAGTTATTGAAACCACTATCACACACCAGTTCCGATCATTATTGATCATCGCAGTCGGTTTTGGCTTGTAAATGTAATCTGTAGGCAAGGGGCACAATTTATAAATTGAGATTGTGTCATGTAAGTGGGGCCCCTACAAGTGCTTCTTTTGCTATTTTTGCAACTGTGTTTGTCTGTAGATCCTATATGTAACCATGGCTGCATTGTTTACATGAGAAATCAGCTGTTAGCAGTCTGTAGCATGTCAATGCTAGCTGGTGCTAGGCCAGATGTTTCCCCACAAGGTGAGGAGGAGGAGGAGAGGACAACGTGCTGGTTATCGGGTGTGAACTAAGAAGTGACAGCATAGGCCTGTCCTTCCATCCATCGTTATTGAGAACATAAGATCTATCTCCAATAAGTTGGACAAGCTAGCCATGCAAACACAGCAACAGAGGATATACCAGAATACCAGAAGGCAGAGTAGCATCATGCTATTCACAGATATGGCTAACGGAGCAAACACCAGACACCAACGCAACATTGGAAGAACTTCACTTGCTGTGAGCAGACAGGATCCAGGAGACAGAGACTGAACAGACTGCTGAAGAAGCTCAGTCCTGGACCCTGCGGAGGTGGAGGCTGGCTGAACTGGACAATGATGAACAAGCTGTCATCATCTATTTTCTTATAGACTATTTTGCACTTTTTATGCACTTTCTTACTTTTGTTTTCTTGATTGCTGCCGTGGGTCCTCCTCAGTTTCCCCTCAGGGATAAATAAAGTATTTTTTATTCTATTCTGTTCTATACTTAAAGAGGGGGTATTGTGTATTTCTAGGCTCTATACTGTCCCTCTGGTATTTCCAGTAGTGCCTGAC
The DNA here is from genome assembly GCF_033239565.1 of Halichoeres trimaculatus. NCBI lineage: Eukaryota > Metazoa > Chordata > Actinopteri > Labriformes > Labridae > Halichoeres > Halichoeres trimaculatus. The sequence goes on from NW_027437201.1 coordinate 8,715,653, forward strand.
AGAGTTTACAGCAATAAAGTCTGTATATCCTTCAATCCGGTGTTTTAGGAAACCCTTCTTTCAGTTTCTGTCTATTATCTCATTTTAGTTTCTGTCTCTTTAAGACTCACTGGTTCACAAACCCCCTAACCTCTGATTGGCCAGCTTTTTTGAGACCTGTCAGGGGTAGACCTTTGTGTTTGAGTTCCGATGACCAACATGTCATGAAGCAGTTAGGAGATCATTATGTGATGATGATGATGATGATGATGATGATGATGATGATGATGATGATGATGATGATGATGATGACAAACTCGGATACACATTTGTATCTTGTTTCTGTTGCTGCATATAGTTTCAGTGTGAGGTGTTTGATGCTTGAAGACATGTCACTGTCATTTTAGGTAAACATTTAAACTAATATGAGAAAGCTATTACCTCTTAGACTTTCATTTTCCATGCTACTGCAAGCACAGGTTTAATCTTTCGATACTTGAGATTGTCTACTGCAAAATCAATCATGTTTGAAAGTGGTGTGTGTTTTCTGTAATATTAAATAAATTAATAAAGCATGCTGTTACCTGAAAGCAGACATGTATCTGTAAAGCTGTTTTGTAACTTCCTACTTCTGAGCAAGTTTTACGTAACTGTAGGTTTCAGTGGCATTCAGTGGCAGAGAGGTGGGAAAAGGATGAAAACCCCATTGGGCAAGTATGTGTGTGTGTGTCTGTGTGTCTGTGTGTCTGCGTGTGTGTGTCTGTGTGTGCATGAATAAACGACAAAGTTTCAGTGTGTAACACTGATGGTTAAAATCTATGACAGGAGTGTTTCTGTCTGAAATAAATTTAGTATTATCATGATAATATTTGACACAGCATTTAATACAAACCCGTATGAAACAAATGTATAAATGAATTAAATTGTTTATTCTGGTAATTCTTTAAGTGATGTCTTTTTATGCTTTGCAAACAAACTTTTCAGATGGAAATAAAAAGAATCAATGACGAAATAAATTGATAATACGTTAATTTAATTAAATCAGAAATACAAATAGAAATGTAAAATTTCTTAAAGGGATGTCAATAGAAGTAATTTATTCAATGATGCCAATGGTTCTGCAAACTGTGGCCCCCAGGTTGTTCTTAAGTGGAGGGGCCTGATGGCAAGAGAAAAAACTCTGTTAGATTTGAGTCATGACTTTGGAGAGCCCGTTGTGGGGTTCTAAGGCCGCGAGACGGTTCACACAAGGACAAAAACTCAAGGCCGTAACTGAGAGAAAGACCAGACAATGTTGACAAATGATCATGATTTTTGCAACATCTAAAACAAGTGTTTGCTAACACTTTCCTTATCTCACAAAAACTGTAGTTGTGATGCAATTTCTGTCTCGCTCAGTGGGCACATTATCAGAAAAAAGTTTTTCTCACTTCCTTACAAGTAATCAGTTACCATCATATTAGCAGATAGTTTGGGTGCAGGCAAACAGGTGAACATCTGGCACTTCATTCAGGTAAGATCTGGAAACTTTTAGCGTTCAGCATTAAATTGAGTTAATGTTGCCAGAATTGAAAACAAATTTATAATAAGATATTGTTTATAGTGAAAATGCGATTTTGTTTTTGTTCTGCCATCTTGTTATTATTATTGTAGTTAAAAAAAATAAAATAAAATAAATAAAACAATGAATTGAGTAAAAATAGTTAAAGCAGTTCTGAAAGGATGGATTTTGAGCCAGAATTTGCATGATGTGGTGAAGGTTGTGCAGTTGTGGATTTGTTCTGGTAGGGAGCTCCAGAGGGTGGGGGCAGTGATGGGAACCCTCTTTTATTTGTTGCAGCGTATTGTTTGTTTTAGTGGTAGGTGTGTGGCTGTATAAAAACAACATATGAAGAAGATTTCTTGATGGTGTTTGCAAATGAACTCTTGCTTCCTAAAATGTGTTATTGATTTTTATGTGTTAAGGTTTTCTGCCTCTAACCTTTAACCTTGGAATTTGAATGAATGAATCTTATATTTACTCTTAACTTTATTTAAACTAAAATGTTTCAATTCATCAACTGAACGCTTAGTTTGAAACCTTCTTTTGTTTCTATTAGAATTTGAGCAAATCATATCATATCATAAGTTATACGAAATGATTTTCCAGTTACTTTTTTGTTCTTGATCTCTGTAACTTCAGGTGACACTCTAAGGAATGGAAGATCACAATTACACCACCATCAGATTCTTCTACAACGACAGCTTCACTGTGTTAAAGCCTGAACTTTACACTGAATTTCTAACACCGAATCATCCCACTCTCGGATTCTTCCATAACAACAGCTTCACTGAGTTAAAGCCTGAAGATAACATTGAATTTGAAATGCACTTTAATGTTGCAATGCACGTTGCAACATGCATAACTATCTCTATTGGCCTTCCAATAACACTCATGACCATCTTCGCTCTCTACTCTCTGGTAAGTATGTTATGACCCTACTGATTTACTTTCTATGTTGTGTTTCTATTGAACTGCGAGGCTGTCTGAAGAAGATCTGGATCTGGGTTGGTTCTTGCTTCAATGTTTCCCTTAACCTGAGTTGAGCTTGTGCACTTGTAGAATACTTGTGCTTAAACTGTGAAGAAGAAAAGGATTCCACTCCATTCCCCTCAGCTTGAATGTTCTTTATCAGGTTAATCTGCAGATTTAAGACGACTGACATGACCTGGTCCATCAAAGGATAGAATTGGAATGAGCATGAGAAAAACAATAAAAGAGGGAACTTTTCTTTTTAATTTGTACTCAAAGAAAAAAAAAAGAATTAAAATGTCACTTTAAAAGTCACACTTTTGAGGTAAAAGTTGAATACAGTCTTACACAGAAAGTCAAAATGCAGACATATAGGTCTTTCAGAAAGAGCTCTGACACAGCTCGATCTTAGTGGTCTGGTGGTTTCACAATGTATTACAGCTTTGCAGAAGCACAAGAGGAGCGACTTGTTCTGTGTGCATGTTCTACATTTTTACAACCCCTTCCTCTAATATTGATGCAACCTTAAGTATTATGAAATTACACACTCTGGGTACTGTGTCAGTACAAAGGCAAAGTGGTGGCACTCTTCATTCTGGCACTGTTGCAGTGTTTTAGTTAGTGGTGGGAAAAGCAGTTCATTTCAGTGTACTGAATCAGTAGAATCAGTTCAGTAAAGTGATTCGCTCAAAGGAATTGTTCAAAGGGTTTGTTTACAGAATGATTCAGTACTTTTCTGAAGCTCTGTGAATCAGAATTTAATGAGCTGAAACATGACTGAATGTTTTCCCTGACCAGTCTGTTAAAGCTATGGCCTACGATCTGAAACCCAGTGTAGATGGTAAGACACATTGCAAAAAACTCAGCCAACCCCACCACCCCCCACCCCCTACCCCGTTCCAAGATCCCGCCCCCCAGCTCATATCGCCCTACCTCACCTCCTAACAACTTGCCCCCTCCGACAGAGGGTGTGTCTTCACCAGCTCAGTTTACAATGCTAAAGATGTGTGGCTAACTTGTGCTAAAATCCATTGACACAGCCTACCTGTTCCGACCAGCAATGTTCAGTCATTAGCCAGTATAGGCACAGACTAACCAGAGTTGTTGTTGCTGACATCTCCCACTGTAGTAAACAAAGTCATTACCTGTTCAACAAAAACTCAGCTGTCTCAGCGTCAGGCTTCAGCCGCAAATCCCTCTGCAGCTTTTTCCACCGGTCCTACATTTCTCCAATTTTCAGTCTCCATTGGCACCTGTTTCGCTCAAAGTTCTTCATTGCTTCAGCCTTTTCCTTGAAACGTTTTCATTTTCTTCCCTTCCCTTGTGGAGGGTAACAGTAACAGCTTCCTGGTTTCGGTCTTCTCTGGCTCCATGCCGCTTCAGTAGCTGAACAATTAGCTGACGTGAGAGGGGTAGTGGGGAAGGACGAGGCGGGACCATGGGCGGGACGGTGCAGAGCAGGGGTTGCAGGGGATTGGACTCACGCACAAACCTAAAATGAGGGGAACTGTGGTTTGGATTGGTCAATTATTATGCCGTTTTGCAGCTAATGTACTGAATGTTTTGGGGTTTTTTTCAATCTTTTTGCTTTTTATACTGCATAGATCAGACCATAATGGCCTCATAAACAGTGTTTTTAATAATTACCAAGCTTCCAAATTGTAGACCATAGCTTTAAGCAAGTTCAGTACACAAATCACTTACTGACTGTGAGGACTGAGAAAAACGTCCTCCCAGTCAGATCCTGATGGACTGAAAGAGAGCTTCACCTCAGTCAGTTTGCGAGTGATCTAAGTCTGAGCTCCTGTTCAGCATGATCATTGAACACCTGACTGAAGGTGAATGTGCAAGTCACCAGCTTCACTGCAATGAGTGTAACATAATTTAACTGAGACCATCTTCACTGTATGTTAAAACAGTCAGCTGAGTAAAAGACTCTAACTTTTCCCCATGCATCCAGTTATTGTTTTTTTTTTCTTCTTTTTTTTTTAAAATAAGAATAAAAGTTATCTGATTATTAACTTTAAATATTGAATAAGATTCATTTCTATAAACCCAACCCTTCCATTAAGTTCAGGAGGAACAAGTAAAAAAAGCTCAGTTTTCAAAGACATAGGTGTCCCTAAATGATACTGCAGCCAAGTCTTTGATTAGGACAGAACAACTCCCTTGTGACATACAGATCTAAAAGCTGATGTAAGCCTTGATGTTTATTTTAAAACATACCAGTCCGTCTCAAATGTTACTTCAGCAAAACAATCAGTTTCATGAAAAAAAAACATATAAAAGTGATACTACAATAAATTTTTACAGCTGCTTCTTCACTTTTCCAAATTTTCCTGCAGATACGAAAGGATCACGTTGCTCCAATCTACGTCATCAACCTTCTCATCACAGACCTCTTTCAGTTCTGCTGTATGATTGTTTTTGAGTCAGCGGTCTTTGGTATTGTGGATTATATCTACCACTGTCTTTTACTGACCAGTGTTGGCTTCATGGTGTGCGTCTCTCTGGAAAGGTAACTATCTGTCTAAAATGTATGTGTTTCCTGCTCCACTGTCTGTATTATCCTGCTCTTCCTCACAAGACAGTTTGTCCCTCTTGTATTTCAGATACTTGGTCATCGCGCACCCACTGTGGTACAGATTCAGACGAACAATCAAGATCTCTGTGGCCGTCTGTGTTGTGGTCTGGGTGATACCCCCTGTCTTTTTCTTTGTTGTGCTTCCATTGGTTGGTCCTTCAGTTGCACAGATCATCTTCTCCATTTTCTTCATCATTCCCTTCCCACTGTTTGTTTTCTTCCTGGTTGGGACTCTCAGAGCTCTCTCTGCCTCTATCTCAGTCTCCTCTGAAGAAAAACGACGAATTGTTGGAATTCTGGTTCTGGTGCTGCTTATTTACACACTGCTGTTCCTGCCAACCATCATTTTTTTCCTGGTAAAGGAGGCCGAATTATACAATCTTCACTTCCTGTCGTTTATGCTTTTTAAGCTGAGTCCTCTTGCAGATCCATTTCTTTACATTTTCATTAGAAAAGACATTGTTGGCAAGTTTCTGGCTGCTTCATGTTGGTGTAAAATGGAGAGCAATGATAACAATGAACCTGCAATTAATGTTGATGATATGTAGGGAGAAAGTTTCATGGAGACGAGAGCAAAAGAACATACCAGATTGTACATCAGCTCAGTTGTAGCTAATGTGTTGTTTTAGTGGTAGATATGATAGTTTCTAGATCATGTAATCCATTTCTAATTTTAGTATGAATCAAAATTTTAGTTTGTGTTATTCAAAATTTTTCAGTAGGATTTGATCCAAAATTTGTTGATAAAAAAACAGGATTATCTTGACCCCAACAGGGGTTTGGATTTTAAGGTGGATTTCACGAAGAAAATGTAGTAAAACTTTAAAATTCGTCAAATAATACAACAATTGTATCATTAAGTGTATATACTTTTGTTAATATTTTGGGAGTTGAACCCGACAAGAATATTTTTTTCACAATATCATCTGTTACTAGTCAGTCCCTCATAGCTAAAATACACCTGATGCATCTACAGTGCGTCTCCATTCCGCTTTGGCAAATGGATCATATAGGTTTCAAATCAACCTGTCAACTTACACTGGATCTATTCTGTTGCAGTATGTCTGCGTGGCTGCTCCGTCGTGTTGCAGATAATATGCAGCCATCCTATTTTTGACGGACGCAGAGCTGTGACACATAAATTCAGCCTAGGGAAGATCGAGCAGGACAGGAAGTTGTGACCGAAAACTTCCTAAAAACACCCAGTGACTTTCAAAATAAAACAGACCGTGTCAAAATCAGTTCGTATTTAGCTTGTCTATGATGATAAACGGACATAATGAGTGGAGCCAGACCAGGAGTCAACAGGTTTGTGGTTTCACAGCCCAATATGAATGAAGAAAGACTTATCAATGGAGAGGGGAGCGCAGGAAATCTTTGGTCTGTGACTCCAGCTGTCTGACAGTCACACAGCTTGTCGGAGTGAGTTGACAAATGCAGTCAAGACGCAGCGCAATGGAGTCGCACTGCAGACGTGTATTTCAGGCCTCATTCTGACAGAGGGTCAGAGGTTGGTGTGGTTCTGAACAGGCTCAGGTGGATCAAAGTCATCAGCACAGAGAGAGACACTGTGCCTGGTAGCATTGCTGTGCAGGACAAAACATGCAAGTATGATGTGTATTATGTTTTTCTCAGAACATTCTTTATTTAGTTCACTATTGGTCATTTAGCGTTTTTGTTGTTGTTGTTGTTGTTTTTTTGTTTTTTTTTTCATAATTTTAATTAAAGGTGTTTTCCAAATATCCACAATGTATTTTTTGATATATATATATATATATATATATATATATATATATATATATATATATATATATGTATATATATATATATGTATATATGTATATATATATATATATATATATATATATATATATATATATATATATATATATATATATATATATATATATATATATATATATATCTTGTGGCTCAGATGACGGATTGTAAAATAAATGATTAATGAAAGTGGATGTATATATTATTTTTGTGTTTTGTTTCAGAATAAGAAACACCTAAAGTGTGTCTTTGCTGTTCTTTTAGCCTACATTGTGATATGATGTGCCATTTGGAGACCTGGTAATCCAGATTTGGTAATTTTGAACTGAACATCCGGGTCAGGGTGACCCAATCCAATGTTGCTTTGACAATCTGGCAGAAAACCAAAACGTATTACCTGATCCTGGACAGCAGAAAATTGGATATCCCAATCTGGATCACCCTGATCCAGATTAAATTCTTTGAAAAACTGGCCTAGCTTCGAGCACACGTTTCATGTGGACATCCAGCTTTGTGACTATGTATCCATGTTTGGAATGTGTGGGATCATTATACTCCCTCTTTAAAAAATGTGTCTTGATATTTGCTGAGATAGATAACTGATAATAGATTATACAGTGAATACACCAATCCTTGTTTTTAAGTCTATCCATTACTGTACACCTTCAATTATACACAATTTCCAGAGCAGCCTTACTCACATTCTGAAGCCATTCCTTGTCCCTAAGTTGACTCAAAGGTAATTTTGCTTTTACATCCAAACTTAAGTTTGCCTGATTCTCCACAGAGCAAGAACACCAAAGTTATCTTGAATTTTTATCCCTACCAACATCCAATCATAACATGCATTTGTCATTGCAAACTTTATTGACATATTTGACTCACGGCAGTAGAGAGATCAGAAAGCAGCACCTCTCAGATCTTTGGATATGACTCTTGTCATAATCCGTGACAGCTTCAATATTTTAAACATTAACAGCCGGCTCTATTACCAACACACACGCACAATCACTCATACAAGACCTTCTACTCTGTCAGGCATCACTCAAGTAGAAGAGGTTATCAGTCAGTACCACATAAATATAATAAAACTATGACAGAAGAGAGGTCAAGTAGAAGAGGATCCTGATGTTAAAGCTCACGGATGTTTGAGGTGTTACAGGCAGACTGACAGAAGGAGAGACTGAAAGAGTGTGGGGGGTATAAAAGACAAAAACAGAGATAGACGTTTGGTGAGACTAGGAATGTAGCGTTTGGGTGTGTGTGTGTGCGTGTGTGTGTGTTTTGGGGCAATAAAATCTAAACAGGACATATGAAATCGCCGTGTTTGCCTTGAAGTCAAAAGAAGATGAGTTTTATGGATTTTTTCTGGCTGTGCCATCTGTCTCAGAAATATAAAGGAATACATGTGCAAGCATGCGTACCTGCAAACACACACAAACACACAGCCATAAAGACAAAACAACATCAATTTTCAGAAAGTATTGTTGTTTGTCATGGAAGAAAAGCCTGGAATGCCTCAAATATTATATGGTAGATGTTAAGTTGTTTAAGCACACAGCAACACCTGAGTACTTCACTGGATTTATATTTCACGGTTTGTTTTTCGAGCTTATATTGACATTCTCATTAAGAGCTGGTGCTTAAATTCTAAAACAGTGAAAAAAGATAGTGAGCTTTGTAAACAACACACATCATAACAACCCAGTCTTCAAAAAAAAGCAACATTTGTTTATTACCAGTCTGCTCTTACTATTTAACTTGCGGTGAATGAAACACAACACTGATTCAGGATACAAGCTTGGAAAGTCAACAAACTGTGAGCATCTTGACAGAATAAACTAGAGCCTAAATTGAGCTCCAGGGCTGTTGATCTATCCCCTTGAAAATTCCCTGTTTTCAGAGGGGTAGTATTCACCAAAGGTCTGGAAACTTTGGGGAGAAGGGTCTGCTGTGCTTAGGAATAGGTTCCAAATTCTGTAGTTTTATGGGTACAACCAGGGCTTGACATTAACTTTTTTCTCACCAGCCACTGTGGCCAGTTATTTCCCAGAGTTACTTGCCACTCAGAATTTTCACTAGCCACAAATTGTTGTTGGATAATTATGTTTAATAGGATTAAAGCGGATGATGAAGTAGTAAAGTTCACTTGAACTAGATTGTCAACCTTTTTAAATGTAAATGACCCCTGATCACACTCAAATGAAGACTACATAAATGAGTTATTCAGCTCTGAAATTGTTGTGCTCCTTAAATATGAAAATATGCACTCTATTGAAAGAGAGTAATAAAAGGAGCAGTTTATTATTGCATTTAATGGAAGTTGTGAAGGTTGAAGATTAATTGAAAAGATAAAAACTAAACTGAAAAATCTAGCTAGAGACACTGTCTGCTTAAAAATGTATTTACTTCAGTAATTTTTCAGTAATAAACTAAGTACTATACTTTCTGGACTAAAGGAGTATAATCATACATTTTTTAAGTCGAATCAGTCAAAAAGTGCATCATAGGCATCATATATAAGTCACACTGGACCATAAGTTTCATTTATTTTGAATGATTTGGTTCACTTACAGTATTTCCAGAGTGAGCTTAACTGAGCTCCAGCCGACAAATGTCCTTACTTCTAAAATGTTATGGAAGTTTTGGCGCTAGTTTGTGACTTAAGCCCAGGAATCTGTTTACAATAGAGATCAAAAAAGACCTGAGTAAACTTTTAAATCACATTATCAGGCGCCGGGAGCCGTCATGGTGTCCAAGACGGAGGCTGGAGATAAGCGCATTTGGTCGCCTGTCAGCAGAAGACTTCGCGAATGGACCAATGAGCTAGCACTGTGTGCAGGCAGTGCTCATGGGAGTCGTAGTGTCGTAGTGTCAAACTGCGATGGATTTAGTTTTTCAGATGCTGTTTCAGAAAACTACAATTAAATAATTCAAGCCGACAAAGTGGCTAGATGGAGTGGCAGTGTTACCCGCCACAGCTGGAATTCACCCGCATTTGGCGGGTTGACTGGTGGTAACGTCACGTCCTGGGTACAACCAAGTACTGATTCATATAAAATCAAAGTTACTATGGGTCTAAATACTTGGGCTCTACTTCACTTGGGGTTGTTGTTGCTTTTTCTATTCTAAAAGTCTGTGATGAGCATTTTGGCACTGTGTATGCCTTGCTAGCCTTTAGCATTTAGCTCAAATATAATCTGTTTAAATACATCCTCACCAAACCACAAGCATTGCCTTTGATTGTCAACATATTTCTGATGTTGTCTTAAGCTGTAAATAATATGCATATGTAGTAGGCCGTTCATTTTAAGCTTCATTCATTTTTTGCTTTGTCAAAGATGACTAAGTAAAGTTTGGAATAAGGAAAGTATACTTGTGATGTAATAAACTTGAAGGTAAACTGCAAGATGTAGAATTGAAGATGGTGGGATTTTATGAAAGATCAAAACTTTTTTTGTCCTGTTAGAAAAGCATGTAAATATCACAAGACCCTGACAAATTTTCTCCGGCACAGTCGGTGTTAACATTCAGAGATCTAATCAGATTTCAGTTATTTCCAGCTGTCATTTATCATCAGGACTTTTGATCCAGATATGTTTGTATCTTGAAGGGGAGGACCCAGCTGTAGCCTGTGGAGCGCTGATTCATTTATTATTTCTCAAGCTGCTTAGACAGCACACAGTCTGTTTCTGAGCTCTAGTACTTCTCTCCGAGGTATCTAAGACGTTCTGACCTTTTGCAGCCCACTTAAAACTTTAGACAGCGAGCTTATTGACTGTCAGCAATGATTTATGTTAGTCAAGTAGGAGAGGGAGGAACTGAAGAAAGCAATTCAAGTAGCCACAAACATAAACTGTCAATACTTAAAAAGAAAAGACAAAAACATTTCTAAGCATGGACACAAAAACCTTTGAAACTGAGGGCCAAATACATTTTGTTTGCCCATCAGTAAAACAATCTGGAAGGCCAAATATACACAAATACACAGCCATCCTTCACTGTCGTTTAACATTTTGAGCACTGACTGTGAATACGAGACTAGTTTACCATGACTCATGTACAATCTAACTTTGTTCAGGGGCTCTAAGCATTGATTCTGAGCGTTATCACATCTTAAAGCCTGAAGGGAATCCAAATTGCATCAGAACAAGAGCACCCACTGATACTCCAACAGCTCAGTGTCTCCCCGGCATAGTAAGCTGTTTGCTCTTGATGCAGTTCAAGAGCTGAACATGTTTTCAGATACTCCTGTCTAACTTCTGAAACCAAACCCAACACAGGCAGGCTATAAGATCAACTGCATTTTTTTTAAGACTCCAGTATGAAAATGTTCATTTAACACAAGAAAAACACGTTTTGTAAATACATTATGCCTCCATACACGGCACACTAACATGATGAAACCTAAGATGAAGCCTTGATGGAACCATGTGTCTACACAAACGGGCCAGTCAGATTTGAAATATGAAAATAAGTTGGGGTCTTGTGTGAAGTGTAAATGAAACAGAATGCAATAATTTGTAAATCTCATAAACCCATATTTTATTCACAATCAGAAATACTTGATAAATCTTGAGGTGTAATTGCTTTTTAGTTACAGCTACTACCTTCAAAAAGTGTTACAAAAAAGTATAAAATATGAAATTAAAAGAAATAAAAAAAATTACAAAAACATAGAAATATGAGAAGGTTTAAAATTATAAGATATACAAAATTATAAAATATACAAAAATAAGAAAGTACAAAATGGAAGCATTAGTGTGAAATTGAATATAACCATAAAATATAAGCATGAGCATTTGCTAACAATGTGGTACAAAAAAAGAGACACAAGTTATGGATTATTGCACAAGAATGAACATTAAGTATGTTTATTGCACAAAAGAAAATAGACAATATATCCATTTTTATATTACATCCATTACATCCAGGTTCTGAACTGGCTGGACTCCTGTCCAGATCTTTCACTCATGAAAAAATAATAATAATCCCCTCTGAACACTCCAACATCTGGTCTTTTTGGGGCAAAATCATTTAAAGACTCTTAGTTAAAAGAAGAGGGAATACCACAGAGTGGTAAACATGGCTGGTCACAACTTTATGGAAAGGTGTTGCTAATGACAATGCTAAAACGCAGTGAAAAAAAATCTGGGTTTACATGGAAATGCTGAGAGACTGAAAAATGATGTAGTAAGCATGCCAGGCCTGTAGTTGGCACTACATCTATTTTGTCCAGATGCGGCGTTTGGTAACGCCACCAAAGTAGAGTTGAACTGATCATCTGGTGTATTGGGGAATGCTAAGTGCAAAAGTGGAGCAACAGGCACACATTTTGTTGAAAGACAGTCAGCAGATTGAGCAGATCAAGCACAACATGGTAGTCCACGACGATCCTAACAACTGTACTGTTGTACTGTTGAATGGGTTTTAGAAACACGAGGCCGGAACGCAACAAAACTTTTGCGTTTCACCTTAAAACCATTGTCGTGTAAACAGACCCTAAAAATGAGCCATTTGTTAGTTGGGAGATGTTAAAGCCTGAACTGAGTGAAGTTGAATACTACCGTGCACCTCCTCACTGATGACCTCATACGGAAACACAATGTCTAGAGACTGTGTGGATTACCTGGGGTGTTCGCCTGTTGGGATTTACATGTGGAATGGTCTATATCATAGTCTTTTTGAATCAGTCTGATAAGTATTTGACATGATAGAAGATAATGTGCCCATTTTGTCGCTTAATCTTACACAGGGTAAGATAAGATGTTATTTTATTAGTCCCACAAGAGGACATTTCTAATATCACAGCTGAAAAGGGATAGCAAAAATAGAAGAAGCATCAGTGAGAAACTATAATCTGTACTGTGCCTTGTCTTCTACCAACTTACCAGAAAATGCAGTTAAACATCCATTACTTGAGCAACTGAGCTTTGTAAAAAGTTGGATAGACATTTCTCCCATTGCTAGAAAGAAAAGCTGGCACTGAAAAAGCAAAGAAAAAGCACAACTTTCCAGAGCACTCACTCATCACAGAATGCCCAAACAGGTGGGGTTCCAGGCAAAAGATGATCCAGTCTTTTCCAACATCCTAAAACCTGATTAAAAAAAATCAAGGCGTTTTGGTTCCCACCTATCAGGACGTGGTCAGGCGTTAAAGCCTCTGAAAGACTTTACAGGTTCTCTTTCAGATTAGAGAGTTACATGAGTGTTTCATATGTAAAACCAGTCCTTCATCTGATGAAGACATCAGTTCTTGCAGAGAAGGAAGAAAATAGGGATTTAACAACATCCATTGAGATGCAAATCCTGGAGCCACCAAGGAGCTTCTGGACATGACGTGCCTCATGAATCCCAGATTCAAAGCCAGATACATCAGCAGCGAAAAAGGTCACAGACATCAAGACCAGAGTGATATAAGGAACAAAAGCAACAGCACGGAAGGTAATGAGGTTATAGGAAAATGTTTATTTGGCATACACTAATCAGATATTGCATGATTTTGACTGGCACATGAGATAACACGAATATACAGTGCAAAATTAATAATTCATTTTTTCTTGCAGTGTTCTTTCTATTGTAGAAGAGAAACCCCACAACTGACCCAGAGCATGGATCCACTACTGAAGAAGGCAAAGAAATCCCTTGGCAGTTTCAAGACAGCTATAGTCCCTACCTCATTTTCTGTGCAACTGGAGTAAGCTGTGGGCGTCAAACCCAACAGCTACTTCCTACCCCCCACCACTGATGGTGAGGCTTGGTAGAAACCCCATGTGGTCACTTTTCTACAGCTGAATAAACTAGCTAAGAAATATCACTGTACGCCCCAAAGTAGTTTACCTTTGGAGAGACTTTTTAGTACATCCGGAAATGTTGTAACATGTCAATGTTCATGTTTAAAACCTAGTAAAGAAAGCACACTAGTTTTCTTAGCCAAGAACTAGCCAAAACAAAACTTGCTCACACAAGTGTGCACAGAGGCGCATACACGTACATGTACACACACACACAAACACTCTAAATTACATTTTATATTGGACATTGCCCTTCAATGTGGGTGTTTGTTTCATGGTGCTTGTTCTCCAACAGTTCTACTTGTAACCCCTAATGTACACACAAAGCGTGAGTGCCACACAGCACCACGCACTACGCTGCAGACAATTGTACAAGTCCCTTTGATCCGAGTTCCAAGCGAGTAGCAAGTCATTTGGTCCAAGTCTTGAGTTTTTCTGTTGTGGGCAAGTCAAGTCAAGTCACAAAGGTTGTCAATTCAAGTCACAAGTGAGTGCCCATTGGCTGCTTGCGTGCTTGTGATCTCTACACTACACACCTGTCTCCAATCCATTAATCAATCCATCAATCAAAGAAAGTGTGAACTTATAGGGTGGTGAGCATGCTACGAGTCGTACGACTCAGCTTGTCTCAAGTCGAGTCTGAAGTCATTGTCTGTCAAGTCAAGTTGAGTCTCAAGTTTTTTACCCTTCAGTTGATTCG